>NC_064647.1:66788296-67096119 GCF_023864345.2 Schistocerca serialis cubense
CTCCTGTGAGTCCAGTTTTAGATTCCGATGCTTCACTTCAGGTTTACTGTATACCTTGCACCTTCTTATTGATGATGAAACACAGAAATTGCATCCGAATTTAATACAAAAGGCACAAAGCCGATTTATGTACAAGAGGACTAACACTCTCAAATTCTATGATTTGAACCTCTCCTGTGAGTCCAGTTTTAGATTCCGATGCTTCACTTCAGGTTTACTGTATACCTTGCACCTTCTTATTGACGATGAAACACAGAAATTTCATCGGAATTTAATACAAAAGGCACAATGCCAACTTAAGTAAAAGAGTACTGTCACTCTCTCTTTCTATGATTTGAACCTCTCCTGTGAGTCCAGTTTTAGATTCCGATGCTCCACTTCAGGTTTACTGTATACCTTGCACCTTATTATTAACGATGAAACACAGAAATTTCATCGGAATTTAATACAAAAGGCACAATGCCGACTTAAGTAAAAGAGGACTGTCACTCTCCCTTCCTATGAGTTGAACCTCTCCTGTGAGTCCAGTTTTAGATTCCGATGCTTGACTTCAAGTTTATTGTATACCTTGCACCCGCTTATTGACGATGAAACACAGAAATTGCATCCGAATTTAATACAAAAGGCACAATGCCAACTTAAGTACAAGACGACTGACACTCTCACTTTCTATGATTTGAACCTGTCCTGTGAGTCCAGTTTTAGATTCTGATGCTTCACTTCAGGTTTACTGTATACCTTGCACCTTCTTATTGACGATGAAACACAGAAATTGCATCCGAATTTCATACAAAAGGCACAATGCCGACTTAAGTACAAGAGGACTGACACTCTCACTTTCTATGATTTGAACTTCTCCTGTGATTCCAGTTTTAGATTCCGATGCTTCACTTCAGGTTTACTGTATACGTTGCACCTTCTTATTGACGATGAAACACAGAAATTGCATCCGAATTTAATACAAAAGGCACAATGCTGACTTAAGTACAAGAGGACAGACACTCTCCCTTTCTATGATTTGAACCTCTCCTGTGAGTCCAGTTTTAGATACTGATGCTTCCCTTCAAGTTTACGGTATCCCTTGGACCTTCTTATTGACGATGAAACACAGAAATTTCATCGGAATTTAATACAAAAGGCACAATGCCGACTTAAGTAAAAGAGTACTGACACTCTCACTTTCTATGATTTGAACCTCTCCTGTGTGTCCAGTTTTAGATTCCGATGCTTCATTTCAGGTTTACTGTATCCCTTGGGCCTTCTTATTGACGATGAAACACAGAAATTGCATCGGAATTAAATTCAAAAGGCACAATGCTGACTTAAGTACAAGAGGACGGACACTCTCACTTTCTATGATTTGAACCTAGCCTGTGATTCCGGTTTTCGATTCCGATGCTTCACTTCAGGTTTACTGTATACCTTGCACCTTCTTATTGACGATGAATCACAGAAATTGCATCCGAATTTAATACAAAAGGCACAATGCCGACATAAGTACAAGAGGACTGACACTCTCCCTTCTCGATGAATTGAACCTCTCCTGTGAGTCCAGTTTTAGATTCCGATGCTTCACTTCAGGTTTACTGTATGCCTAGGACCTTCTTATTGACGATGAAACACAGAAATTTCATCGGAATTTAATACAAAAGGCACAATGCCGACTTAAGTAAAAGAGGACTGTCACTCTCTCTTTCTATGATTTGAACCTTTCCTGTGAGACCAGTTTTAGATTCCGATGCTTCACTTCAGGTTTACTGTATACCTTGCACCTTCTTATTGACGATGAAACACAGAAATTGCATCCGAATATAATACAAAAGGCACAATGCCGACTTAAGTACAAGAGGACTGACACTCTCACTTTCTATGATTTTATCCTCTCCTGTGATTCCAGTTTTAGATTCCGATGCTTCACTTCAGGTTTACTGTATACCTTGCACCTTCTTATTGACGATGAAACACAGAAATTTCATCGGAATTTAATACAAAAGCCACAATGCCAACTTAAGTAAAAGAGTACTGTCACTCTCTCTTTCTATGATTTGAACCTCTCCTGTGAGTCCAGTTTTAGATTCCGATGCTTCACTTCAGGTTTACTGTATACCTTGCACCTTCTTATTTACGATGAAACACAGAAATTGCATCCGAATTTAATACAAAAGGCACAATGCCGAATTAAGTACAAGAGGACTGACACTCTGCCTTTCTGTGATTTGAACCTCTCCTGTGAGTCCAGTTTTAGATTCCGATGATTCACTTCAGGTTTACTGTATCCCTTGGACCTTCTTATTGACGGTGTAACACAGAAATTGCATCGGAATTAAATTCAAAAGGGAAAATGCCGACTTAAGTACAAGAGGACTGACACTCTCACTTTCTATGATTTGAACTTCTCCTGTGATTCCAGTTTTAGATTCCGATGCTTCACTTCAGGTTTACTGTATACGTTGCACCTTCTTATTGACGATGAAACACAGAAATTGCATCCGAATTTAATACAAAAGGCACAATGCTGACTTAAGTACAAGAGGCCTGACACTCTCCCTTTCTATGGTTTGACCTCTCCTGTGAGTCCAGTTTTAGATTCCGATGCTTCACTTCTGGTTTACGGTATCCCTTGGACCTTCTTATTGACGATGAAACACAGAAATTTCATCGGAATTTAATACAAAAGGCACAATGCCGACTTAAGTAAAAGAGTACTGACACTCTCACTTTCTATGATTTGAATCTCTCCTGTGTGTCCAGTTTTAGATTCCGATGCTTCATTTCAGGTTTACTGTATCCCTTGGACCTTCTTATTGACGATGAAACACAGAAATTGCATCGGAATTAAATTCAAAAGGCACAATGCTGACTTAAGTACTAGAGGACTGACACTCTCACATTCTATGATTTGAACCTCTCCTGTGATTCCAGTTTTAGATTCCGATGCTTCACTTCAGGTTTAATGTATCCCTTGGACCTTCTTATTGACGATGAAATACAGAAATTGCATCCGAAATTAATACAAAAGGCACAATGCCGACCTAAGTACAAGAGGACTGACACTCTCAATTTCTATGATTTGAACCTCTCCTGCAAGTCCAGTTTTAGATTCCGATGCTTCACTTCCGGTTTACTGTATACCTTGCACCTTCTTATTGACGATGAAACACAGAAATTTCATCGGAATTTAATACAAAAGGCACAATGCCAACTTAAGTAAAAGAGTACTGTCACCCTCTCTTTCTATGATTTGAACCTCTCCTGTGAGTCAAGTTTTAGATTCCGATGCTCCGCCTCAGAATTACTATATACCTTGCACCTTATTATTGACGATGAAACACAGAAATTTCATCGGAATTTAATACAAAAGGCAAAATGCCGACTTAAGTAAAAGAGGACTGTCACTCTCCCTTCCTATGAGTTGAACCTCTCCTGTGAGTCCAGTTTTAGATTCCGATGCTTCACTTCAAGTTTACTGAATACCTTGCACCCTCTTATTGACGATGAAACACAGAAATTGCATTCGAATTTAATACAAAAGGCACAATGCCAACTTAAGTACAAGAGGACCGACACTCTCACTTTCTATGATATGAACCTCTCCTGTGAGTCCAGTTTTAGATTCCGATGCTTCACTTCAGGTTTACGGTATACCTTGAACCTTCTTATTGACGATGAAACACAGAAATTTCATCGGAATTTAATACAAAAGGCACAATGCCAACTTAAGTAAAAGAGTACTGTCACTTTCTCTTTCTATGATTTGAACCTCTCCTGTGAGTCCAGTTTTAGATTCCGATGCTTCACTTCAGGTTTACTGTATACCTTGCACCTTCTTATTGACGATGAAACACAGAAATTGTATCCGAATTTAATACAAAAGGCACAATGCCGAATTAAGTACAAGAGGACTGACACTCTTCCTTTCTATGACTTGAACCTCTCCTGTGAGTCCAGTTTTAGATTCCGATGCTTCACTTCAGGTTTACTGTATACATTGCACCTTCTTATTGACGATGAAACACAGAAATTTCATAGGAATTTAATACAAAATGCACAATGCCGATGAAAGGAAAGAGGACTGTCACTCTCTCTTCCAATGATTTGAACCTCTCCTGTGAGTCCAGTTTTAGATTCCGATGCTTCACTTCAGGTTTACTGTATACCTTGCTCCTTCTTATTGACGATGAAACACAGAAATTGCATCTGAATATAATACAAAAGGCACAATGCCGACTTAAGTACAAGAGGACTGTCACTCTCCCTTTTTATGATTTGAACGTCTCCTGTGAGTCCAGTTTTAGATTCCGATGCTTCACTTCAGGTTTACTGTTTCCCTTGGACCTTCTTATTGACGATGAAATACAGAAATTGCATCCGAAATTAATACAAAAGGCACAATGCCGACCTAAGTACAAGAGGACTGACACTCTCCCTTTCTATGATTTGAACTGCTCCTGTAAATCCAGTTTTAGATTCCGATGCTTCACTTCAGGTTTACTGTATCCCTTGGACCTTCTTATTGACGATGACACACAGAAATTGCATCGGAATTAAATTCAAAAGGCACAATGCCGACATAAGTACAAGAGGACAGAAACTCTCACTTCCTATGATTTGAACCTCTCCTGTGATTCCAGTTTTAGATTCCGATGTTTCACTTCAGGTTTACTGTATACCTTACACCTTCTTATTGACGATGAAACACAGAAATTGCATCCGAATGTAATACAAAAGGCACAATGCCGACTTAAGTTCAAGACGACTGACACTCTCCCTTTCTATGATTTGTACCTCTCCCGTGAGTCCAGTTTTAGATTCCGATGTTTCACTTCAGTTTTACTGTATCCCTTGGACCTTCTTATCGACGATGAAACACAGAAATTTCATCTTAATTTAATACAAAAGGCACAATGCCGACATAAGTAAAAGAGGACTGTCACTCTCTCTTTCTATGATTTGAACCTCTCCTGTGAGTCCAGTTTTAGATTCCGATGCTTCACTTAAGGTTTACTCTATACCTTGCACCTTCTTATTGACGATGAAACACAGAAATTGCATCCAATTTAAGGCAAAAGGCACAATGCCGACGTAAGTACAAGAGTACTGACACTCTCAATTTCTATGATTTGAACCTCTCCTGTGAGTCCAGTTTTAGATTCCGATGCTTCACTTCAGGTTTACTGTATACCTTGCACCTTCTTATTAATGATGAAACACAGAAATTGCATCCGAATTTAATACAAAAGGCACAAAGCCGATTTATGTACAAGAGGACTAACACTCTCAATTTCTATGATTTGAACCTCTCCTGTGAGTCCAGTTTTAGATTCCGATGCTTCACTTCAGGTTTACTGTATACCTTGCACCTTCTTATTGACGATGAAACACAGAAATTTCATCGGAATTTAATACAAAAGGCACAATGCCAACTTAAGTAAAAGAGTACTGTCACTCTCTCTTTCTATGATTTGAACCTCTCCTGTGAGTCCAGTTTTAGATTCCGATGCTCCACTTCAGGTTTACTGTATACCTTGCACCTTATTATTAACGATGAAACACAGAAATTTCATCGGAATTTAATACAAAAGGCACAATGCCGACTTAAGTAAAAGAGGACGTTCACTCTCCCTTCCTATGAGTTGAACCTCTCCTGTGAGTCCAGTTTTAGATTCCGATGATTCACTTCAGGTTTACTGTATCCCTTGGACCTTCTTATTGACAGTGTAACACAGAAATTGCATCGGAATTAAATTCAAAAGGGAAAATGCCGACTTAAGTACAAGAGGACTGACACTCTCACTTTCTATGATTTGAACTTCTCCTGTGATTCCAGTTTTAGATTCCGATGCTTCACTTCAGGTTTACTGTATACGTTGCACCTTCTTATTGACGATGAAACACAGAAATTGCATCCGAATTTAATACAAAAGGCACAATGCTGACTTAAGTACAAGAGGCCTGACACTCTCCCTTTCTATGGTTTGAACCTCTCCTGTGAGTCCAGTTTTAGATTCCGATGCTTCACTTCTGGTTTACGGTATCCCTTGGACCTTCTTATTGACGATGAAACACAGAAATTTCATCGGAATTTAATACAAAAGGCACAATGCCGACTTAAGTAAAAGAGTACTGACACTCTCACTTTCTATGATTTGAATCTCTCCAGTGTGTCCAGTTTTAGATTCCGATGCTTCATTTCAGGTTTACTGTATCCCTTGGACCTTCTTATTGACGATGAAACACGGAAATTGCATCGGAATTAAATTCAAAAGGCACAATGCTGACTTAAGTACTAGAGGACTGACACTCTCACATTCTATGATTTGAACCTCTCCTGTGATTCCAGTTTTAGATTCCGATGCTTCACTTCAGGTTTAATGTATCCCTTGGACCTTCTTATTGACGATGAAATACAGAAATTGCATCCGAAATTAATACAAAAGGCACAATGCCGACCTAAGTACAAGAGGACTGACACTCTCAATTTCTATGATTTGAACCTCTCCTGCAAGTCCAGTTTTAGATTCCGATGCTTCACTTCCGGTTTACTGTATACCTTGCACCTTCTTATTGACGATGAAACACAGAAATTTCATCGGAATTTAATACAAAAGGCACAATGCCAACTTAAGTAAAAGAGTACTGTCACCCTCTCTTTCTATGATTTGAACCTCTCCTGTGAGTCCAGTTTTAGATTCCGATGCTCCGCCTCAGAATTACTATATACCTTGCACCTTATTATTGACGATGAAACACAGAAATTTCATCGGAATTTAATACAAAAGGCAAAATGCCGACTTAAGTAAAAGAGGACTGTCACTCTCCCTTCCTATGAGTTGAACCTCTCCTGTGAGTCCAGTTTTAGATTCCGATGCTTCACTTCAAGTTTACTGAATACCTTGCACCCTCTTATTGACGATGAAACACAGAAATTGCATTCGAATTTAATACAAAAGGCACAATGCCAACTTAAGTACAAGAGGACCGACACTCTCACTTTCTATGATATGAACCTCTCCTGTGAGTCCAGTTTTAGATTCCGATGCTTCACTTCAGGTTTACGGTATACCTTGAACCTTCTTATTGACGATGAAACACAGAAATTTCATCGGAATTTAATACAAAAGGCACAATGCCAACTTAAGTAAAGAGTACTGTCACTTTCTCTTTCTATGATTTGAACCTCTCCTGTGAGTCCAGTTTTAGATTCCGATGCTTCACTTCAGGTTTACTGTATACCTTGCACCTTCTTATTGACGATGAAACACAGAAATTGTATCCGAATTTAATACAAAAGGCACAATGCCGAATTAAGTACAAGAGGACTGACACTCTTCCTTTCTATGACTTGAACCTCTCCTGTGAGTCCAGTTTTAGATTCCGATGCTTCACTTCAGGTTTACTGTATACATTGCACCTTCTCATTGACGATGAAACACAGAAATTTCATAGGAATTTAATACAAAATGCACAATGCCGATGAAAGGAAAGAGGACTGTCACTCTCTCTTCCAATGATTTGAACCTCTCCTGTGAGTCCAGATTTAGATTCCGATGCTTCACTTCAGGTTTACTGTATACCTTGCTCCTTCTTATTGACGATGAAACACAGAAATTGCATCTGAATATAATACAAAAGGCACAATGCCGACTTAAGTACAAGAGGACTGTCACTCTCCCTTTTTATGATTTGAACGTCTCCTGTGAGTCCAGTTTTAGATTCCGATGCTTCACTTCAGGTTTACTGTTTCCCTTGGACCTTCTTATTGACGATGAAATACAGAAATTGCATCCGAAATTAATACAAAAGGCACAATGCCGACCTAAGTACAAGAGGACTGACACTCTCCCTTTCTATGATTTGAACTGCTCCTGTAAATCCAGTTTTAGATTCCGATGCTTCACTTCAGGTTTACTGTATCCCTTGGACCTTCTTATTGACGATGACACACAGAAATTGCATCGGAATTAAATTCAAAAGGCACAATGCCGACATAAGTACAAGAGGACAGAAACTCTCACTTCCTATGATTTGAACCTCTCCTGTGATTCCAGTTTTAGATTCCGATGTTTCACTTCAGGTTTACTGTATACCTTACACCTTCTTATTGACGATGAAACACAGAAATTGCATCCGAATGTAATACAAAAGGCACAATGCCGACTTAAGTTCAAGACGACTGACACTCTCCCTTTCTATGATTTGTACCTCTCCCGTGAGTCCAGTTTTAGATTCCGATGTTTCACTTCAGTTTTACTGTATCCCTTGGACCTTCTTATCGACGATGAAACACAGAAATTTCATCTTAATTTAATACAAAAGGCACAATGCCGACATAAGTAAAAGAGGACTGTCACTCTCTCTTTCTATGATTTGAACCTCTCCTGTGAGTCCAGTTTTAGATTCCGATGCTTCACTTAAGGTTTACTCTATACCTTGCACCTTCTTATTGACGATGAAACACAGAAATTGCATCCAATTTAAGGCAAAAGGCACAATGCCGACGTAAGTACAAGAGTACTGACACTCTCAATTTCTATGATTTGAACCTCTCCTGTGAGTCCAGTTTTAGATTCCGATGCTTCACTTCAGGTTTACTGTATACCTTGCACCTTCTTATTAATGATGAAACACAGAAATTGCATCCGAATTTAATACAAAAGGCACAAAGCCGATTTATGTACAAGAGGACTAACACTCTCAATTTCTATGATTTGAACCTCTCCTGTGAGTCCAGTTTTAGATTCCGATGCTTCACTTCAGGTTTACTGTATACCTTGCACCTTCTTATTGACGATGAAACACAGAAAATGCATCCGAATTTAATACAAAAGGCACAAAGCCGACTTAAGTACAAGAGGACTGACACTCTCAATTTCTATGATTTGAACCTCTCCTGTTAGTCCAGTTTTAGATTCCGATGCTTCACTTCTGGTTTACTGTATACCTTGCACCTTCTTATTGACGATGAATCACAGAAATTTCATCGGAATTTAATACAAAAGGCACAATGCCAACTTAAGTAAAAGAGTACTGTCACTCTCTCTTTCTATGATTTGAACCTCTCCTGAGAGTCCAGTTTTAGATTCCGATGCTCAACTTCAGGTTTACTGTATACCTTGCACCTTCTTATTGACGATGAAACACAGAAATTGCATCCGAATATAATACAAAAGGCACAATGCCGACTTAAGTACAAGAGGACTGACACTCTCACTTTCTATGATTTGATCCTCTCCTGTGATTCCAGTTTTAGATTCCGATGCTTCACTTCAGGTTTACTGTATACCTTGCACCTTCTTATTGAGTACGAATCACAGAAATTTCATCGGAATTTAATACAAAAGGCACAATGCCAACTTAAGTAAAAGAGTACTGTCACTCTCTCTTTCTATGATTTGAACCTCTCCTGTGAGTCCAGTTTTAGATTCCGATGCTTCACTTCAGGTTTACAGTATACCTTGCACCTTCTTATTGACGATGAAACACAGAAATTGCATCCGAATTTTATACAAAAGGCACAATGCTGACTTAAGTACAAGAGGACTGACACTCTCACTTTCTATGATTTGAACCTATCCTGTGATTCCAGTTTTAGATTCCGATGCTTCACTTCAGGTTTACTGTATACCTTGCACCTTCTTATTGACGATGAAACACAGAAATTGCATTCGAATTTAATACAAAAGGCACAATGCCGACTTAAGTACATGAGGACTGACACTCTCACTTTCTGTGATTTCAACCTCTCCTGTGATTCCAGTTTTAGATTCCGATGCTTCACTTCAGGTTTACTGTATACGTTGCACCTTCTTATTGACGATGAAACACAGAAATTGCATCGGAATTTAATACAAAAGGCACAATGCTGACTTAAGTACAAGAGGACTGACACTCTCCCTTTCTATGATTTGAACCTCTCCTGTGAGTCCAGTTTTAGATTCCGATGCTTCACTTCAAGTTTACGGTATCCCTTGGACCTTCTTATTGACGATGAAACACAGAAATTTCATCGGAATTTAACACAAAAGGCACAATGCCGACTTAAGTAAAAGAGTACTGACACTCTCACTTTCTATGATTTGAACCTCTCCTGTGAGTCCAGTTTTCGATTCCGATGCTTCACTTCAGGTTTACTGTATACCTTGCACCTTCTTATTGACGATGAATCACAGAAATTGCATCCGAATTTAATACAAAAGGCACAATGCCGACTTAAGTGCAAGAGGACTGACACTCTCCCTTTTCGATGAATTGAACCTCTCCTGTGAGTCCAGTTTTAGATTCCGATGCTTCACTTCAGTTTTACTGTATGCCTAGGACCTTCTTATTGACGATGAAACACAGAAATTTCATCGGAATTTAATACAAAAGGCACAATGCCGACTTAAGTAAAAGAGGACTGTCACTCTCTCTTTCTATGATTTGAACCTTTCCTGTGAGTCCAGTTTTAGATTCCGATGCTTCACTTCAGGTTTACTGTATACCTTGCACCTTCCTATTGACGATGAAACACAGAATTTGCATCCGAATTTACTACAAAAGGCACAATGCCGACTTAAGTACAAGAGGACTGACACTCTCACTTGCTATGATTTCAACCTCACCTGTGAGTCCAGTTTTAGATTCGGATGCTTCACTTCAGGTTTACTGTATACCTTGCACCTTCCTATTGACGATGAAACACAGAAACTGCATCCGAATTTACTACAAAAGGCACAATGCCGACTTAAGTACAAGAGGGCTGACACTCTCACTTTCTATGATTTCAACCTCTCCTGTGAGTCCAGTTTTAGATTCCGATGCTTCACTTCAGGTTTACTGTATACCTTGCACCTTCTTATTGACGAGGAAACACAGAAATTGCATCCGAATTTAATACAAAAAGCGCAATGCCGACTGAAGTACATGAGGACTGACACTCTCCCTTTCTATGATTTGAACTGCTCCAGTAAATCCAGTTTTAGATTCCGATGCTTCACTTCAGGTTTACTGTATCCCTTGGACCTTCTTATTGACGATAACACACAGAAATTGCATCGGAATTAATTTCAAAAGGCACAACGCCGACATAAGTACAAGAGGACTGAAACTCTCACTTCCTATGATTTGAACCTCTCCTGTGATTCCAGTTTTAGATACCGATGCCTCACTTCAGGTTTACTGTATATCTTGCACCTTATTATTTTCGATGAAACACAGAAATTGCATCCGAATTTAATACAAAAGGCACAATGCCGACTTAAGTACAAAACGACTGACACTCTCCCTTTCTATGATTTGAACCTCTCCTGTGAGTCCAGTTTTAGATTCCGATGCTTCACTTCAGGTTTATTGTATCCCTTGGACCTTCTTATCGACGATGAAACACAGAAGTTTCATCGGAATTTAATTCAAAAGGCACAATGCCGACTTAAGTAAAAGAGGACTGTCACTCTTTCTTTCTATGATTTGAACCTCTTTCGTGAGGTCAGTTATAGATTCCGATGCTTCACTTCAGGTTTACTCTATACCTTGCACCTTCTTATTGACGATGAAACACAGAAATTGCATCCGAATTCAATACAAAAGGCACAATGCCGACGTAAGTACAAGAGGACTGACACTCTCACTTTCTATGATTTGAACCTCTCCTGTGAGTCCAGTTTTAGATTCCGATGCTTCACTTCAGGTTTACTGTATACCTTGCACCTTCTTATTGACCATGAAACACAGAAATTGCATCCGAATTTAATACAAAAGGCACAAAGCCGACTTAAGTACAAGAGGACTGACACTCTCAATTTCTATGATTTGAACCTCTCCTGTGAGTCCAGTTTTAGATTCCGATGCTTCACTTCAGGTTTACTGTATACCTTGTACCTTCTTATTGACGATGAATCACAGAAATTTCATCGGAATTTAATACAAAAGGCACAATGCCAACTTAAGTAAAAGAGTACTGTCACTCTCTCTTTCTATGATTTGAACCTCTCCTGAGAGTCCAGTTTTAGATTCCGATGCTCCACTTCAGGTTTACTGTATACCTTGCACCTTCGTATTGACGATGATACACAGAAATTGCATCCGAATATAATACAAAAGGCACAATGCCGACTTAAGTACAAGAGGACTGACACTCTCACTTTCTATGATTTGATCCTCTCCTGTGATTCCAGTTTTAGATTCCGATGCTGCACTTCAGGTTTACTGTATACCTTGCACCTTCTTATTGACGACGAATCACAGAAATTTCGTCGGAATTTAATACAAAAGGCACAATGCCAACTTAAGTAAAAGAGTACTGTCACTCTCCCTTACTATGATTTAAACCTCTCCTGTGAGTCCAGTTTTAGATTCCGATGCTTCACTTCAGGTTTACTGTATACCTTGCACCTTCTTATTTACGATGAAACACAGAAATTGCATCCGAATTTAATACAAAATGCACAATGCCGAATTAAGTACAAGAGGACTGACACTCTCCCTTTCTATGATTTGAACCTCTCCTGTGAGTCCAGTTTTAGATTCCGATGATTCACTTCAGGTTTACTGTATCCCTTGGACCTTCTTACTGACAGTGAAACACAGAAATTGCATCGGCATTAAATTCAAAAGGCACAATGCCGACTTAAGTACAAGAGGACTGAGACTCTCACTTTCTATGATTTGAACTTCTCCTGTGATTCCAGTTTTAGATTCCGATGCTTCACTTCAGGTTTACTGTATACGTTGCACCTTCTTATTGACGATGAAACACAGAAATTGCATCCGAATTTAATACAAAAGGCACAAAGCCGGCTTAAGTACAAGAGGACTGACACTCTCAATTTCTATGATTTGAACCTCTCCTGTGAGTCCAGTTTTAGATTCCTATGCTTCACTTCAGGTTTACTGTATACCTTGCACCTTCTTATTGACGATGAATCTCAGAAATTTCATCGGAATTTAATACAAAAGGCACAATGCCAACTTAAGTAAAAGAGTACTGTCACTCTCTCTTTCTATGATTTGAACCTCTCCTGTGAGTCCAGTTTTAGATTCCGATGCTTCACTTCAGGTTTACTGTATACCTTGCACCTTATTATTGACGATGAAACACAGAAATTTCATCGGAATTTAATACCAAAGGCACAAAGCCGACTTAAGTAAAAGAGGACTGTCACTCTACCTTTCTATAAGTTGAACCTCTCCTGTGAGTCAAGTTTTAGATTCCGATGCTTCACTTCAGGTTTACTGTATACCTTGCACCTTCTTATTGACGATGAAACACAGAAATTGCATCCGAATTTAATACAAAAGGCACAAAGCCGGCTTAAGTACAAGAGGACTGACACTCTCAATTTCTATGATTTGAACCTCTCCTGTGAGTCCAGTTTTAGATTCCGATGCTTCACTTCAGGTTTACTGTATTCCTTGGACCTTCTTATTGACTATGAAACACAGAAATTTCATGGGAATTTAATACAAAAGGCACAATGCCGACTTAAGTAAAAGAGGACTGTCACTCTCTCTTTCTATGATTTGAACCTCTTTCATGAGTCCTGTTTTAGATTCCGATGCTTCACTTCAGGTTTACTCTATACCTTGCACCTTCTTATTGACGATGAAACACAGAAATTGCATCCGAATTTAATACAAAAGGCACAATGCCGACGTAATTACAAGAGGACTGACACTGTCACTATCTATGATTTGAACCTCTCCTGTGAGTCCTGTTTTAGATTCCGATGCTTCACTTCAGGTTTACTGTATACCTTGCACCTTCTTATTGACGATGAAACACAGAAATTGCATCCGAATTTAATACAAAAGGCACAAAGCCGGCTTAAGTACAAGAGGACTGACACTCTCAATTTCTATGATTTGAACCTCTCCTGTGAGTCCAGTTTTAGATTCCTATGCTTCACTTCAGGTTTACTGTATACCTTGCACCTTCTTATTGACGATGAATCTCAGAAATTTCATCGGAATTTAATACAAAAGGCACAATGCCAACTTAAGTAAAAGAGTACTGTCACTCTCTCTTTCTATGATTTGAACCTCTCCTGTGAGTCCAGTTTTAGATTCCGATGCTTCACTTCAGGTTTACTGTATACCTTGCACCTTATTATTGACGATGAAACACAGAAATTTCATCGGAATTTAATACCAAAGGCACAAAGCCGACTTAAGTAAAAGAGGACTGTCACTCTACCTTTCTATAAGTTGAACCTCTCCTGTGAGTCAAGTTTTAGATTCCGATGCTTCACTTCAGGTTTACTGTATACCTTGCACCTTCTTATTGACGATGTAACACAGAAATTGCATCCGAATTTAATACAAAAGGCACAATGCCGAATTAAGTACAAGAGGACTGACACTCTCCCTTTCAATGATTTGAACCTCTCCTGTGAGTCCAGTTTTAGATTCTGATGCTTCACTTCAGGTTTACTGTATACATTGCACCTTCTTATTGACGATGAAACACATAAATTTATTCGGAATTTAATACAAAATGCACAATGACGATTTAAGAAAAGAGGACTGTCACTCTCTCTTCCAATGATTTGAGCTTCTCCTGTGAGTCCAGTTTTAGATTCCGATGCTTCACTTCAGGTTTACTGTATACCTTGCACCTTCTTATTGACGATGAATCACAGAAATTTCATCGGAATTTAATACAAAAGGCACAATGCCAACTTAAGTAAAAGAGTACTGTCACTCTCTCTTTCTATGATTTGAACCTCTCCTGTGAGTCCAGTTTTAGATTCCGATGCTCCACTTCAGGTTTTCTGTATACCTTGCACCTTATTATTGACGAAGAAACACAGAAATTTCATCGGAATTTAATACAAAAGGCACAAAGCCGACTTAAGTAAAAGAGGACTGTCACTCTCCCTTTATATGAGTTGAACCTCTCCTGTGAGTCCAGTTTTAGATTCCGATGCTTCACTTCAAGTTTACTGTATACCTTGCACCCTCTTATTGACGATGAAACACAGAAATTGCATCCGAATTTAATACAAAAGGAACAATGCCGACTTAAGTAAAAGAGGACTGTCACTCACTCTTTCTATGATTTGAACCTCTCCTGTGAGTCCAGTTTTAGATTCCGATGCTTCACTTCAGGTTTACTCTATACCTTGCACCTTCTTATTGACGATGAAACACAGAAATTGCATTCGAATTTAATACAAAAGGCACAATGCCAACTTAAGTACAAGACGACTGACACTCTCCCTTTCTATGATTTGAACCTCTCCTGTGAGTCCAGTTTTAGATTCCGATGCTTCACTTCAGGTTTACTGTATACATTGCAACTTCTTATTGACGATGAAACACAGAAATTGCATCCCAATTTAATACAAAAAGCACAGTGCCGACTTAAGTACAAGACGAATGACACTCTCCCTTTCTATGATTTGAACCTCTCCTGTGAGTCCAGTTTTAGATTCCGATACTTCACTTCAGGTTTACTGTATCCCTTGGACCTTCTTATCGACGATGAAACACAGAAATTTCTTCGGAATTAAATACAAAAGGCACAATGCCGACTTAAGTAAAAGAGGACTGTCACTCACTCTTTCTATGATTTGAACCTCTCCTGTGAGTCCAGTTTTAGATTCCGATGCTTCACTTCAGGTTTACTCTATACCTTGCACCTTCTTATTGACGATGAAACACAGAAATTGCATCCGAATTTAATACAAAAGGCACAATGCCGACGTAAGTACAAGAGGACTGACACTCTCACTTTCTATGATTTGAACCTCTCCTGTGAGTCCAGTTTTAGATTCCGATGCTTCACTTCAGGTTTACTGTATACCATGCACCTTCTTATTGACGATGAAACACAGAAATTGCATCCGAATTTAATACAAAAGGCACAAAGCCGACTTAAGTACAAGAGGACTCACACTCTCAATTTCTATGATTTGAACCTCTCCTGTGAGTCCAGTTTTAGATTCCGATGCTTCACTTCAGGTTTACTGTATACCTTGCACCTTCTTATTGACGATGAATCACAGAAATTTCATCGGAATTTAATACAAAAGGCACAATGCCAACTTAAGTAAAAGAGTACTGTCACTCTCTCTTTCTATGATTTGAACCTCTCCTGTGAGTCCAGTTTTAGATTCCGATGCTCCACTTCAGGTTTACTGTATACCTTGCACCTTATTATTGACGAAGAAACACAGAAATTTCATCGGAATTTAATACCAAAGGCACAAAGCCGACTTAAGTAAAAGAGGACTGTCACTCTACCTTTCTATAAGTTGAACCTCTCCTGTGAGTCAAGTTTTAGATTCCGATGCTTCACTTCAGGTTTACTGTATACCTTGCACCTTCTTATTGACGATGTAACACAGAAATTGCATCCGAATTTAATACAAAAGGCACAATGCCGAATTAAGTACAAGAGGACTGACACTCTCCCTTTCAATGATTTGAACCTCTCCTGTGAGTCCAGTTTTAGATTCTGATGCTTCACTTCAGGTTTACTGTATACATTGCACCTTCTTATTGACGATGAAACACATAAATTTATTCGGAATTTAATACAAAATGCACAATGACGATTTAAGAAAAGAGGACTGTCACTCTCTCTTCCAATGATTTGAGCTTCTCCTGTGAGTCCAGTTTTAGATTCCGATGCTTCACTTCAGGTTTACTGTATACCTTGCACCTTCTTATTGACGATGAATCACAGAAATTTCATCGGAATTTAATACAAAAGGCACAATGCCAACTTAAGTAAAAGAGTACTGTCACTCTCTCTTTCTATGATTTGAACCTCTCCTGTGAGTCCAGTTTTAGATTCCGATGCTCCACTTCAGGTTTTCTGTATACCTTGCACCTTATTATTGACGAAGAAACACAGAAATTTCATCGGAATTTAATACAAAAGGCACAAAGCCGACTTAAGTAAAAGAGGACTGTCACTCTCCCTTTATATGAGTTGAACCTCTCCTGTGAGTCCAGTTTTAGATTCCGATGCTTCACTTCAAGTTTACTGTATACCTTGCACCCTCTTATTGACGATGAAACACAGAAATTGCATCCGAATTTAATACAAAAGGAACAATGCCGACTTAAGTAAAAGAGGACTGTCACTCACTCTTTCTATGATTTGAACCTCTCCTGTGAGTCCAGTTTTAGATTCCGATGCTTCACTTCAGGTTTACTCTATACCTTGCACCTTCTTATTGACGATGAAACACAGAAATTGCATTCGAATTTAATACAAAAGGCACAATGCCAACTTAAGTACAAGACGACTGACACTCTCCCTTTCTATGATTTGAACCTCTCCTGTGAGTCCAGTTTTAGATTCCGATGCTTCACTTCAGGTTTACTGTATACATTGCAACTTCTTATTGACGATGAAACACAGAAATTGCATCCCAATTTAATACAAAAAGCACAATGCCGACTTAAGTACAAGACGAATGACACTCTCCCTTTCTATGATTTGAACCTCTCCTGTGAGTCCAGTTTTAGATTCCGATACTTCACTTCAGGTTTACTGTATCCCTTGGACCTTCTTATCGACGATGAAACACAGAAATTTCTTCGGAATTAAATACAAAAGGCACAATGCCGACTTAAGTAAAAGAGGACTGTCACTCACTCTTTCTATGATTTGAACCTCTCCTGTGAGTCCAGTTTTAGATTCCGATGCTTCACTTCAGGTTTACTCTATACCTTGCACCTTCTTATTGACGATGAAACACAGAAATTGCATCCGAATTTAATACAAAAGGCACAATGCCGACGTAAGTACAAGAGGACTGACACTCTCACTTTCTATGATTTGAACCTCTCCTGTGAGTCCAGTTTTAGATTCCGATGCTTCACTTCAGGTTTACTGTATACCATGCACCTTCTTATTGACGATGAAACACAGAAATTGCATCCGAATTTAATACAAAAGGCACAAAGCCGACTTAAGTACAAGAGGACTCACACTCTCAATTTCTATGATTTGAACCTCTCCTGTGAGTCCAGTTTTAGATTCCGATGCTTCACTTCAGGTTTACTGTATACCTTGCACCTTCTTATTGACGATGAATCACAGAAATTTCATCGGAATTTAATACAAAAGGCACAATGCCAACTTAAGTAAAAGAGTACTGTCACTCTCTCTTTCTATGATTTGAACCTCTCCTGTGAGTCCAGTTTTAGATTCCGATGCTCCACTTCAGGTTTACTGTATACCTTGCACCTTATTATTGACGAAGAAACACAGAAATTTCATCGGAATTTAATACAAAAGGCACAAAGCCGACTTAAGTAAAAGAGGACTGTCACTCTCCCTTTATATGAGTTGAACCTCTCCTGTGAGTCCAGTTTTAGATTCCGATGCTTCACTTCAAGTTTACTGTATACCTTGCACCCTCTTATTGACGATGAAACACAGAAATTGCATCCGAATATAATACAAAAGGAACAATGCCAACTTAAGTACAAGACGACTGACACTCTCACTTTCTATGATTTTAACCTGTCCTGTGAGTCCAGTTTTAGATTCCGATGCTTCACTTCAGGTTTACTGTATACCTTGCAACTTCTTATTGACGATGAAACACAGAAATTGCATCCCAATTTAATACAAAAAGGACAATGCCGACTTAAGTACAAGACGAATGACACTCTCCCTTTCTATGATTTGAACCTCTCCTGTGAGTCCAGATTTAGATTCCGATGCTTCACTTCAGGTTTACTGTATCCCTTGGACCTTCTTATCGACGATGAAACACAGAAATTTCTTCGGAATTAAATACAAAAGGCACAATGCCGACTCAAGTAAAAGAGGACTGTCACTCACTCTTTCTATGATTTGAACCTCTCCTGTGAGTCCAGTTTTAGATTCCGATGCTTCACTTCAGGTTTACTCTATACCTTGCACCTTCTTATTGACGATGAAACACAGAAATTGCATTCGAATTTAATACAAAAGGCACAATGCCAACTTAAGTACAAGACGACTGACACTCTCCCTTTCTATGATTTGAACCTCTCCTGTGAGTCCAGTTTTAGATTCCGATGCTTCACTTCAGGTTTACTGTATACCTTGAACCTTCTTATTGACGATGAAACACAGAAATTTCATCGGAATTTAATACAAAAGGCACAATGCCACCTTAAGTAAAAGAGTACTGTCACTCTCTCTTTCTATGATTTGAACCTCTCCTGTGAGTCCAGTTTTAGATTCCGATGCTTCACTTCAGGTTTACTGTATACCTTCCACCTTCTTATTGACGATGAAACACAGAAATTGCATCCGAATTTAATACAAAAGGCACAATGCCGATTTAAGGAAAGAGGACTGTCACTCTCCCTTCCAATGATTTGAACTTCTCCTGTGAGTCCAGTTTTAGATTCCGATGCTTCACATCAGGTTTACTGTATACCTTGCACCTTCTTATTGACGATGAAACACAGAAATTGCATCCGAATATAATACAAAAGGCACAACGCCGACTTAAGTACGAGAGGACTGACACTCTCACTTTCTATGAGTTGATCCTCTCCTCTGATTCCAGTTTTAGATTCCGATGCTTCGCTTCAGGTTTACTGTATACCTTGCACCTTCTTATTGACGATGAAACACAGAAATTTCATCGGAATTAAATACAAAAGGCACAATGCCAACTTAAGTAAAAGAGTACTGTCACTCTCTCTTTCTATGATTTGAACCTCTCCTGTGAGTCCAGTTTTAGATTCCGATGCTTCACTTCAGGTTTACTGTATACCTTGGACCTTCTTATTGACGATGAAACACAGAAATTGCATCCGAATTTAATACAAAAGGCACAATGCCGAATTAAGTACAAGAGGGCTGACACTCTCCGTTTCTATTATTTGAACCTCTCCTGTGAGTCCAGTTTTAGACTTCGATGCTTCAGGTTTACTGTATCCCTTGGACCTTCTTATCGACGATGAAACACAGAAATTTCATCGAAATTTAATACAAAAGGCACAATGCCGACTCAAGTAAAAGAGGACTGTCACTCTCCCTTTCTATGAGTTGAACCTCTCCTGTGAGTCCAGTTTTAGATTCCGACGCCTCACTTCAAGTTTACTGTATACCTTGCACCTTCTTATTGAGGATGAAACACAGAAATTGCATCCGAATTTAATACAAAAGGCACAATGCCGACTTAAGTACAAGACGACTGTCACTCTCCCTTTCTATGATTTGAACCTCTCCTGTGGGTCCAGTTTTAGATTCCGATGCTTCACTTCAGGTTTACTGTATCCCTTGGACCTTCTTATCGACGACGAAACACAGAAATTTCATCGGAATTTAATACTAAAGGCACAATGGCGACTTAAGTAAAAGAGGACTGTCACTCACTTTTTCTATGATTTGAACCTCTCCTGTGAGGCAAGATTTAGATTCCGATGCTTCACTTCAGGTTTACTGTATACCTTGCACCTTCTTATTGACGATGAGACACAGAAACTGCATCCGAATATAATACAAAAGGCACAATGCCGACTTAAGTACATGAGGACTGACACTCTCTCTTCGTATGATTTCAACCTCACCTGTGACTCCAGTTTTAGATTCTGATGCTTCACTTCAGGTTTACTGTATCCCTTGGACCTTCTTACTGACGATGAAACTCAGAAATTTCATCGGAATTTAATACTAAAGGCACAATGCCGACTTAAGTAAAAGAGGACTGTCACTCTCCCTTTCTATGATTTGAACCTCTCCTGTGAGTCCAGTTTTAGATTCCGATGCTTCACTTCAGGTTTACTGTATACCTTGCACCTTATTATTGACGATGAAACACAGAAATTGCATCGGAATTTAATACAAAAGGCACAATGCCGACGTAGGTACATGAGGACTGACACTCTCACTTTCTATGATTTGAACCTCTCCTGTGAGTCCAGTTTTAGATTCCGATGCTTTACTTCAGGTTTACTGTATACCTTGCACCTTCTTATTGACGATGAAACACAGAAACTGCATCCAAATTTAATACAAAAGGCACATTGCCGATTTAAGTACAAGAGGACTGACACTCTCCCTTTCTATGATTTGAACCTCTCCTGTGAGTCCAGTTTTAGATTCCGATGCTTCACTTCAGGTTTACTGTATACCTTGCACCTTCTTATTGACGATGAAACACAGAAATTGCATCCGAATTTAATACAAAAGGCACAATGACGACTTAAGTACAAGAGGACTGAGACTCTCACTTTCTATGATTTGAACCTCTCCTGTTAGTCCAGTTTTAGATTCCGATGCTTCACTTCAGGTTTACTGTATACCTTGCACCTTCTTATTGACGATGAAACACAGAAATTGCATCCGAATTTAATACAAAAGGCACAATGCCGACTTAAGTACATGAGGACTGACACTCTCACTTTCTATGATTTGAACCTCTCCTTTGAGTCCAGTTTTAGATTCCGATGCTTCACGTCAGGTTTACTGTATACCTTGCACCTTCTTATTGACGATGAAACACAGAAATTTCAACGGAATTTAATACAAAAGGCACAATGCCGACTTAAGTAAAAGAGGACTGTCACTCTCTCTATCTATGACTTGAACCTCTCCTGTGAGTCCAGTTTTGGATTCCGATGCTTCACTCCAGGTTTACTGTATACCTTGCACCTTGTTATTGACGATGAAACACAGAAACTGCATCCGAATTTAAAACAAAAGGCACAATGCCGACTTAAGTACAAGAGGACTGACACTCTCCCTTTCTATGATTCGAACTTCTCCTGTGAGTCCAATTTCAGATTCCGATGCTTCACTTCAGGTTTACTGTATCCCTTTGACCTTCTTATTCACGATGAAACACAGAAATTTCATCGGAATTTAATACAAAATGCACAATGCCGACCTAAGTACAAGACGACTTACACTCTCACTTACTATGATTTCAACCTCTCATGTGAGTC
Source organism: Schistocerca serialis cubense (assembly GCF_023864345.2). Classification (NCBI taxonomy): domain Eukaryota; kingdom Metazoa; phylum Arthropoda; class Insecta; order Orthoptera; family Acrididae; genus Schistocerca; species Schistocerca serialis. The sequence goes on from NC_064647.1 coordinate 66,810,185, forward strand.
CAGTTTTAGATTACGATGCTTCACTTCCGGTTTACTGTATACCTTGCACCTTCATATTGACGATGAAACACAGAAATTTCATCGGAATTTAATACAAAAGGCACAATGCCGACTTAAGTAAAAGAGGACTGTCACTCTCTCTTTCAATGATTTGAACCTCTCCTGTGAGTCCAGTTTTAGATTCCGATGCTTCACTTCAGGTTTACTGTATACCTTGCACCTTCTTATTGACGATGAAACACAGAAATTGCATCCGAATTTAATATAAAAGGCACAATGCCGACTTAAGTACAAAAGGACTGACACTTCCCCTTTCTATGATTTGATCCTCTCCTGTGAGTCCAGTTTTAGATTCCGATGCTTCACTTCAGGTTTACTGTATCCCTTGGACCTTCTTATCGACGATGAAACACAGAAATTTCATCGGAATTTATTACAAAAGGCACAATGCCGACTTAAGTAAAAGAGGACTAGCACTCTCTCTTTCTATGATTTGAACCTCTTTCGTGAGTCCAGTTTTAGATTCCGATGCTTCACTTCAGGTTTACTCTATACCTTGCACCTTCTTATTGACGATGAAACACAGAAATTGCATCCGAATTTAATACAAAAGGCACAATGCCGACGTAAGTACAAGAGGACTGACACTCTCACTTTCTATGATTTGAACCTCTCCTGTGAGTCCAGTTTTTGATTCCGATGCTTCACTTCAGGTTTACTGTATACCTTGCACCTTCTTATTGACGATGAAACACAGAAATTGCATCCGAATTTAATACAAAAAGCACAAAGCCGACTTAAGTACAAGAGGACTCACACTCTCAATTTCTATGATTTGAACCTCTCCTGTGAGTCCAGTTTTAGATTCCGATGCTTCACTTCAGGTTTACTGTATACCTTGCACCTTCTTATTGACGATGAATCACAGAAATTTCATCGGAATTTAATACAAAAGGCACAATGCCAACTTAAGTAAAAGAGTACTGTCACTCTCTCTTTCTATGATTTGAACCTCTCCTGTGAGTCCAGTTTTAGATTCCGATGCTCCACTTCAGGTTTACTGTATACCTTGCACCTTATTATTGACGAAGAAACACAGAAATTTCATCGGAATTTAATACAAAAGGCACAAAGCCGACTTAAGTAAAAGAGGACTGTCACTCTCCCTTTGTATGAGTTGAACCTCTCCTGTGAGTCCAGTTTTAGATTCCGATGCTTCACTTCAAGTTTACTGTATACCTTGCACCCTCTTATTGACGATGAAACACAGAAATTGCATCCGAATTTAATACAAAAAGAACAATGCCAACTTAAGTACAAGACGACTGACACTCTCACTTTCTATGATTTGAACCTGTCCTGTGAGTCCAGTTTTAGATTCCGATGCTTCACTTCAGGTTTACTGTATACCTTGCAACTTCTTATTGACGATGAAACACAGAAATTGCATCCCAATTTAATACAAAAAGGACAATGCCGACTTAAGTACAAGACGAATGACACTCTCCCTTTCTATGATATGAACCTCTCCTGTGAGTCCAGTTTTAGATTCCGATGCTTCACTTCAGGTTTACTGTATCCCTTGGACCTTCTTATCGACGATGAAACACAGAAATTTCTTCGGAATTAAATACAAAAGGCACAATGCCGACTTAAGTAAAAGAGGACTGTCACTCACTCTTTCTATGATTTGAACCTCTCCTGTGAGTCCAGTTTTAGATTCCGATGCTTCACTTCAGGTTTACTCTATACCTTGCACCTTCTTATTGACGATGGAACACAGAGATTGCATTCGAATTTAATACAAAAGGCACAATGCCAACTTAAGTACAAGACGACTGACACTCCCCCTCTCTATGATTTGAACCTCTCCTGTGAGTCCAGTTTTAGATTCCGATGCTTCACTTCAGGTTTACTGTATACCTTGAACCTTATTATTGACGATGAAACACAGAAATTTCATCGGAATTTAATACAAAAGGCACAATGCCAACTTAAGTAAAAGAGTACTGTCACTCTCTCTTTCTATGATTTGAACCTCTCCTGTGAGTCCAGTTTTAGATTCCGGTGCTTCACTTCAGGTTTACTGTATACCTTGCACCTTCTTATTGACGATGAAACACAGAAATTGCATCCGAATTTAATACAAAAGGCACAATGCCGAATTAAGTACAAGAGGACTGACACTCTCCCTTTCAATGATTTGAACCTCTCCTGTGAGTCCAGTTTTAGATTCTGATGCTTCACTTCAGGTTTACTGTATACATTGCACCTTCTTATTGACGATGAAACACATAAATTTCATCGGAATTTAATACAAAATGCACAATGCCGATTTAAGAAAAGAGGACTGTCACACTCTCTTCCAATGATTTGAACTTCTCCTGTGAGTCCAGTTTTAGATTCCAATGCTTCACTTCAGGTTTACTGTATACCTTGCACCTTCTTATTGACGATGAAACACAGAAATTGCATCCGAATATAATACAATAGGCACAATGCCGACTTAAGTACAAGAGGACTGACACTCTCACTTGCTATGAGTTGATCCTCTCCTGTGATTCCAGTTTTAGATTCCGATGCTTCGCTTCAGGTTTACTGTATACCTTGCACCTTCTTATTGACGATGAAACACAGAAATTTCATCGGAATTAAATACAAAAGGCACAATGCCAACTTAAGTAAAAGAGTACTGTCACTCTCTCTTTCTATGATTTGAACCTCTCCTGTGAGTCCAGTTTTAGATTCCGATGCTTCACTTCAGGTTTTGTGTATACCTTGCACCTTCTTATTAACGATGAAACACAGAAATTGCATCGGAATTTAATACAAAAGGTACAATGCCGACTTAAGTACAAGAGGACTGACACCCGCACTTTCTATGATTTGAACCTCTTCTGTGAGTCCAGTTTTAGATTCCGATGCCTCACTTGAGGTTTACTGTATACCTTGCACCGTCTTATTGACGATGAAACACATAAATTTCATCGGAATTTTATTCAAAAGGCACAATGCCGACTTAAGTACAAGAGGACTGACACTCTCTCTTTCTATGATTTGAACCTCTCCTGTGAGTCCAGTTTTAGATTCCGATGCTTCACTTCAGGTTTACTGTATACCTTGCACCTTCTTATTGAAGATGAAACACAGAAATTGCATCCGAATTTAATACAAAAGGCACAATGCCGAATTAAGTACAAGAGGACTGACACTCTCCCTTTCAATGATTTGAACCTCTCCTGTGAGTCCAGTTTTAGATTCTGATGCTTCACTTCAGGTTTACTGTATACATTGCACCTTCTTACTGACGATGAAACACATAAATTTCATCGGAATTTAATACAAAATGCACAATGCCGACTTAAGTACAAGAGGACTGACACTCTCACTTTCTATGAGTTGATCCTCTCCTGTGATTCCAGTTTTAGATTCCGATGCTTCGCTTCAGGTTTACTGTATACCTTGCACCTTCATATTGACGATGAAACACAGAAATTTCATCGGAATTTAATACAAAAAGCACAAAGCCAACTTAAGTAAAGGAGGACTGTCACTCTCTCTTTCTATGATTTGAACCTCTCCTGTGAGTCCAGTTTTAGATTCCGATGCTTCACTTCTGGTTTACTGTATACCTTGCACCTTCTTATTGACGATGAAACACAGAAATTTCATCCGAATTTAATACAAAAGGCACAATGCCGAATTAAGTACAAGAGGACTGACACTCCCCGTTTCTATGATTTGAACCTCTCCTGTGAGTCCAGTTTTAGATTCCGATGCTTCAGGTTTACTGTATCCCTTGGACCTTCTTATCGACGATGAAACACAGAAATTTCGTCGAAATTTAATACAAAAGGCACAATGCCGTTTCAAATAAAAGAGGACTGTCACTCTCCCTTTCTATGAGTTGAACCTCTCCTGTGAGACCAGTTTTAGATTCCGACGCTTCACTTCAAGTTTACTGTGTACCTTGCACCTTCTTATTGACGATGAAACACAGAAATTGCATCCGAATTTAATACAAAAGGCACAAGTCAACTTAAGTACAAGAGGACTGACACTCTCACTTTCTATGATTTGAACCTGTCCTGTGAGTCCAGTTTTAGATTCTGATGCTTCACTTCAGGTTTACTGTATACCTTGCACCTTCTTATTGACGATGAAACACCGAAATTGCATCCGAATTTAATACAAAAAGCACAATGCCGACTTAAGTACAAGACGACCGACACTCTCCCATTCTATGATTTGAACCTCTCCTGTGAGTCCAGTTTTAGATTCTGATGCTTCACTTCAGGTTTACTGTATCCCTTGGACCTTCTTATCGACGACGAAACACAGAAATTTCATCGGAATTTAATACTAAAGGCACAATGTCGACTTAAGTAAAAGAGGACTGTCACTCACTTTTTCTATGATTTGAACCTCTCCTGTGAGTCAAGATTTAGATTCCGATGCTTCACTTCAGGTTTACTGTATACTTTGCACCTTCTTATTGACGATGAGACACAGAAACTGCATCCGAATATAATACAAAAGGCACAATGCCGACTTAAGTACAAGATTACTGACACTCTCACTTTCTATGATTTGATCCTCTCCTGTGAGTCCAGTTTTAGATTCCGATGCTTCACTTCAGGTTTACTGTATACCTTGCACCTTCTAATTGACGATGAAACACAGAAATTGCATCCGAATTTAATAAAAAAAGGCACAATGCCGACTTAAGTACAAGAGGACTGACACTCTCTCTTCGTATGATTTCAACCTCACCTGTGACTCCAGTTTTAGATTCTGATGCTTCACTTCAGGTTTACTGTATCCCTTGGACCTTCTTATTGACGATGAAACTCAGAAATTTCATCGGAATTTAATACTAAAGGCACAATGCCGACTTAAGTAAAAGAGGACTGTCACTCTCCCTTTCTATGATTTGGACCTCTCCTGTGAGTCCAGTTTTAGATTCCGATGCTTCACTTCAGGTTTACTGTATACCTTGCACCTTATTATTGACGATGAAACACAGAAATTGCATCGGAATTTAATACAAAAGGCACAATGCCGACGTAAGTACATGAGGACTGACACTCTCACTTTCTATGATTTGAACCTCTCCTGTGAGTCCAGTTTTAGATTCCGATGCTTCACTTCAGGTTTACTGTATACCTTGCACCTTCTTATTGACGATGAAACACAGAAACTGCATCCAAATTTAATACAAAAGGCACATTGCCGATTTAAGTACAAGAGGACTGACACTCTCCCGTTCTATGATTTGAACCTCTCCTGTGAGTCCAGTTTTAGATTCCGATGCTTCACTTCAGGTTTACTGTATACCTTGCACCTTCTTATTGACGATGAAACACAGAAATTGCATCCGAATTTAATATAAAAGGCACAATGCCGACTTAAGTACAAAAGGACTGACACTTGCCCTTTCTATGATTTGATCCTCTCCTGTGAGTCCAGTTTTAGATTCCGATGCTTCACTTCAGGTTTACTGTATACCTTGGACCTTCTTATTGACGATGAAACACAGAAATTGCATCCGAATTTAATACAAAAAGCGCAATGCCGAATTAAGTACATAAGGACTGACACTCTCACTTTCTATGATTTGAACCTCTCCTGTGATTACAGTTTTAGATTCCGATGCTTCACTTCAGGTTTACTGTATACCTTGCAGCTTCTTATTGACGATGAAACACAGAAATTGCATCCGAATTTAATACAAAAGGCACAATGCCGACTTAAGTACAAGAGGACTGACTCACTTTCTATGATTTGAACCTCTCCTGTGAGTCCAGTTTTAGATTCCGATGCTTCACTTCAGGTTTTGTGTATACCTTGCACCTTCTTATTAACGATGAAACACAGAAATTGCATCGGAATTTAATACAAAAGGTACAATGCCGACTTAAGTACAAGAGGACTGACACTCGCACTTTCTATGATTTGAACCTCTTCTGTGAGTCCAGTTTTAGATTCCGATACTTCACTTCAGGTTTACGGTATACATTGCACCTTCTTATTGAAGATGAACCACAGAAATTTCATCGGAATTTAATTCAAAATGCACAATGCTGATTTAAGGAATTAGGACTGTCACTCTCTCTTCCTATGCTTTGAACCTCTCCAGTGAGTCCAGTTTTAGATTCTAATGCTTCACTTCAGGTTTACTGTATACCTTGGACCTTCTTATTGACGATGAAACACAGAAATTGCATCCGAATTTAATACAAAAGGCACAATGCCGACTTAGGTACAAGAGGACTGACACTCTCCCTTTGTATGTTTTGAACCTCTCCTGTGAGTCCAGTTTTAGATTCCGATGCTTCACGCTAGGGTTACTGTATCCCTTGGACCTTCTTATTGACGATGAAACACAGAAATTTCATCGGAATTTAATACAAAAGGCACAATGCCGACTTAAGTAGAAGAGGACTGTCACTCTACCTTTCTATGATTTGAACCTCTTCTGTGAGACCAGTTTTAGATTCCGATGCTTCACTTCAGATTTACGGTATACCTTGCATCTTATTATTGACGATGAAGCACAGAAATTGCATCGGAATTTAATACAAAAGGCACAATGCCGACTTAAGTAGAAGAGGACTGACACTCTCACTTTCTATGATTTGAACATCTCCTGTGATTCCTGTTTTAGATTCCGATGCTTCACTTCAGGTTTACTGTATATCTTGCACCTTCTTACTGACGATGAAACACAGAAATTGCATCGGAATTTAATACAAAAGGAACAATGCCGACTTAAGTACAAGAGGACTGATACTGTCGCTTTCTATGATTTGAACCTCTCCTGTGAGTCCAGTTTTAGATTCCGATGCTTTACTTCAGGTTTACTGTATACCTTGCACCTTCTTATTGACGATGAAACACAGAAATTGCATCCGAATTTAATACAAAAGGCACAATGCCGACTTAAGTAAAAGAGGACTGTCACTCCCTCTTTCTATGATTTGAACCTCTCTGTGAGTCCAGTTTTAGATTCCGATGCTTCACTTCAAGTTTACTGTATACCTTGCACCTTGTTAATGACGATGAAACACAGAAATTGCATCCGAATTTAATACAAAAGGCACAATGCGGACTTAAGTACAAGAGGACTTACACTCTCACTTTCTATGATTTGAACCTGTCCTGTGAGTCCAGTTTTACATTCCAATGCTTCACTTCAGGTTTACTGTATACGTTGCAACTTCTTATTGACGATGACACACAGAAATTGCATCCGAATTTAATCCAAAAGGCACAATGCCGACTTAAGTACAAGAGGACTGACACTCTCCCTTTGTATGATTTGAACCTCTCCTGTGAGTCCAGTTTTAGATTCCGATGCTTCACTTGAGGGTTACTGTATCCATTGGACCTTCTTTTTGACGATGAAACACAGAAATTGCATCCGAATTTAATACAAAAGGCACAATGCCGACTTAAGTATCAGAGGACTGACACTCTCACTTTCTAAGATTTAAATCTCTCCTGTGAGTCCAGTTTTAGATTCTGATGCTTCACTTCAGGTTTACTGTATACCTTGCAAATTCTTATTGACGATGAAACACAGGAATTCCATCGGAATTAAATACAAAAGGCACAATGCCGACTTAAGTGAAAGAGGACAGTCACTCTCTCTTTCTATGATTTGAACCTCTCCTGTGAATCCAGTTTTAGATTCCGATGCTTCACGTCAGGTTTACTGTATACCTTGCACCTTGTTATTAACGATGAAACACAGAAATTGCATCGGAATTTAATACAAAAGGCACAATGCCGATTTAAGTACAAGAGGACTGACACTCTCACTTTCTATGATTTGAACCTCTCCTGTGAGTCCAGTTTTAGATTCCGATGCTTCACTTCAGGTTTTGTGTATACCTTGCACCTTCTTATTAACGATGAAACACAGAAATTGCATCGGAATTTAATACAAAAGGTACAATGCCGACTTAAGTACAAGAGGACTGACACTCTCACTTTCTATGATTTGAACCTCTCCTGTGAGTCCAGTTTTAGATTCCGATGCTTCACTTCAGGTTTACTGCATACCTTGCAAATTCTTATTGACGATGAAACACAGAAATTCCATCGGAATTTAATACAAAAGGCACAATGCCGACTTAAGTAAAAGAGGACTGACACTCTCCCTTTCTATGATTTGAACCTCTCCTGTGAATCCAGTTTTAGATTCCGATGCTTCACTTCAAGTTTACTGTATACCTTGCACCTTGTTATTGACGATGAAACACAGAAATTGCATCCGAATTTAATACAAAATGCACAATGCGGACTTAAGTACAAGAGGACTTACACTCTCACTTTCTATTATTTGAACCTGTCCTGTGAGTCCAGTTTTACATTCCGATGCTTCACTTCAGGTTTAGTGTATACCTTGGACCTTCTTACTGACGATGAAACACAGAAATTGCATCGGAATTAAATTCAAAAGGCACAATGCCGACTTAAGTACAAGAGGACTGGCACTCTCACTTCCTATGATTTGAACCTCTACTGTGATTCCAGTTTTACATTCCGATGCTTCACTTCAGTTTTACTGTATACCTTGCACCTTCTTATTGACGATGAAACTCAGAAATTGCATCCGAATTTAATACAAAATGTACAATGCCGACTTAAGTACAAGAGGACTGACACTCGCACTTTCTATGATTTGAACCTCTTCTGTGAGTCCAGTTTGAGATTCCGATGCTTCACTTCAGGTTTACTGTATACATTGCACCTTCTTATTGACGATGAAACACAGAAATTTCATCGGAATTTAGATCAAAATGCACAATGCCGATTTAAGAAAAGAGGACTGTCAATTTCTCTTCCTATGATTTGAACATCTCCAGTGAGTCCAGTTTTTAATTCCGATGCTTCACTTCAGGTTTACTGTATACCTTGGACTTTCTAATTGACGATGAAACACAGAAATTGCATCCGAATTTAATACAAAAGGCACAATGCCGACTTAAGTATCAGAAGACTGACACTCTCACTTTCTAAGATTTGAACCTCTCATGTGAGTCCAGTTTTAGATTCCGATGCTTCACTTCAGACTTACTGTATACCTTGCACCTTCTTATTGACGATGAAAAACAGGAATTTCATCGGAATTTAATACAAAAGGCACAATGCCGACTTAAGTGAAAGAGGACTGTCACTCTCACTTTCTATGATTTGAACCTCTCCTGTTAGTCCAGTTTTAGATTCCAATGCTTCACTTCAGGTTTAATGTATACCTTGCACCATCTTATTGACGATGAAACACTGAAATTGCTTCCGAATTTAATACAAAAGGCACAATGCCGACTTAAGTACATAAGGATTGACACTCTCACTTTCTATGATTTGAACCTCTCCTGTGAGTCCAGTTTTAGATTCCGAAGCTTCACTTCAGGTTTACTGTATACCTTGCAACTTCTTATTGACGATGAAACACAGAAATTTCAACGGAATTTAATATTAAAGGCACAATGCCGACTTAAGTAAAAGAGGACTGTCACTCTCTCTTTCTATGATTTGAACCTCTCCTGTGAGTCCAGTTTTGGATTCCGATGCTTCACTCCAGGTTTACAGTGTACCTTGCACCTTCTTATTGACTAGGAAACACAGAAACTGCATCCGAATTTAATACAAAAGGCACAATGCCGACTTAAGTACAAGAGGACTGACACTCTCCCTTTCTATGATTTGAACCTCTCCTGTGAGTCCAGTTTTAGATTCCGATGCTTCACTTCAGGTTTACTGTATCCATTGGACCTTCTTATTGACGATGAAACACAGAAATTTCATCGGAATTTAATACAAAAGGTACAATGCCGACTTAAGTACAGGACGACTTACACTCTCACTTTCTATGATTTGAACCTCTCCTGTGAGTCCAGTTTTAGATTCCGATGCTTCACTTCAGGTTTACTGTATACCTTGCACCTTCTTATTGACGATGAAACACAGAAATTGCATCCAAATTTAATACAAAAGGCACAATGACGACTTAAGTACAAGAGGACTGACACTCTCACTTTCTATGCTTTGAACCTCTCCTGTTAGTCCAGTTTTAGATTCCGATGCTTCACTTCAGGTTTACTGTATACCTTGCACCTTCTTATTGACGATGAAACACAGAAATTGCATCCGAATTTAATACAAAAGGCACAATGCCGACTTAAGTATCAGAGGACTGACACCCTCACTTTCTAAGATTTGAACCTCTATTGTGAGTCCAGTTTTAGATTCCGATGCTTCACTTCAGGTTTACTGTATACCTTGCACCTTCTTATTGACGATGAAAAACAGAAATTCCATAGGAATTTAATACAAAAGGCGCAATGCCGACTTAAGTAAAAGAGGACTGTCACTCCCTCTTTCTATGATTTGAACCTCTCTGTGAGTCCAGTTTTAGATTCCGATGCTTCACTTCAAGTTTACTGTATACCTTGCACCTTGTTAATGACGATGAAACACAGAAATTGCATCCGAATTTAATACAAAAGGCACAATGCCGACTTAAGTACAAGAGGACTGACACTCTCCCTTTCTATGATTTGAACCTCTCCTGTGAGTCCAGTTTTAGATTCCGATGCTTCACTTCAGGTTTACTGTATCCATTGGACCTTCTTATTGACGATGAAACACAGAAATTTCATCGGAATTTAATACAAAAGGTACAATGCCGACTTAAGTACAGGACGACTTACACTCTCACTTTCTATGATTTGAACCTCTCCTGTGAGTCCAGTTTTAGATTCCGATGCTTCACTTCAGGTTTACTGTATACCTTGCACCTTCTTATTGACGATGAAACACAGAAATTGCATCCAAATTTAATACAAAAGGCACAATGACGACTTAAGTACAAGAGGACTGACACTCTCACTTTCTATGCTATGAACCTCTCCTGTTAGTCCAGTTTTAGATTCCGATGCTTTACTTCAGGTTTACTGTATACCTTGCACCTTCTTATTGACGATGAAACACAGAAATTGCATCCGAATTTAATACAAAAGGCACAATGCCGACTTAAGTATCAGAGGACTGACACCCTCACTTTCTAAGATTTGAACCTCTATTGTGAGTCCAGTTTTAGATTCCGATGCTTCACTTCAGGTTTACTGTATACCTTGCACCTTCTTATTGACGATGAAAAACAGAAATTCCATAGGAATTTAATACAAAAGGCGCAATGCCGACTTAAGTAAAAGAGGACTGTCACTCCCTCTTTCTATGATTTGAACCTCTCTGTGAGTCCAGTTTTAGATTCCGATGCTTCACTTCAAGTTTACTGTATACCTTGCACCTTGTTAATGACGATGAAACACAGAAATTGCATCCGAATTTAATACAAAAGGCACAATGCGGACTTAAGTACAAGAGGACTTACACTCTCACTTTCTATGATTTGAACCTGTCCTGTGAGTCCAGTTTTACATTCCAATGCTTCACTTCAGGTTTACTGTATACGTTGCAGCTTCTTATTGACGATGACACACAGAAATTGCATCCGAATTTAATCCAAAAGGCACAATGCCGACTTAAGTACAAGAGGACTGACACTCTCCCTTTGTATGATTTGAACCTCTCCTGTGAGTCCAGTTTTAGATTCCGATGCTTCACTTGAGGGTTACTGTATCCATTGGACCTTCTTTTTGACGATGAAACACAGAAATTGCATCCGAATTTAATACAAAAGGCACAATGCCGACTTCAGTATCAGAGGACTGACACTCTCACTTTCTAAGATTTAAATCTCTCCTGTGAGTCCAGTTTTAGATTCTGATGCTTCACTTCAGGTTTACTGTATACCTTGCAAATTCTTATTGACGATGAAACACAGGAATTCCATCGGAATTAAATACAAAAGGCACAATGCCGACTTAAGTGAAAGAGGACAGTCACTCTCTCTTTCTATGATTTGAACCTCTCCTGTGAATCCAGTTTTAGATTCCGATGCTTCACGTCAGGTTTACTGTATACCTTGCACCTTGTTATTAACGATGAAACACAGAAATTGCATCGGAATTTAATACAAAAGGCACAATGCCGATTTAAGTACAAGAGGACTGACACTCTCACTTTCTATGATTTGAACCTCTCCTGTGAGTCCAGTTTTAGATTCCGATGCTTCACTTCAGGTTTTGTGTATACCTTGCACCTTCTTATTAACGATGAAACACAGAAATTGCATCGGAATTTAATACAAAAGGTACAATGCCGACTTAAGTACAAGAGGACTGACACTCTCACTTTCTATGATTTGAACCTCTCCTGTGAGTCCAGTTTTAGATTCCGATGCTTCACTTCAGGTTTACTGCATACCTTGCAAATTCTTATTGACGATGAAACACAGAAATTCCATCGGAATTTAATACAAAAGGCACAATGCCGACTTAAGTAAAAGAGGACTGACACTCTCCCTTTCTATGATTTGAACCTCTCCTGTGAATCCAGTTTTAGATTCCGATGCTTAACTTCAAGTTTACTGTATACCTTGCACCTTGTTATTGACGATGAAACACAGAAATTGCATCCGAATTTAATACAAAAGGCACAATGCGGACTTAAGTACAAGAGGACTTACACTCTCACTGTCTATTATTTGAACCTGTCCTGTGAGTCCAGTTTTACATTCCGATGCTTCACTTCAGGTTTAGTGTATACCTTGGACCTTCTTATTGACGATGAAACACAGAAATTGCATCGGAATTAAATTCAAAAGGCACAATGCCGACTTAAGTACAAGAGGACTGGCACTCTCACTTCCTATGATTTGAACCTCTACTGTGATTCCAGTTTTACATTCCGATGCTTCACTTCAGTTTTACTGTATACCTTGCACCTTCTTATTGACGATGAAACTCAGAAATTGCATCCGAATTTAATACAAAATGTACAATGCCGACTTAAGTACAAGAGGACTGACACTCTCCCTTTCTATGATTTGAACCTCTCCTGTGAATCCAGTTTTAGATTCCGAAGCTTCACTTCAGGTTTACTGTATACCTTGCAACTTCTTATTGACGATGAAACACAGAAATTTCAACGGAATTTAATATTAAAGGCACAATGCCGACTTAAGTAAAAGAGGACTGTCACTCTCTCTTTCTATGATTTGAACCTCTCCTGTGAGTCCAGTTTTGGATTCCGATGCTTCACTCCAGGTTTACAGTGTACCTTGCACCTTCTTATTGACTAGGAAACACAGAAACTGCATCCGAATTTAATACAAAAGGCACAATGCCGACTTAAGTACAAGAGGACTGACACTCTCCCTTTCTATGATTTGAACCTCTCCTGTGAGTCCAGTTTTAGATTCCGATGCTTCACTTCAGGTTTACTGTATCCATTGGACCTTCTTATTGACGATGAAACACAGAAATTTCATCGGAATTTAATACAAAAGGTACAATGCCGACTTAAGTACAGGACGACTTACACTCTCACTTTCTATGATTTGAACCTCTCCTGTGAGTCCAGTTTTAGATTCCGATGCTTCACTTCAGGTTTACTGTATACCTTGCACCTTCTTATTGACGATGAAACACAGAAATTGCATCCAAATTTAATACAAAAGGCACAATGACGACTTAAGTACAAGAGGACTGACACTCTCACTTTCTATGCTTTGAACCTCTCCTGTTAGTCCAGTTTTAGATTCCGATGCTTCACTTCAGGTTTACTGTATACCTTGCACCTTCTTATTGACGATGAAACACAGAAATTGCATCCGAATTTAATACAAAAGGCACAATGCCGACATAAGTACATGAGGACAGACACTCTCACTTTCTATGATTTGAACCTCTCCTGTGAGTCCAGTTTTAGATTCAGATGCTTCACTTCAGGTTTACTGTATACCTTGCACCTTCTTATTGACGATGAAACACAGAAATTTCAACGGAATTTAATACAAAAGGCACAATGCCGACTCAAGTAAAAGAGGACTGTCACTCTCTCTTTCTATGATTTGAACCACTCCTGTGAGTCCAGTTTTGAGTTCCGATGCTTCACTCCAGGTTTACAGTCTACCTTGCACCTTCTTATTGTCTAGGAAACACACAAACTGCATCCGAATTTAATACAAAAGGCACAATGCCGACTTAAGTACAAGAGGACTGAAACTCTCCCTTTCTATGACTTGAACCTCTCCTGTGAGTCCAGTTTTAGATTCCGATGCTTCACTTCAGGTTTACTGTATCCCTTGGACCTTCTTATTGACGATGAAACACAGAAATTCCATCGGAATTTAATACAAAAGGTACAATGCCGACTTAAGTACAAGACGACTTACACTCTCACTTTCTATGATTTGAACCTCTCCTGTGAGTCCAGTTTTAGATTCCGATGCTTCACTTCAGGTTTACTGTATACCTTGCACCTTCTTATTGACGATGAAACACAGAAATTGCATCCGAATTTAATATAAAAGGCACAATGCCGACTTAAGTACAAAAGGACTGACACTTTCCCTTTCTATGATTTGATCCTCTCCTGTGAGTCCAGTTTTAGATTCCGATGCTTCACTTCAGGTTTACTGTATACCTTGGACCTTCTTATTGACGATGAAACACAGAAATTGCATCCGAATTTAATACAAAAAGCGCAATGCCGAATTAAGTACATGAGGACTGACACTCTCACTTTCTATGATTTGAACCTCTCCTGTGATTACAGTTTTAGATTCCGATGCTTCACTTCAGGTTTACTGTATACCTTGCAGCTTCTTATTGACGATGAAACACAGAAATTGCATCCGAATTTAATACAAAAGGCACAATGCCGACTTAAGTACAAGAGGACTGACTCACTTTCTATGATTTGAACCTCTCCTGTGAGTCCAGTTTTAGATTCCGATGCTTCACTTCAGGTTTTGTGTATACCTTGCACCTTCTTATTAACGATGAAACACAGAAATTGCATCGGAATTTAATACAAAAGGTACAATGCCGACTTAAGTACAAGAGGACTGACACTCGCACTTTCTATGATTTGAACCTCTTCTGTGAGTCCAGTTTTAGATTCCGATGCCTCACTTGAGGTTTACTGTATACCTTGCACCGTCTTATTGACGATGAAACACAGAAATTTCATCGGAATTTTATACAAAAGGCACAATGCCGACTTAAGTACAAGAGGACTGACACTCTCTCTTTCTATGATTTGAACCTCTCCTGTGAGTCCAGTTTTAGATTCCGATACTTCACTTCAGGTTTACTGTATACATTGCACCTTCTTATTGAAGATGAACCACAGAAATTTCATCGGAATTTAATTCAAAATGCACAATGCTGATTTAAGGAATGAGGACTGTCACTCTCTCTTCCTATGCTTTGAACCTCTCCAGTGAGTCCAGTTTTAGATTCTAATGCTTCACTTCAGGTTTACTGTATACCTTGGACCTTCTTATTGACGTTGAAACACAGAAATTGCATCCGAATTTAATACAAAAGGCACAATGCCGACTTAAGTACAAGAGGACTGACACTCTCCCTTTGTATGTTTTGAACCTCTCCTGTGAGTCCAGTTTTAGATTCCGATGCTTCACTTCAGGGTTACTGTATCCCTTGGACCTTCTTATTGACGATGAAACACAGAAATTTCATCGGAATTTAATACAAAAGGCACAATGCCGACTTAAGTAAAAGAGGACTGTCACTCTCCCTTTCTATGATTTGAACCTCTTCTGTGAGACCAGTTTTAGATTCCGATGCTTCACTTCATATTTACGGTATACCTTGCATCTTATTATTGACGATGAAGCACAGAAATTGCATCGGAATTTAATACAAAAGGCACAATGCGGACTTAAGTAGAAGAGGACTGACACTCTCACTTTCTATGAATTGAACATCTCCTGTGATTCCAGTTTTAGATTCCGATGCTTCACTTCAGGTTAACTGTATATCTTGCACCTTCTTACTGACGATGAAACACAGAAATTGCATCGGAATTTAATACAAAAGGAACAATGCCGACTTAAGTACAAGAGGACTGATACTGTCGCTTTCAATGATTTGAACCTCTCCTGTGAGTCCAGTTTTAGATTCCGATGCTTTACTTCAGGTTTACTGTATACCTTGCACCTTCTTATTGACGATGAAACACAGAAATTGCATCCGAATTTAAAACAAAAGGCACAATGCCGACTTAAGTATCAGAGGACTGACACTCTCACTTTCTAAGATTTGAACCTCTATTGTGAGTCCAGTTTTAGATTCCGATGCTTCACTTCAGGTTTACTGTATACCTTGCACCTTCTTATTGACGATGAAAAAAAGAAATTCCATAGGAATTTAATACAAAAGGCGCAATGCCGACTTAAGTAAAAGAGGACTGTCACTCCCTCTTTCTATGATTTGAACCTCTCTGTGAGTCCAGTTTTAGATTCCGATGCTTCACTTCAAGTTTACTGTATACCTTGCACCTTGTTAATGACGATGAAACACAGAAATTGCATCCGAATTTAATACAAAAGGCACAATGCGGACTTAAGTACAAGAGGACTTACACTCTCACTTTCTATGATTTGAACCTGTCCTGTGAGTCCAGTTTTACATTCCGATGCTTCACTTCAGGTTTACTGTATACGTTGCAGCTTCTTATTGACGATGACACACAGAAATTGCATCCGAATTTAATCCAAAAGGCACAAAGCCGACTTAAGTACAAGAGGACTGACACTCTCCCTTTGTATGATTTGAACCTCTCCTGTGAGTCCAGTTTTAGATTCCGATGCTTCACTTGAGGGTTACTGTATCCATTGGACCTTCTTATTGACGATGAAACACAGAAATTGCATCCGAATTTAATACAAAAGGCACAATGCCGACTTAAGTATCAGAGGACTGACACTCTCACTTTCTAAGATTTAAATCTCTCCTGTGAGTCCAGTTTTAGATTCCGATGCTTCACTTCAGGTTTACTGTATACCTTGCCCTTCTTATTGACGATGAAATACAGAAATTGCATCCGAAATAAATACAAAAGGCACAATGCCGACTTAAGTAAAAGACGACTGTCACTCTCTCTTTCTATGATTTGAACCTCTCCTGTGAGTCCAGCTTTAGATTCCGATGCTTCACTTCAAGTTTACTCTATACCTTGCACCTTGTTTATGACGATGAAACACAGAAATTGCTTCCGAATTTAGTACAAAAGGCGCAATGCCGACTTAAGTACAAGAGGACTGACACTCTCACTTTCTATGATTTGAACCTGTCCTGTGAGTCCAGTTTTACATTCCGATGCTTCACTTCAGGTTTACTGTATACCTTGCACCTTCTTATTGACGATGAAACACAGAAATTGCATCCGAATTTAATACAAAAGGCACAATGCTGACTTAAGTACAAGAGGACTGACACTCTAACTTTCTACGATTTGAACCTCTCCTATGAGTCCAGTTTTAGATTCCCATGCTTCACTTCAGGTTTACTGTATACCTTGCAAATTCTTATTGACGATGAAACACAGGAATTCCATCGGAATTAAATACAAAAGGCACAATGCCGACTTAAGTGAAAGAGGACGGTCACTCTCTCTTTCTATGATTTGAACCTCTCCTGTGAATCCAGTTTTAGATTCCGATGCTTCACTTCAGGTTTACTGTATACCTTGCACCATCTAATTGACGATGAAACACAGAAATTGCATCCGAATTTAATACAAAAGGCACAATGCCGACTTAAGTACATGAGGACTGACACTCTCACTTTCTATGATTTGAACCTCTCCTGTGATTCCAGTTTTAGATTCCGATGCTTCACTTCAGTTTTACTGTATACCTTGCACCTTGTTATTGACGATGAAACACAGATATTGCATCCGAATTTAATACAAAAGGCACAATGCGCACTTAAGTACAAGAGGACTTACACTCTCACTTTGTATGGTTTGAACCTGTCCAGTGAGTCCAGTTTTACATTCCGATGCTTCACTTCAGGTTTACTGTATCCCTTGGACATTCTTATTGACGATGACACAAAGAAATTGCATCGGAATTAAATTCTAAAGGCACAATGCCGACTTAAGTACAAGAGGACTGACACTCTCACTTCCTATGTTTTGAACCTCTACTGTGATTCCAGTTTTAGATTCCGATGCTTCACTTCAAGTTTACTGTATACCTTGCACCTTCTTATTGACGATGAAACCCAGAAATTGCATCCGAATTTAATACAAAAGGCACAATGCCGATTTAAGTACAAGAGGACTGACACTCTCACTTTCTATGATTTGAACCTCTCCTGTGAGTCCAGTTTTAGATTCCGATGCTTCACTTCAGGTTTTGTGTATACCTTGCACCTTCTTATTAACGATGAAACACAGAAATTGCATCGGAATTTAATACAAAAGGTACAATGCCGACTTAAGTACAAGAGGACTGACACTCTCACTTTCTATGATTTGAACCTCTCCTGTGAGTCCAGTTTTAGATTCCGATGCTTCACTTCAGGTTTACTGCATACCTTGCAAATTCTTATTGACGATGAAACACAGAAATTCCATCGGAATTTAATACAAAAGGCACAATGCCGACTTAAGTAAAAGAGGACTGACACTCTCCCTTTCTATGATTTGAACCTCTCCTGTGAATCCAGTTTTAGATTCCGATGCTTCACTTCAAGTTTACTGTATACCTTGCACCTTGTTATTGACGATGAAACACAGAAATTGCATCCGAATTTAATACAAAAGGCACAATGCGGACTTAAGTACAAGAGGACTTACACTCTCACTTTCTATTATTTGAACCTGTCCTGTGAGTCCAGTTTTACATTCCGATGCTTCACTTCAGGTTTAGTGTATACCTTGGACCTTCTTATTGACGATGAAACACAGAAATTGCATCGGAATTAAATTCAAAAGGCACAATGCCGACTTAAGTACAAGAGGACTGGCACTCTCACTTCCTATGATTTGAACCTCTACTGTGATTCCAGTTTTACATTCCGATGCTTCACTTCAGTTTTACTGTATACCTTGCACCTTCTTATTGACGATGAAACTCAGAAATTGCATCCGAATTTAATACGAAATGTACAATGCCGACTTAAGTACAAGAGGACTGACACTCGCACTTTCTATGATTTGAACCTCTTCTGTGAGTCCAGTTTGAGATTCCGATGCTTCACTTCAGGTTTACTGTATACATTGCACCTTCTTATTGACGATGAAACACAGAAATTTCATCGGAATTTAGATCAAAATGCACAATGCCGATTTAAGAAAAGAGGACTGTCAATTTCTCTTCCTATGATTTGAACATCTCCAGTGAGTCCAGTTTTTAATTCCGATGCTTCACTTCAGGTTTACTGTATACCTTGCAACTTCTTATTGACGATGAAACACAGAAATTTCAACGGAATTTAATATTAAAGGCACAATGCCGACTTAAGTAAAAGAGGACTGTCACTCTCTCTTTCTATGATTTGAACCTCTCCTGTGAGTCCAGTTTTGGATTCCGATGCTTCACTCCAGGTTTACAGTGTACCTTGCACCTTCTTATTGACTAGGAAACACAGAAACTGCATCCGAATTTAATACAAAAGGCACAATGCCGACTTAAGTACAAGAGGACTGACACTCTCCCTTTCTATGATTTGAACCTCTCCTGTGAGTCCAGTTTTAGATTCCGATGCTTCACTTCAGGTTTACTGTATCCATTGGACCTTCTTATTGACGATGAAACACAGAAATTTCATCGGAATTTAATACAAAAGGTACAATGCCGACTTAAGTACAGGACGACTTACACTCTCACTTTCTATGATTTGAACCTCTCCTGTGAGTCCAGTTTTAGATTCCGATGCTTCACTTCAGGTTTACTGTATACCTTGCACCTTCTTATTGACGATGAAACACAGAAATTGCATCCAAATTTAATACAAAAGGCACAATGACGACTTAAGTACAAGAGGACTGACACTCTCACTTTCTATGCTTTGAACCTCTCCTGTTAGTCCAGTTTTAGATTCCGATGCTTCACTTCAGGTTTACTGTATACCTTGAACCTTCTTATTGACGATGAAACACAGAAATTGCATCCGAATTTAATACAAAAGGCACAATGCCGACATAAGTACATGAGGACAGACACTCTCACTTTCTATGATTTGAACCTCTCCTGTGAGTCCAGTTTTAGATTCAGATGCTTCACTTCAGGTTTACTGTATACCTTGCACCTTCTTATTGACGATGAAACACAGAAATTTCAACGGAATTTAATACAAAAGGCACAATGCCGACTCAAGTAAAAGAGGACTGTCACTCTCTCTTTCTATGATTTGAACCACTCCTGTGAGTCCAGTTTTGAGTTCCGATGCTTCACTCCAGGTTTACAGTCTACCTTGCACCTTCTTATTGTCTAGGAAACACACAAACTGCATCCGAATTTAATACAAAAGGCACAATGCCGACTTAAGTACAAGAGGACTGAAACTCTCCCTTTCTATGACTTGAACCTCTCCTGTGAGTCCAGTTTTAGATTCCGATGCTTCACTTCAGGTTTACTGTATCCATTGGACCTTCTTATTGACGATGAAACACAGAAATTCCATCGGAATTTAATACAAAAGGTACAATGCCGACTTAAGTACAAGACGACTTACACTCTCACTTTCTATGATTTGAACCTCTCCTGTGAGTCCAGTTTTAGATTCCGATGCTTCACTTCAGGTTTACTGTATACCTTGCACCTTCTTATTGACGATGAAACACAGAAATTGCATCCGAATTTAATATAAAAGGCACAATGCCGACTTAAGTACAAAAGGACTGACACATTCCCTTTCTATGATTTGATCCTCTCCTGTGAGTCCAGTTTTCGATTCCGATGCTTCACTTCAGGTTTACTGTATACCTTGGACCTTCTTATTGACGATGAAACACAGAAATTGCATCCGAATTTAATACAAAAAGCGCAATGCCGAATTAAGTACATGAGGACTGACACTCTCACTTTCTATGATTTGAACCTCTCCTGTGATTACGGTTTTAGATTCCGATGCTTCACTTCAGGTTTACTGTATACCTTGCAGCTTCTTATTGACGATGAAACACAGAAATTGCATCCGAATTTAATACAAAAGGCACAATGCCGACTTAAGTACAAGAGGACTGACTCACTTTCTATGATTTGAACCTCTCCTGTGAGTCCAGTTTTAGATTCCGATGCTTCACTTCAGGTTTTGTGTATACCTTGCACCTTCTTATTAACGATGAAACACAGAAATTGCATCGGAATTTAATACAAAAGGTACAATGCCGACTTAAGTACAAGAGGACTGACACTCGCACTTTCTATGATTTGAACCTCTTCTGTGAGTCCAGTTTTAGATTCCGATGCCTCACTTGAGGTTTACTGTATACCTTGCACCGTCTTATTGACGATGAAACACAGAAATTTCATCGGAATTTTATACAAAAGGCACAATGCCGACTTAAGTACAAGAGGACTGACACTCTCTCTTTCTATGATTTGAACCTCTCCTGTGAGTCCAGTTTTAGATTCCGATACTTCACTTCAGGTTTACTGTATACATTGCACCTTCTTATTGAAGATGAACCACAGAAATTTCATCGGAATTTAATTCAAAATGCACAATGCTGATTTAAGGAATGAGGACTGTCACTCTCTCTTCCTATGCTTTGAACCTCTCCAGTGAGTCCAGTTTTAGATTCTAATGCTTCACTTCAGGTTTACTGTATACCTTGGACCTTCTTATTGACGTTGAAACACAGAAATTGCATCCGAATTTAATACAAAAGGCACAATGCCGACTTAAGTACAAGAGGACTGACACTCTCCCTTTGTATGTTTTGAACCTCTCCTGTGAGTCCAGTTTTAGATTCCGATGCTTCACTTCAGGGTTACTGTATCCCTTGGACCTTCTTATTGACGATGAAACACAGAAATTTCATCGGAATTTAATACAAAAGGCACAATGCCGACTTAAGTAAAAGAGGACTGTCACTCTCCCTTTCTATGATTTGAACCTCTTCTGTGAGACCAGTTTTAGATTCCGATGCTTCACTTCAGATTTACGGTATACCTTGCATCTTATTATTGACGATGAAGCACAGAAATTGCATCGGAATTTAATACAAAAGGCACAATGCGGACTTAAGTAGAAGAGGACTGACACTCTCACTTTCTATGATTTGAACATCTCCTGTGATTCCAGTTTTAGATTCCGATGCTTCACTTCAGGTTAACTGTATATCTTGCACCTTCTTACTGACGATGAAACACAGAAATTGCATCGGAATTTAATACAAAAGGAACAATGCCGACTTAAGTACAAGAGGACTGATACTGTCGCTTTCAATGATTTGAACCTCTCCTGTGAGTCCAGTTTTAGATTCCGATGCTTTACTTCAGGTTTACTGTATACCTTGCACCTTCTTATTGACGATGAAACACAGAAATTGCATCCGAATTTAAAACAAAAGGCACAATGCCGACTTAAGTATCAGAGGACTGACACTCCCACTTTCTAAGATTTGAACCTCTATTGTGAGTCCAGTTTTAGATTCCGATGCTTCACTTCAGGTTTACTGTATACCTTGCACCTTCTTATTGACGATGAAAAAAAGAAATTCCATAGGAATTTAATACAAAAGGCGCAATGCCGACTTAAGTAAAAGAGGACTGTCACTCCCTCTTTCTATGATTTGAACCTCTCTGTGAGTCCAGTTTTAGATTCCGATGCTTCACTTCAAGTTTACTGTATACCTTGCACCTTGTTAATGACGATGAAACACAGAAATTGCATCCGAATTTAATACAAAAGGCACAATGCGGACTTAAGTACAAGAGGACTTACACTCTCACTTTCTATGATTTGAACCTGTCCTGTGAGTCCAGTTTTACATTCCGATGCTTCACTTCAGGTTTACTGTATACGTTGCAGCTTCTTATTGACGATGACACACAGAAATTGCATCCGAATTTAATCCAAAAGGCACAAAGCCGACTTAAGTACAAGAGGACTGACACTCTCCCTTTGTATGATTTGAACCTCTCCTGTGAGTCCAGTTTTAGATTCCGATGCTTCACTTGAGGGTTACTGTATCCATTGGACCTTCTTATTGACGATGAAACACAGAAATTGCATCCGAATTTAATACAAAAGGCACAATGCCGACTTAAGTATCAGAGGACTGACACTCTCACTTTCTAAGATTTAAATCTCTCCTGTGAGTCCAGTTTTAGATTCCGATGCTTCACTTCAGGTTTACTGTATACCTTGCCCTTCTTATTGACGATGAAATACAGAAATTGCATCCGAAATAAATACAAAAGGCACAATGCCGACTTAAGTAAAAGACGACTGTCACTCTCTCTTTCTATGATTTGAACCTCTCCTGTGAGTCCAGCTTTAGATTCCGATGCTTCACTTCTAGTTTACTCTATACCTTGCACCTTGTTATTGACGATGAAACACAGAAATTGCTTCCGAATTTAGTACAAAAGGCGCAATGCCGACTTAAGTACAAGAGGACTGACACTCTCACTTTCTATGATTTGAACCTGTCCTGTGAGTCCAGTTTTACATTCCGATGCTTCACTTCAGGTTTACTGTATACCTTGCACCTTCTTATTGACGATGAAACACAGAAATTGCATCCGAATTTAATACAAAAGGCACAATGCTGACTTAAGTACAAGAGGACTGACACTCTAACTTTCTACGATTTGAACCTCTCCTATGAGTCCAGTTTTAGATTCCCATGCTTCACTTCAGGTTTACTGTATACCTTGCAAATTCTTATTGACGATGAAACACAGGAATTCCATCGGAATTAAATACAAAAGGCACAATGCCGACTTAAGTGAAAGAGGACGGTCACTCTCTCTTTCTATGATTTGAACCTCTCCTGTGAATCCAGTTTTAGATTCCGATGCTTCACTTCAGGTTTACTGTATACCTTGCACCATCTAATTGACGATGAAACACAGAAATTGCATCCGAATTTAATACAAAAGCACAATGCCGACTTAAGTACATGAGGACTGACACTCTCACTTTCTATGATTTGAACCTCTCCTGTGATTCCAGTTTTAGATTCCGATGCTTCACTTCAGGTTTACTGTATACCTTGCACCTTGTTATTGACGATGAAACACAGATATTGCATCCGAATTTAATACAAAAGGCACAATGCGCACTTAAGTACAAGAGGACTTACACTCTCACTTTGTATGGTTTGAACCTGTCCAGTGAGTCCAGTTTTACATTCCGATGCTTCACTTCAGGTTTACTGTATCCCTTGGACATTCTTATTGACGATGACACAAAGAAATTGCATCGGAATTAAATTCTAAAGGCACAATGCCGACTTAAGTACAAGAGGACTGACACTCTCACTTCCTATGTTTTGAACCTCTACTGTGATTCCAGTTTTAGATTCCGATGCTTCACTTCAAGTTTACTGTATACCTTGCACCTTCTTATTGACGATGAAACCCAGAAATTGCATCCGAATTTAATACAAAAGGCACAATGCCGATTTAAGTACAAGAGGACTGACACTCTCTCTTTCTATGATTTGAACCTCTCCTGTGAGTCCAGTTTTAGATTCCGATGCTTCACTTCAGGTTTTGTGTATACCTTGCACCTTCTTATTAACGATGAAACACAGAAATTGCATCGGAATTTAATACAAAAGGTACAATGCCGACTTAAGTACAAGAGGACTGACACTCTCACTTTCTATGATTTGAACCTCTCCTGTGAGTCCAGTTTTAGATTCCGATGCTTCACTTCAGGTTTACTGCATACCTTGCAAATTCTTATTGACGATGAAACACAGAAATTCCATCGGAATTTAATACAAAAGGCACAATGCCGACTTAAGTAAAAGAGGACTGACACTCTCCCTTTCTATGATTTGAACCTCTCCTGTGAATCCAGTTTTAGATTCCGATGCTTCACTTCAAGTTTACTGTATACCTTGCACCTTGTTATTGACGATGAAACACAGAAATTGCATCCGAATTTAATACAAAAGGCACAATGCGGACTTAAGTACAAGAGGACTTACACTCTCACTTTCTATTATTTGAACCTGTCCTGTGAGTCCAGTTTTACATTCCGATGCTTCACTTCAGGTTTACTGTATACCTTGGACCTTCTTATTGACGATGAAACACAGAAATTGCATCGGAATTAAATTCAAAAGGCACAATGCCGACTTAAGTACAAGAGGACTGGCACTCTCACTTCCTATGATTTGAACCTCTACTGTGATTCCAGTTTTACATTCCGATGCTTCACTTCAGTTTTACTGTATACCTTGCACCTTCTTATTGACGATGAAACTCAGAAATTGCATCCGAATTTAATACAAAAGGCACAATGCCGACTTAAGTACAAGAGGACTGACCCTCGCTCTTTCTATGATTTGAACCTCTCCTGTGAGTCCAGTTATAGATTCCGATGCTTCACTTCAGGTTTTGTGTATAACTTGCACCTTCTTATTAACGATGAAACACAGAAATTGCATCGGAATTTTATACAAAAGGCACAATGCCGACTTAAGTACAAGAGGACTGACACTCTCTCTTTCTATGATTTGAACCTCATCTGTGAGTCCAGTTTGAGATTCCGATGCTTCACTTCAGGTTTACTGTATACATTGAACCTTCTTATTGACGATGAAACACAGAAATTTCATCGGAATTTAATTCAAAATGCACAATGCCGATTTAAGAAAAGAGGACTGTCAATTTCTCTTCCTATGATTTGAACATCTCCAGTGAGTCCAGTTTTTAATTCCGATGCTTCACTTCAGGTTTACTGTATACCTTGGACTTTCTTATTGACGATGAAACACAGAAATTGCATCCGAATTTAATACAAAAGGCACAATGCCGACTTAAGTATCAGAAGACTGACACTCTCACTTTCTAAGATTTGAACCTCTCCTGTGAGTCCAGTTTTAGATTCCGATGCTTCACTTCAGACTTACTGTATACCTTGCACCTTCTTATTGACGATGAAAAACAGAAATTACGTCGGAATTTAATACAAAAGGCACAATGCCGACTTAAGTAAAAGAGGACTGTCACTCTCACTTTCTATGATTTGAACCACTCCTGTTAGTCCAGTTTTAGATTCCAATGCTTCACTTCAGGTTTAATGTATACCTTGCACCATCTTATTGACGATGAAACACTGAAATTGCTTCCGAATTTAATACAAAAGGCACAATGCCGACTTAAGTACATGAGGATTGACACTCTCACTTTCTATGATTTGAACCTCTCCTGTGAGTCCAGTTTTAGATTCCGAAGCTTCACTTCAGGTTTACTGTATACCTTGCAACTTCTTATTGACGATGAAACACAGAAATTTCAACGGAATTTAATATTAAAGGCACAATGCCGACTTAAGTAAAAGAGGACTGTCACTCTCTCTTTCTATGATTTGAACCTCTCCTGTGAGTCCAGTTTTGGATTCCGATGCTTCACTCCAGGTTTACAGTGTACCTTGCACCTTCTTATTGACTAGGAAACACAGAAACTGATCCGAATTTAATACAAAAGGCACAATGCCGACTTAAGTACAAGAGGACTGACACTCTCCCTTTCTATGATTTGAACCTCTCCTGTGAGTCCAGTTTTAGAATCCGATGCTTCACTTCAGGTTTACTGTATCCATTGGACCTTCTTATTGACGATGAAACACAGAAATTTCATCGGAATTTAATACAAAAGGTACAATGCCGACTTAAGTACAGGACGACTTACACTCTCACTTTCTATGATTTGAACCTCTCCTGTGAGTCCAGTTTTAGATTCCGATGCTTCACTTCAGGTTTACTGTATACCTTGCACCTTCTTATTGACGATGAAACACAGAAATTGCATCCAAATTTAATACAAAAGGCACAATGACGATTTAAGTACAAGAGGACTGACACTCTCACTTTCTATGATTTGAACCTCTCCTGTGAGTCCAGTTTTAGATTCCGATGCTTCACTTCAGGTTTTGTGTATACCTTGCACCTTCTTATTAACGATGAAACACAGAAATTGCATCGGAATTTAATACAAAAGGTACAATGCCGACTTAAGTACAAGAGGACTGACACTCTCACTTTCTATGATTTGAACCTCTCCTGTGAGTCCAGTTTTAGATTCCGATGCTTCACTTCAGGTTTACTGCATACCTTGCAAATTCTTATTGACGATGAAACACAGAAATTCCATCGGAATTTAATACAAAAGGCACAATGCCGACTTAAGTAAAAGAGGACTGACACTCTCCCTTTCTATGATTTGAACCTCTCCTGTGAATCCAGTTTTAGATTCCGATGCTTCACTTCAAGTTTACTGTATACCTTGCACCTTGTTATTGACGATGAAACACAGAAATTGCATCCGAATTTAATACAAAAGGCACAATGCGGACTTAAGTACAAGAGGACTTACACTCTCACTTTCTATTATTTGAACCTGTCCTGTGAGTCCAGTTTTACATTCCGATGCTTCACTTCAGGTTTACTGTATACCTTGGACCTTCTTATTGACGATGAAACACAGAAATTGCATCGGAATTAAATTCAAAAGGCACAATGCCGACTTAAGTACAAGAGGACTGGCACTCTCACTTCCTATGATTTGAACCTCTACTGTGATTCCAGTTTTACATTCCGATGCTTTACTTCAGTTTTACTGTATACCTTGCACCTTCTTATTGACGATGAAACTCAGAAATTGCATCCGAATTTAATACAAAAGGCACAATGCCGACTTAAGTACAAGAGGACTGACCCTCGCTCTTTCTATGATTTGAACCTCTCCTGTGAGTCCAGTTATAGATTCCGATGCTTCACTTCAGGTTTTGTGTATAACTTGCACCTTCTTATTAACGATGAAACACAGAAATTGCATCGGAATTTTATACAAAAGGCACAATGCCGACTTAAGTACAAGAGGACTGACACTCTCTCTTTCTATGATTTGAACCTCTTCTGTGAGTCCAGTTTGAGATTCCGATGCTTCACTTCAGGTCTACTGTATACATTGCACCTTCTTATTGACGATGAAACACAGAAATTTCATCGGAATTTAATTCAAAATGCACAATGCCGATTTAAGAAAAGAGGACTGTCAATTTCTCTTCCTATGATTTGAACATCTCCAGTGAGTCCAGTTTTTAATTCCGATGCTTCACTTCAGGTTTACTGTATACCTTGGACTTTCTTATTGACGATGAAACACAGAAATTGCATCCGAATTTAATACAAAAGGCACAATGCCGACTTAAGTATCAGAAGACTGACACTCTCACTTTCTAAGATTTGAACCTCTCCTGTGAGTCCAGTTTTAGATTCCGATGCTTCACTTCAGACTTACTGTATACCTTGCACCTTCTTATTGACGATGAAAAACAGAAATTTCGTCGGAATTTAATACAAAAGGCACAATGCCGACTTAAGTAAAAGAGGACTGTCACTCTCACTTTCTATGATTTGAACCACTCCTGTTAGTCCAGTTTTAGATTCCAATGCTTCACTTCAGGTTTAATGTATACCTTGCACCATCTTATTGACGATGAAACACTGAAATTGCTTCCGAATTTAATACAAAAGGCACAATGCCGACTTAAGTACATGAGGATTGACACTCTCACTTTCTATGATTTGAACCTCTCCTGTGAGTCCAGTTTTAGATTCCGAAGCTTCACTTCAGGTTTACTGTATACCTTGCAACTTCTTATTGACGATGAAACACAGAAATTTCAACGGAATTTAATATTAAAGGCACAATGCCGACTTAAGTAAAAGAGGACTGTCACTCTCTCTTTCTATGATTTGAACCTCTCCTGTGAGTCCAGTTTTGGATTCCGATGCTTCACTCCAGGTTTACAGTGTACCTTGCACCTTCTTATTGACTAGGAAACACAGAAACTGATCCGAATTTAATACAAAAGGCACAATGCCGACTTAAGTACAAGAGGACTGACACTCTCCCTTTCTATGATTTGAACCTCTCCTGTGAGTCCAGTTTTAGAATCCGATGCTTCACTTCAGGTTTACTGTATCCATTGGACCTTCTTATTGACGATGAAACACAGAAATTTCATCGGAATTTAATACAAAAGGTACAATGCCGACTTAAGTACAGGACGACTTACACTCTCACTTTCTATGATTTGAACCTCTCCTGTGAGTCCAGTTTTAGATTCCGATGCTTCACTTCAGGTTTACTGTATACCTTGCACCTTCTTATTGACGATGAAACACAGAAATTGCATCCAAATTTAATACAAAAGGCACAATGACGATTTAAGTACAAGAGGACTGACACTCTCACTTTCTATGATTTGAACCTCTCCTGTGAGTCCAGTTTTAGATTCCGATGCTTCACTTCAGGTTTTGTGTATACCTTGCACCTTCTTATTAACGATGAAACACAGAAATTGCATCGGAATTTAATACAAAAGGTACAATGCCGACTTAAGTACAAGAGGACTGACACTCTCACTTTCTATGATTTGAACCTCTCCTGTGAGTCCAGTTTTAGATTCCGATGCTTCACTTCAGGTTTACTGCATACCTTGCAAATTCTTATTGACGATGAAACACAGAAATTCCATCGGAATTTAATACAAAAGGCACAATGCCGACTTAAGTAAAAGAGGACTGACACTCTCCCTTTCTATGATTTGAACCTCTCCTGTGAATCCAGTTTTAGATTCCGATGCTTCACTTCAAGTTTACTGTATACCTTGCACCTTGTTATTGACGATGAAACACAGAAATTGCATCCGAATTTAATACAAAAGGCACAATGCGGACTTAAGTACAAGAGGACTTACACTCTCACTTTCTATTATTTGAACCTGTCCTGTGAGTCCAGTTTTACATTCCGATGCTTCACTTCAGGTTTACTGTATACCTTGGACCTTCTTATTGACGATGAAACACAGAAATTGCATCGGAATTAAATTCAAAAGGCACAATGCCGACTTAAGTACAAGAGGACTGGCACTCTCACTTCCTATGATTTGAACCTCTACTGTGATTCCAGTTTTACATTCCGATGCTTTACTTCAGTTTTACTGTATACCTTGCACCTTCTTATTGACGATGAAACTCAGAAATTGCATCCGAATTTAATACAAAAGGCACAATGCCGACTTAAGTACAAGAGGACTGACCCTCGCTCTTTCTATGATTTGAACCTCTCCTGTGAGTCCAGTTATAGATTCCGATGCTTCACTTCAGGTTTTGTGTATAACTTGCACCTTCTTATTAACGATGAAACACAGAAATTGCATCGGAATTTTATACAAAAGGCACAATGCCGACTTAAGTACAAGAGGACTGACACTCTCTCTTTCTATGATTTGAACCTCTTCTGTGAGTCCAGTTTGAGATTCCGATGCTTCACTTCAGGTCTACTGTATACATTGCACCTTCTTATTGACGATGAAACACAGAAATTTCATCGGAATTTAATTCAAAATGCACAATGCCGATTTAAGAAAAGAGGACTGTCAATTTCTCTTCCTATGATTTGAACATCTCCAGTGAGTCCAGTTTTTAATTCCGATGCTTCACTTCAGGTTTACTGTATACCTTGGACTTTCTTATTGACGATGAAACACAGAAATTGCATCCGAATTTAATACAAAAGGCACAATGCCGACTTAAGTATCAGAAGACTGACACTCTCACTTTCTAAGATTTGAACCTCTCCTGTGAGTCCAGTTTTAGATTCCGATGCTTCTCTTCAGACTTACTGTATACCTTGCACCTTCTTATTGACGATGAAAAACAGAAATTTCATCGGAATTTAATACAAAAGGCACAATGCCGACTTAAGTAAAAGAGGACTGTCACTCTCACTTTCTATGATTTGAACCTCTCCTGTTAGTCCAGTTTTAGATTCCAATGCTTCACTTCAGGTTTAATGTATACCTTGCACCATCTTATTGACGATGAAACACTGAAATTGCTTCCGAATTTAATACAAAAGGCACAATGCCGACTTAAGTACATGAGGATTGACACTCTCACTTTCTATGATTTGAACCTCTCCTGTGAGTCCAGTTTTAGATTCCGAAGCTTCACTTCAGGTTTACTGTATACCTTGCAACTTCTTATTGACGATGAAACACAGAAATTTCAACGGAATTTAATATTAAAGGCACAATGCCGACTTAAGTAAAAGAGGACTGTCACTCTCTCTTTCTATGATTTGAACCTCTCCTGTGAGTCCAGTTTTGGATTCCGATGCTTCACTCCAGGTTTACAGTGTACCTTGCACCTTCTTATTGACTAGGAAACACAGAAACTGATCCGAATTTAATACAAAAGGCACAATGCCGACTTAAGTACAAGAGGACTGACACTCTCCCTTTCTATGATTTGAACCTCTCCTGTGAGTCCAGTTTTAGAATCCGATGCTTCACTTCAGGTTTACTGTATCCATTGGACCTTCTTATTGACGATGAAACACAGAAATTTCATCGGAATTTAATACAAAAGGTACAATGCCGACTTAAGTACAGGACGACTTACACTCTCACTTTCTATGATTTGAACCTCTCCTGTGAGTCCAGTTTTAGATTCCGATGCTTCACTTCAGGTTTACTGTATACCTTTCACCTTCTTATTGACGATGAAACACAGAAATTGCATCCAAATTTAATACAAAAGGCACAATGACGACTTAAGTACAAGAGGACTGACACTCTCACTTTCTATGATTTGATCCTCTCCTGTTTGTCCAGTTTTAGATTCCGAAGCTTCACTTCAGGTTTACTGTATACCTTGCACCTTCTTATTGACGATGAAACACAGAAATTGCATCCGAATTTAATACAAAAGGCACAATGCCGACATAAGTACATGAGGACAGACACTCTCACTTTCTATGATTTGAACCTCTCCTGTGAGTCCAGTTTTAGATTCTGATGCTTCACTTCAGGTTTACTGTATACCTTGCACCTTCTTATTGACGATGAAACACAGAAATTTCAACGGAATTTAATACAAAAGGCACAATGCCGACTCAAGTAAAAGAGGACTGTCACTCTCTCTTTCTATGATTTGAACCACTCCTGTGAGTCCAGTTTTGAGTTCCGATGCTTCACTCCAGGTTTACAGTCTACCTTGCACCTTCTTATTGTCTAGGAAACACACAAACTGCATCCGAATTTAATACAAAAGGCACAATGCCGACTTAAGTACAAGAGGACTGAAACTCTCCCTTTCTATGACTTGAACCTCTCCTGTGAGTCCAGTTTTAGATTCCGATGCTTCACTTCAGGTTTACTGTATCCCTTGGACCTTCTTATTGACGATGAAACACAGAAATTCCATCGGAATTTAATACAAAATGTACAATGCCGACTTAAGTACAAGACGACTTACACTCTCACTTTCTATGATTTGAACCCCTCCTGTGAGTCCAGTTTTAGATTCCGATGCTTCACTTCAGGTTTACTGTATACCTTGCACCTTCTTATTGACGATGAAACACAGAAATTGCATCTAAATTTAATACAAAAGGCACAATGACGACTTAAGTACAAGAGGACTGACACTCTCACTCTCTATGATTTGAACCTCTCCTGTGAATCCAGTTTTAGATTCCGATGCTTCACTTCAAGTTTACTGTATACCTTGCACCTTGTTATTGACGATGAAACACAGAAATTGCATCCGAATTTAATACAAAAGGCACAATGCGGACTTAAGTACAAGAGGACTTACACTCTCACTTTCTATTATTTGAACCTGTCCTGTGAGTCCAGTTTTACATTCCGATGCTTCACTTCAGGTTTACTGTATACCTTGGACCTTCTTATTGACGATGAAATACAGAAATTGCATCGGAATTAAATTCAAAAGGCACAATGCCCACTTAAGTACAAGAGGACTGGCACTCTCACTTCCTATGATTTGAACCTCTACTGTGATTCCAGTTTTACATTCCGATGCTTCACTTCAGTTTTACTGTATACCTTGCACCTTCTTATTGACGATGAAACTCAGAAATTGCATCCGAATTTAATACAAAAGGCACAATGCCGACTTAAGTACAAGAGGACTGACCCTCGCTCTTTCTATGATTTGAACCTCTCCTGTGAGTCCAGTTATAGATTCCGATGCTTCACTTCAGGTTTTGTGTATAACTTGCACCTTCTTATTAACGATGAAACACAGAAATTGCATCGGAATTTTATACAAAAGGCACAATGCCGACTTAAGTACAAGAGGACTGACACTCTCTCTTTCTATGATTTGAACCTCTTCTGTGAGTCCAGTTTGAGATTCCGATGCTTCACTTCAGGTTTACTGTATACATTGCACCTTCTTATTGACGATGAAACACAGAAATTTCATCGGAATTTAATTCAAAATGCACAATGCCGATTTAAGAAAAGAGGACTGTCAATTTCTCTTCCTATGATTTGAACATCTCCAGTGAGTCCAGTTTTTAATTCCGATGCTTCACTTCAGGTTTACTGTATACCTTGGACTTTCTTATTGACGATGAAACACAGAAATTGCATCCGAATTTAATACAAAAGGCACAATGCCGACTTAAGTATCAGAAGACTGACACTCTCACTTTCTAAGATTTGAACCTCTCCTGTGAGTCCAGTTTTAGATTCCGATGCTTCACTTCAGACTTACTGTATACCTTGCACCTTCTTATTGACGATGAAAAACAGAAATTTCATCGGAATTTAATACAAAAGGCACAATGCCGACTTAAGTAAAAGAGGACTGTCACTCTCACTTTCTATGATTTGAACCTCTCCTGTTAGTCCAGTTTTAGATTCCAATGCTTCACTTCAGGTTTAATGTATACCTTGCACCATCTTATTGACGATGAAACACTGAAATTGCTTCCGAATTTAATACAAAAGGCACAATGCCGACTTAAGTACATGAGGATTGACACTCTCACTTTCTATGATTTGAACCTCTCCTGTGAGTCCAGTTTTAGATTCCGAAGCTTCACTTCAGGTTTACTGTATACCTTGCAACTTCTTATTGACGATGAAACACAGAAATTTCAACGGAATTTAATATTAAAGGCACAATGCCGACTTAAGTAAAAGAGGACTGTCACTCTCTCTTTCTATGATTTGAACCTCTCCTGTGAGTCCAGTTTTGGATTCCGATGCTTCACTCCAGGTTTACAGTGTACCTTGCACCTTCTTATTGACTAGGAAACACAGAAACTGATCCGAATTTAATACAAAAGGCACAATGCCGACTTAAGTACAAGAGGACTGACACTCTCCCTTTCTATGATTTGAACCACTCCTGTGAGTCCAGTTTTAGAATCCGATGCTTCACTTCAGGTTTACTGTATCCATTGGACCTTCTTATTGACGATGAAACACAGAAATTTCATCGGAATTTAATACAAAAGGTACAATGCCGACTTAAGTACAGGACGACTTACACTCTCACTTTCTATGATTTGAACCTCTCCTGTGAGTCCAGTTTTAGATTCCGATGCTTCACTTCAGGTTTACTGTATACCTTTCACCTTCTTATTGACGATGAAACACAGAAATTGCATCCAAATTTAATACAAAAGGCACAATGACGACTTAAGTACAAGAGGACTGACACTCTCACTTTCTATGATTTGAACCTCTCCTGTTTGTCCAGTTTTAGATTCCGAAGCTTCACTTCAGGTTTACTGTATACCTTGCACCTTCTTATTGACGATGAAACACAGAAATTGCATCCGAATTTAATACAAAAGGCACAATGCCCGCATAAGTACATGAGGACAGACACTCTCACTTTCTATGATTTGAACCTCTCCTGTGAGTCCAGTTTTAGATTCTGATGCTTCACTTCAGGTTTACTGTATACCTTGCACCTTCTTATTGACGATGAAACACAGAAATTTCAACGGAATTTAATACAAAAGGCACAATGCCGACTCAAGTAAAAGAGGACTGTCACTCTCTCTTTCTATGATTTGAACCACTCCTGTGAGTCCAGTTTTGAGTTCCGATGCTTCACTCCAGGTTTACAGTCTACCTTGCACCTTCTTATTGTCTAGGAAACACACAAACTGCATCCGAATTTAATACAAAAGGCACAATGCCGACTTAAGTACAAGAGGATTGAAACTCTCCCTTTCTATGACTTGAACCTCTCCTGTGAGTCCAGTTTTAGATTCCGATGCTTCACTTCAGGTTTACTGTATCCCTTGGACCTTCTTATTGACGATGAAACACAGAAATTCCATCGGAATTTAATACAAAATGTACAATGCCGACTTAAGTACAAGACGACTTACACTCTCACTTTCTATGATTTGAACCTCTCCTGTGAGTCCAGTTTTAGATTCCGATGCTTCACTTCAGGTTTACTGTATACCTTGCACCTTCTTATTGACGATGAAACACAGAAATTGCATCTAAATTTAATACAAAATGCACAATGACGACTTAAGTACAAGAGGACTGACACTCTCACTTTCTATGATTTGAACCTCTCCTGTTAGTCCAGTTTTATTTTCCGATGCTTCACTTCAGGTTTACTGTATACCTTGCACCTTCTTATTGACGATGAAACACAGAAATTGCATCCGAATTTAATACAAAAGGCACAATGCCGACATAAGTACATGAGGACTGACACTCTCACTTTCTATGATTTGAACCTCTCCTGTTAGTCCAGTTTTATTTTCCGATGCTTCACTTCAGGTTTACTGTATACCTTGCTCCTTCTTATTGACGATGAAACACAGAAATTGCATCCGAATTTAATACAAAAGGCACAATGCCGACATAAGTACATGAGGACTGACACTCTCACTTTCTATGATTTGAACCTCTCCTGTGAGTCCAGTTTTACATGCCGATGCTTCACTTCAGTTTTACTGTATACCTTGCACCTTCTTATTGACGATGAAACTCAGAAATTGCATCCGAATTTAATACAAAAGGCACAATGCCGACTTAAGTACAAGAGGACTGACCTTCTCACTTTCTTTGATTTGAACCTCTCCTGTGAGTCCAGTTATAGATTCCGATGCTTCACTTCAGGTTTTGTGTATAACTTGCACCCACTTATTAACGATGAAACACAGAAATTGCATCGGAATTTAATACAAAATGTACAATGCCGACTGAAATACAAGAGGACTGACACTCGCACTTTCTATGATTTGAACCCCTTCTGTGAGTCCAGTTATAGATTCCGATGCTTCACTTCAGGTTTTGTGTATAACTTGCACCTTCTTATTAACGATGAAACACAGAAATTGCATCGGAATTTTATACAAAAGGCACAATGCCGACTTAAGTACAAGAGGACTGACACTCTCTCTTTCTATGATTTGAACCTCTTCTGTGAGTCCAGTTTGAGATTCCGATGCTTCACTTCAGGTTTACTGTATACATTGCACCTTCTTATTGACGATGAAACACAGAAATTTCATCGGAATTTAATTCAAAATGCACAATGCCGATTTAAGAAAAGAGGACTGTCAATTTCTCTTCCTATGATTTGAACATCTCCAGTGAGTCCAGTTTTTAATTCCGATGCTTCACTTCAGGTTTACTGTATACCTTGGACTTTCTTATTGACGATGAAACACAGAAATTGCATCCGAATTTAATACAAAAGGCACAATGCCGACTTAAGTATCAGAAGACTGACACTCTCACTTTCTAAGATTTGAACCTCTCCTGTGAGTCCAGTTTTAGATTCCGATGCTTCACCTCAGACTTACTGTATACCTTGCACCTTCTTATTGACGATGAAAAACAGAAATTTCATCGGAATTTAATACAAAAGGCACAATGCCGACTTAAGTAAAAGAGGACTGTCACTCTCACTTTCTATGATTTGAACCTCTCCTGTTAGTCCAGTTTTAGATTCCAATGCTTCACTTCAGGTTTAATGTATACCTTGCACCATCTTATTGACGATGAAACACTGAAATTGCTTCCGAATTTAATACAAAAGGCACAATGCCGACTTAAGTACATGAGGATTGACACTCTCACTTTCTATGATTTGAACCTCTCCTGTTTGTCCAGTTTTAGATTCCGAAGCTTCACTTCCGGTTTACTGTATACCTTGCACCTTCTTATTGACGATGAAACACAGAAATTGCATCCGAATTTAATACAAAAGGCACAATGCCCGCATAAGTACATGAGGACAGACACTCTCACTTTCTATGATTTGAACCTCTCCTGTGAGTCCAGTTTTAGATTCTGATGCTTCACTTCAGGTTTACTGTATACCTTGCACCTTCTTATTGACGATGAAACACAGAAATTTCAACGGAATTTAATACAAAAGGCACAATGCCGACTCAAGTAAAAGAGGACTGTCACTCTCTCTTTCTATGATTTGAACCACTCCTGTGAGTCCAGTTTTGAGTTCCGATGCTTCACTCCAGGTTTACAGTCTACCTTGCACCTTCTTATTGTCTAGGAAACACACAAACTGCATCCGAATTTAATACAAAAGGCACAATGCCGACTTAAGTACAAGAGGACTGAAACTCTCCCTTTCTATGACTTGAACCTCTCCTGTGAGTCCAGTTTTAGATTCCGATGCTTCACTTCAGGTTTACTGTATCCCTTGGACCTTCTTATTGACGATGAAACACAGAAATTCCATCGGAATTTAATACAAAATGTACAATGCCGACTTAAGTACAAGACGACTTACACTCTCACTTTCTATGATTTGAACCCCTCCTGTGAGTCCAGTTTTAGATTCCGATGCTTCACTTCAGGTTTACTGTATACCTTGCACCTTCTTATTGACGATGAAACACAGAAATTGCATCTAAATTTAATACAAAAGGCACAATGACGACTTAAGTACAAGAGGACTGACACTCTCACTTTCTATGATTTGAACCTCTCCTGTTAGTCCAGTTTTA
Source organism: Schistocerca serialis cubense (assembly GCF_023864345.2). Taxonomy (NCBI): domain Eukaryota; kingdom Metazoa; phylum Arthropoda; class Insecta; order Orthoptera; family Acrididae; genus Schistocerca; species Schistocerca serialis. The sequence goes on from NC_064647.1 coordinate 66,848,115, forward strand.
TTTTCCGATGCTTCACTTCAGGTTTACTGTATACCTTGCCCCTTCTTATTGACGATGAAACACAGAAATTGCATCCGAATTTAATACAAAAGGCACAATGCCGACATAAGTACATGAGGACTGACACTCTCACTTTCTATGATTTGAACCTCTCCTGTTAGTCCAGTTTTATTTTCCGATGCTTCACTTCAGGTTTACTGTATACCTTGCTCCTTCTTATTGACGATGAAACACAGAAATTGCATCCGAATTTAATACAAAAGGCACAATGCCGACATAAGTACATGAGGACTGACACTCTCACTTTCTATGATTTGAACCTCTCCTGTGAGTCCAGTTATAGATTCCGATGCTTCACTTCAGGTTTACTGCATACCTTGCAAATTCTTATTGACGATGAAACACAGAAATTCCATCGGAATTTAATACAAAAGGCACAATGCCGACTTAAGTAAAAGAGGACTGACACTCTCCCTTTCTATGATTTGAACCTCTCCTGTGAATCCAGTTTTAGATTCCGATGCTGCACTTCAAGTTTATTGTATACCTTGCACATTGTTATTGACGATGAAACACAGAAATTGCATCTGAATTTAATACAAAAGGCACAATGCGGACTTAAGTACAAGAGGACTTACACTCTCACTTTCTATTATTTGAACCTGTCCTGTGAGTCCAGTTTTACATGCCGATGCTTCACTTCAGGTTTACTGTATACGTTGGACCTTCTTATTGACGATGAAACACAGAAATTGCATCGGAATTAAATTCAAAAGGCACAATGCCGACTTAAGTACAAGAGGACTGACACTCTCACTTCCTATGATTTGAACCTCTACTGTGATTCCAGTTTTTCATTCCGATGCTTCACTTCAGTTTTACTGTATACCTTGCACCTTCTTATTGACGATGAAACTCAGAAATTGCATCCGAATTTAATACAAAAGGCACAATGCCGACTTAAGTACAAGAGGACTGACCTTCTCACTTTCTTTGATTTGAACCTCTCCTGTGAGTCCAGTTATAGATTCCGATGCTTCACTTCAGGTTTTGTGTATAACTTGCACCCACTTATTAACGATGAAACACAGAAATTGCATCGGAATTTAATACAAAATGTACAATGCCGACTGAAATACAAGAGGACTGACACTCGCACTTTCTATGATTTGAACCCCTTCTGTGAGTCCAGTTTGAGATTCCGATGCTTCACTTCAGGTTTACTGTATACCTTGCACCTTCTTATTGATGATAAAACACAGAAATTTCATCGGAATTTTATACAAAAGGCACAATGCCGACTTAAGTACAAGAGGACTGACACTCTCTCTTTCTATGATTTGAACCTCTCCTGTGAGTTCAGTTTTAGATTCCGATACTTCACTTCAGGTTTACTGTATACATTGCACCTTCTTATTGACGATGAAACACAGAAATTTCATCGGAATTTAATTCAAAATGTACAATGCCGATTTAAGAAAAGAGGACTGTCAATTTCTCTTCCTATGATTTGAACATCTCCAGTGAGTCCAGTTTTTAATTCCGATGCTTCACTTCAGGTTTACTGTATCCCTTGGACCTTCTTATTGACGATGACACACAGATATTGCATCGGAATTCAATTCAAAAGGCACAATACCGACTTAAGTACAAGAGGACTGACACTCTCACTTCCTATGATTTGAACCTCTCCTGTGATTCCAGTTTTAGATTCCGATGCTTCACTTCAGGTTTACTGTATACCTTGCACCTTCTTATTGACGATGAAAAACAGAAATTTCATCGGAATTTAATACAAAAGGCCCAATGCCGACTTAAGTAAAAGAGGACTGTCACTCTCACTTTCTATGATTTGAACCTCTCCTGTTAGTCCAGTTTTAGATTCCGATGCTTCACTTCAGGTTTAATGTATACCTTGCACCATCTTATTGACGATGAAACACTGAAATTGTTTCCGAATTTAATACAAAAGGCACAATGCCGACTTAAGTACATGAGGATTGACACTCTCACTTTCTATGATTTGAACCTCTCCTGTGAGTCCAGTTTTAGATTCCGAAGCTTCACTTCAGGTTTATTGTATACCTTGCACCTTCTTATTGACGATGAAACACAGAAATTTCAACGGAATTTAATATTAAAGGCACAATGCCGACTTAAGTAAAAGAGGAATGTCACTCTCTCTTTCTATGATTTGAACCTCTCCTGTGAGTCCAGTTTTGGATTCCGATGCTTCACTCCAGGTTTACAGTGTACCTTGCACCTTCTTATTGACTAGGAAACACAGAAACTGCATCCGAATTTAATACAAAAGGCACAATGCCGACTTAAGTACAAGAGGACTGACACTCTCCCTTTCTATGATTTGAACCTCTCCTGTGAGTCCAGTTATAGATTCCGATGCTTCACTTCAGGTTTACTGTATCCCTTGGACCTTCTTATTGACGATGAAACACAGAAATTTGATCGGAATTTAATACAAAAGGTACAATGCCGACTTAAGTACAAGACGACTTACACTCTCACTTTCTATGATTTGAACCTCTCCTGTGAGTCCAGTTTTAGATTCCGATGCTTCACTTCAGGTTTACTGTATACCTTGCACCTTCTTATTGACGATGAAACACAGAAATTTCAACGGAATTTAATACAAAAGGCACAATGACGACTTAAGTACAAGAGGACTGACACTCTCACTTTCTATGATTTGAACCTCTCCTGTTAGACCAGTTTTAGATTCCGATGCTTCACTTCAGGTTTACTGTATACCTTGCACCTTCTTATTGACGATGAAACACAGAAATTGCATCCGAATTTAATACAAAAGGCACAATGCCGACATAAGTACATGAGGACTGACACTCTCACTTTCTATGATTTGAACCTCTCCTGTGAGTCCAGTTTTAGATTCTGATGCTTCACTTAAGGTTTACTGTATACCTTGCACCTTCTTATTGACGATGAAACACAGAAATTTCAACGGAATTTAATACAAAAGGCACAATGCCGACTTAAGTAAAAGAGGACTGTCACTCTCTCTTTCTATGATTTGAACCACTCCTGTGAGTCCAGTTTTGAGTTCAGATGCTTCACTCCAGGTTTACTGTATACCTTGCACCTTCTTTTTGACGATGAAACACAGAAACTGCATCCGAATTTAATACAAAAGGCACAATGCCGACTTAGGTACAAGAGGACTGAAACTCTCCCTTTCTATGATTTGAACCTCTCATGTGAGTCCAGTTTTAGATTCCGATGCTTCACTTCCGGTTTACTCTATCCCTTGGACCATCTTATTGACGATGAAACACAGAAATTTCATCGGAATTTAATACAATAGGCACAATGCCGACTTAAGTACAAGACGACATACACTCTCACTTTCTATGATTTCAACCTCTCCTGTGAGTCTAGTTTTAGATTCCGATGCTTCACTTCCGGTTTACTGCATATCTTGCACCTTCTTATTGACGATGAAACACAGAAATTGCATCGGAATTTAATACAAAAGGCACAATGCCGACTTAAGTACAAGAGGACTGACACTCTCACTTCCTATGATTTGAACCTCTACTGTGAGTCCAGTTTTAGAATCCGATGCTTCACTTCAGGTTTTGTGTATACCTTGCACATTCTTATTAACGATGAAACACAGAAATTGTATCGGAATTTAATACAAAAGGTACAATGCTGACTTCAGTACAAGAGGACTGACACTCTCACTTTCTATGATTTGAACCTCTCCTGTGAGTCCAGTTTCTGATTCCGATGCTTCACTTCAGGTTTACTGTATACCTTGCAAATTCTTATTGACGATGAAACACAGAAATTCCATCGGAATTTAATACAAAAGGCACAATGCCGACGTAAGTAAAAGAGGACTGTCACTCTCATTTCTATGATTTGAACCTCTCCTGTGAATCCAGTTTTAGATTCCGATGCTTCACTTCAGGTTTACTGTATACCTTGCACGTTCATATTGACGATGAAACACAGAAATTGCATCCGAATTAAATACAAAAGGCACAATGACGACTTAAGTGCAAGAGGACTGACACTCTCACTTTCTATGATTTGAACCTCTCCTGTGAGTCCAGTTTTAGATTCCGATGCTTCACTCCAGGTTTACTGTATACCATGCACCTTCTTATTGATTAGGAAACACAGAAACTGCATCCGGATTTAATACAAAAGGCACAAAGTCGACTTAAGAACAAGAGGACTGACACTCTCCCTTTCTATGATTTGAACCTCTCCTGTGAGTCCAGTTTTAGATTCCGATGCTTCACTTCACGTTTACTGTATCCCTTGCACCTTCTTATTGACGATGAAACACAGAAATTGCATCCGAATTTAATACAAAAGGCACAATGACGACTTAAGTACAAGAGGACTGACACTCTCACTTTCTATGATTGAACCTCTCCTGTGAGTCCAGTTTTAGATTCTGATGCTTCACTTCAGGTTTACTGTATACCTTGCACCTTCTTATTGACGATGAAACACAGAAATTTCAACGGAATTTAATACAAAATCACGATGCCGACTTAAGTAAAAGAGGACAGTCACTCTCTCTTTCTATGATTTGAACCTCTCCTGTGAGTCCAGTTTTGGATTCCGATGCTTCACTCCAGGATTTCTGTATACCTTGCACCTTCTTTTTGACGATGAAACACAGGAACTGCATCCGAATTTAATACAAAAGGCACAATGCCGACTTAGGTACAAGAGGACTGACACTCTCCCTTTCTATGATTTGAACCTGTCCTGTGAGTCCAGTTTTACATTCCGATGCTTTACTTCAGGTTTACTGTATCCCTTGGACCTTCTTATTGACGATGAAACACAGAAATTTCATCGGAATTTAATACAAAAGGCACAATGCCTACTTAAGTACAAAACGACTTACACTCTCACTTTCTATGATTTCAACCTCTCCTGTGAGTCCAGTTTTAGATTCCGATGCTTCACTTATGGTTTACTGTATACCTTGCACCTTCTTATTGACGATGAAACACAGGTATTTCATCGGAATTTAATACAAAAGGCACAATACCGACTTAAGTACAAGACGATTTACACTCTCCCTTTCTATGATTTGAACCGCTCCTGTGAGTCCAGTTTCAGATTCCGATGCTTCACTTCAGGTTTACTTTATACCTTGCACCTTCTTATTGACGAGGAAACAAAGAAATTGCATCCGAATTTAATACAAAAAGCGCAATGCCGACGTAAGTACATGAGGACTGACACTCTCACTTTCTATGATTTGAACCTCTCCTGTGATTCCAGTTTTAGATTCCGATGCTTCACTTCAGGTTTACTGTATACCTTGCACCTTCTTATTGACGATGAAACACAGAAATTGCATCCTAATTTAATACAAAAGGCACAATGCCGACTTAAGTACAAGAGGACTTACACTCTCACTTTCAATGATTTGAACCTGTCCTGTGAGTCTAGTTTTAGATTCCGATGCATCACTTCAGGTTTACTGTATCCCTTGGACCTTCTTATTGACGATGAAATAGAGAAATTGCATCCGAAATTAATACAAAACTCACAATGCCGACTTAAGTACAAGAGGACTGACACTCTCCATTTCTATGATTTGAACCTCTCCTGTTAGTCCAGTTTTATTTTCCGATGCTTCACTTCAGGTTTACTGTATACCTTGCACCTTCTTATTGAAGATGAAACACAGAAATTGCATCCGAATTTAATACAAAAGGCACAATGCCGACATAAGTACATGAGGACTGACACTCTCACTTTCTATGATTTGAACCTCTCCTGTGAGTCCAGTTATAGATTCCGATGCTTCACTTCAGGTTTACTGCATACCTTGCAAATTCTTATTGACGATGAAACACAGAAATTCCATCGGAATTTAATACAAAAGGCACAATGCCGACTTAAGTAAAAGAGGACTGACACTCTCCCTTTCTATGATTTGAACCTCTCCTGTGAATCCAGTTTTAGATTCCGATGCTCCACTTCACGTTTATTGTATACCTTGCACCTTGTTATTGACGATGAAACACAGAAATTGCATCTGAATTTAATACAAAAGGCACAATGCGGACTTAAGTACAAGAGGACTTACACTCTCACTTTCTATTATTTGAACCTGTCCTGTGAGTCCAGTTTTACATGCCGATGCTTCACTTCAGGTTTACTGTATACCTTGGACCTTCTTATTGACGATGAAACACAGAAATTGCATCGGAATTAAATTCAAAAGGCACAATGCCGACTTAAGTACAAGAGGACTGACACTCTCACTTCCTATGATTTGAACCTCTACTGTGATTCCAGTTTTTCATTCCGATGCTTCACTTCAGTTTTACTGTATACCTTGCACCTTCTTATTGACGATGAAACTCAGAAATTGCATCCGAATTTAATACAAAAGGCACAATGCCGGCTTAAGTACAAGAGGACTGACCATCTCACTTTCTTTGATTTGAACCTCTCCTGTGAGTCCAGTTATAGATTCCGATGCTTCACTTCAGGTTTTGTGTATAACTTGCACCTACTTATTAACGATGAAACACAGAAATTGCATCGGAATTTAATACAAAATGTACAATGCCGACTGAAATACAAGAGGACTGACACTCGCACTTTCTATGATTTGGACCTCTTCTGTGAGTCCAGTTTGAGATTCCGATGCTTCACTTCAGGTTTACTGTATACCTTGCACCTTCTTATTGATGATAAAACACAGAAATTTCATCGGAATTTTATACAAAAGGCACAATGCCGACTTAAGTACAAGAGGACTGACACTCTCTCTTTCTATGATTTGTACCTCTCCTGTGAGTTCAGTTTTAGATTCCGATACTTCACTTCAGGTTTACTGTATACATTGCACCTTCTTATAGACGATGAAACACAGAAATTTCATCGGAATTTAATTCAAAATGTACAATGCCGATTTAAGAAAAGAGGACTGTCAATTACTCTTCCTATGATTTGAACATCTCCAGTGAGTCCAGTTTTTAATTCCGATGCTTCACTTCAGGTTTACTGTATCCCTTGGACCTTCTTATTGACGATGACACACAGATATTGCATCGGAATTCAATTCAAAAGGCACAATACCGACTTAAGTACAAGAGGACTGACACTCTCACTTCCTATGATTTAAACCTCTCCTGTGATTCCAGTTTTAGATTCCGATGCTTCACTTCAGGTTTACTGTATACCTTGCACCTTCTTATTGACGATGAAAAACAGAAATTTCGTCGGAATTTAATACAAAAGGCCCAATGCCGACTTAAGTAAAAGAGGACTGTCACTCTCACTTTCTATGATTTGAACCTCTCCTGTTAGTCCAGTTTTAGATTCCGATGCTTCACTTCAGGTTTAATGTATACCTTGCACCATCTTATTGACGATGAAACACTGAAATTGTTTCCGAATTTAATACAAAAGGCACAATGCCGACTTAAGTACATGAGGATTGACACTCTCACTTTCTATGATTTGAACCTCTCCTGTGAGTCCAGTTTTAGATTCCGAAGCTTCACTTCAGGTTTACTGTATACCTTGCACCTTCTTATTGACGATGAAACACAGAAATTTCAACGGAATTTAATATTAAAGGCACAATGCCGACTTAAGTAAAAGAGGAATGTCACTCTCTCTTTCTATGATTTGAACCTCTCCTGTGAGTCCAGTTTTGGATTCCGATGCTTCACTCCAGGTTTACAGTGTACCTTGCACCTTCTTATTGACTAGGAAACACAGAAACTGCATCCGAATTTAATACAAAAGGCACAATGCCGACTTAAGTACAAGAGGACTGACACTCTCCCTTTCTATGATTTGTACCTCTCCTGTGAGTCCAGTTATAGATTCCGATGCTTCACTTCAGGTTTACTGTATCCCTTGGACCTTCTTATTGACGATGAAACACAGAAATTTCATCGGAATTTAATACAAAAGGTACAATGCCGACTTAAGTACAAGACGACTTACACTCTCACTTTCTATGATTTGAACCTCTCCTGTGAGTCCAGTTTTAGATTCCGATGCTTCACTTCAGGTTTACTGTATACCTTGCACCTTCTTATTGACGATGAAACACAGAAATTGCATCTAAATTTAATACAAAAGGCACAATGACGACTTAAGTACAAGAGGACTGACACTCTCACTTTCTATGATTTGAACCTCTCCTGTTAGACCAGTTTTAGATTCCGATGCTTCACTTCAGGTTTACTGTATACCTTGCACCTTCTTATTGACGATGAAACACAGAAATTGCATCCGAATTTAATACAAAAGGCACAATGCCGACATAAGTACATGAGGACTGACACTCTCACTTTCTATGATTTGAACCACTCCTGTGAGTCCAGTTTTAGATTCTGATGCTTCACTTAAGGCTTACTGTATACCTTGCACCTTCTTATTGACGATGAAACACAGAAATTTCAACGGAATTTAATACAAAAGGCACAATGCCGACTTAAGTAAAAGAGGACTGTCACTCTCTCTTTCTATGATTTGAACCACTCCTGTGAGTCCAGTTTTGAGTTCCGATGCTTCACTCCAGGTTTACTGTATACCTTGCACCTTCTTTTTGACGATGAAACACAGAAACTGCATCCGAATTTAATACAAAAGGCACAATGCCGACTTAGGTACAAGAGGACTGACACTCTCCCTTTCTATGATTTGAACCTCTCCTGTGAGTCCAGTTTTAGATTCCGATGCTTCACTTCCGGTTTACTCTATCCCTTGGACCATCTTATTGACGATGAAACACAGAAATTTCATCGGAATTTAATACAAAAGGTACAATGCTGACTTCAGTACAAGAGGACTGACACTCTCACTTTCTATGATTTCAACCTCTCCTGTGAGTCTAGTTTTAGATTCCGATGCTTCACTTCAGGTTTACTGTATACCTTGCAAATTCTTATTGACGATGAAACACAGAAATTCCATCGGAATTTAATACAAAAGGCACAATGCCGACTTAAGTAAAAGAGGACTGTCACTCTCATTTCTATGATTTGAACCTCTCCTGTGAATCCAGTTTTAGATTCCGATGCTTCACTTCAGGTTTACTGTATACCTTGCACGTTCATATTGACGATGAAACACAGAAATTGCATCCGAATTAAATACAAAAGGCACAATGACGACTTAAGTGCAAGAGGACTGACACTCTCACTTTCTATGATTTGAACCTCTCCTGTGAGTCCAGTTTTAGATTCCGATGCTTCACTCCAGGTTTACTGTATACCTTGCACCTTCTTATTGATTAGGAAACACAGAAACTGCATCCGAATTTAATACAAAAGGCACAATGTCGACTTAAGAACAAGAGGACTGACACTCTCCCTTTCTATGATTTGAACCTCTCCTGTGAGTCCAGTTTTAGATTCCGATGCTTCACTTCAGGTTTACTGTATCCCTTGCACATTCTTATTGACGATGAAACACAGAAATTGCATCCGAATTTAATACAAAAGGCACAATGACGACTTAAGTACAAGAGGACTGACACTCTCACTTTCTATGATTTGAACCTCTCCTGTGAGTCCAGTTTTAGATTCCGATGCTTCACTTATGGTTTACTGTATACCTTGCACCTTCTTATTGACGATGAAACACAGGTATTTCATCGGAATTTAATACAAAAGGCACAATACCGACTTAAGTACAAGACGATTTACACTCTCCCTTTCTATGATTTGAACCGCTCCTGTGAGTCCAGTTTCAGATTCCGATGCTTCACTTCAGGTTTACTTTATACCTTGCACCTTCTTATTGACGAGGAAACAAAGAAATTGCATCCGAATTTAATACAAAAAGCGCAATGCCGACGTAAGTACATGAGGACTGACACTCTCACTTTCTATGATTTGAACCTCTCCTGTGATTCCAGTTTTAGATTCCGATGCTTCACTTCAGGTTTACTGTATACCTTGCACCTTCTTATTGACGATGAAACACAGAAATTGCATCCTAATTTAATACAAAAGGCACAATGCCGACTTAAGTACAAGAGGACTGACACTCTCACTTTCAATGATTTGAACCTGTCCTGTGAGTCCAGTTTTAGATTCCGATGCATCACTTCAGGTTTACTGTATCCCTTGGACCTTCTTATTGACGATGAAATAGAGAAATTGCATCCGAAATTAATACAAAACTCACAATGCCGACTTAAGTACAAGAGGACTGACACTCTCCATTTCTATGATTTGAACCTCTCCTGTGAGTCCAGTTTTAGATTCCGATGCTTCACTTCAGGTTTACTGTATCCCTTGGACCTTCTTATTGACAATGACACACAGATATTGCATCGGAATTCAATTCAAAAGGCACAATACCGACTTAAGTACAAGAGGACTGACACTCTCACTTCCTATGATTTGAAACTCTCCTGTGATTCCAGTTTTAGATTCCGATGCTTCACTTCAGGTTTACTGTATACCTTGCACCTTCTTATTGACGATGAAACACAGAAATTGCATCCGAATTTAATACAAAAGGCACAATGCCGACTTAAGTACAAAAGGACTGACACTCTCCCTTTCTATGTTTTGATCCTCTCCTGTGAGTCCAGTTTTAGATTCCGATGCTTCACTTCAGGTTTACTGTATACCTTGGACTTTCTTATTGACGATGAAACACAGAAATTGCATCCGAATTTAATACAAAAGGCACAATGCCGACTAAAGTACAAGACGACTTACACTCTCCCTTTCTATGATTTGAACCGCTCCTGTGAGTCCAGTTTCAGATTCCGATGCTTCACTTAAGGTTTACTGTATACCTTTCACCTTCTTATTGACGAGGAAACACAGAAATTGCATCCGAATTTAATACAAAAAGCGCAATGCCCACGTAAGTACATGAGGACTGACACTCTCACTTTCTATGATTTGAACCTCTCCTGTGATTCCAGTTTTAGATTCCGATGCTTCACTTCAGGTTTACTGTATACCTTGCACCTTCTTATTGACGATGAAACACAGAAATTGCATCCGAATTTAGTACAAAAGGCACAATGCTGACTTAAGTACAAAAGGACTGACACTCTCCCTTTCTATGATTCGAACCTGTCCTGTGAGTCCAGTTTTAGATTCCGATGCATCACTTCAGGTATACTGTACCCTTGGACCTTCTTATTGACGATGAAATACAGAAATTGCATCCGAAATTAATACAAAAGTCACAATGCCGACTTAAGTACAAGAGGACTGACACTCTCCCTTTCTATGATTTGAACCTCTCCTGTGAGTCCAGTTTTAGATTCCGATGCTTCACTTCAGGTTTACTGTATCCCTTGGACATTCTTATTGACGATGACACACAGAAATTTCATCGGAATTTAATACAAAAGGCACAATGCCGACTTAAATACAAGAGGACTGACACTCTCAATTCCTATGATTTGAACCTCTCCATTGATTCCAGTTTTAAATTCCGATGCTTCACTTCAGGTTTACTGTATACCTTGCACCTTCTTATTGACGATGACACACAGAAATTTCATCGGAATTTAATACAAAAGGCACAATGCCGACTTAAGTACAAGAGGACTGACACTCTCACTTTCTATGATTTGAACCTTTCCTGTGAGTCCAGTTTTAGATTCCGATGCTTCACTTCAGGTTTACTGTATACCTTGCACCTTCTTATTGACGATGAAACACAGAAATTTCATCGGAATTTAATACAAAAGGCACAATGCCGACTTAAGTAAAAGAGTACTGTCACTCTCTCTTTCTATGATTTGAACCTCTCCTGTGAGTCCAGTTTTAGATTCCGATGCTTCACTTCAGGTTTACTGTATACCTTGCACCTTCTTATTGACGATGAAACACAGAAATTGCATCCGTATTTAATACAAAAGGCACAATGCCGACTTAAGTACAAGACGACTTACACTCTCCCATTCTATGATTTGAACCTCTCCTGTGAGTCCAGTTTTAGATTCCGATGCTTCACTTCAGGTTTACTGTATACCTTGCACCTTCTTATTGACGATGAAATACAGAAATTGCATCCGAAATAAATACATAAGTCACAATGCCGACTTAAATACAAGAGGACTGACACTCTCCCTTTCTATGATTTGAACCTCTCCTGTGAGTCCAGTTTTAGATTCCGATGCTTCAATTCAGGTTTACTGTATCCCTTGGACCTTCTTATTGACGATGACACACAGAAATTGCATCGGAATTAAATTCAAAAGCATAATGCCGACTTAAGTACAGGAGGACTGACACTCTCACTTCCTATGATTTGAACCGCTCCTGTGATTCCAGTTTTAGATTCCGATGCTTCACTTCAGGTTTACTGTATGCCTTGCACCTTCTTATTGACGATGAAAACACAGAAATTGCATCCGAATTTAATACAAAAGGCACAATGCCGACTTAAGTACAAGAGGACTGACACTCTCACTGTCTATGATTGAACCTCTCCTGTGAGTCCAGTTTTAGATTCCTATGCTTCACTTCAGGTTTCGTGTATACCTTGCACCTTCTTATTAACGATGAAACACAGAAATTGCATCGGAATTTAATACAAAAGGTACAATGCCGACTTAAATACAAGAGGACTGACACTCTCACTTTCTAAGATTTGAACCTCTCCTGTGAGTCCAGTATTAGATTCCGATGCTTCACTTCAGGTTAACTGTATACCTTGCACCTTCTTATTGACGATGAAAAACAGAAATTTCATCGAAATTTAATACAAAAGGCAAAATGCCGACTTAAATACAAGAGGACTGACACTCTCACATTCTAAGATTTGAACCTCTCCTGTGAGTCCAGTTTTAGATTCAAATGCTTCACTACAGGTTTAGTGTATACCTTGCACCTTCTTATTGACGATGAAACACAGAAATTTCATTGGAATTTAATACAAATGTCACAATGCCGACTTAAGTAAATGAGTACTGTCACTCTCTCTTTCTATGATTTGAACCTCTCCTGTGAGTCCAGTTCTAGATTCCGATGCTTCACTTCAGGTTTACTGTATACCTTGCACCTTCTTATTGACGATGAAACACAGAAATTGCATCCGTATTTAATACAAAAGACACAATGCCGACTTAAGTACAAGACGACTTACACTTTCCCTTTCTATGATTTGAACCGCTCCTGTGAGGCCAGTTTCAGATTCCGATGCTTCACTTCAGGTTTACTGTATACCTTTCACCTTCTTATTGACGAGTAAACACAGAAATTGCATCCGAATATAATACAAAAAGCGCAATGCCGACGTAAGTACATGAGGACTGACACTCTCACTTTCTATGATTTGAACCTCTCCTGTGATTCCAGTTTTAGATTCCGATGCTTCACTTCAGGTTTACTGTATACCTTGCACCTTCTTATTGACGATGAAACACAGAAATTGCATCCGAATTTAGTACAAAAGGCACAATGCCGACTTAAGTACAAGAGGACTGACACTCTCACTTTCTATGATTGGAACCTCTCCTGTGAGTCCAGTTTTAGATTCCGATGCTTCACTTCAGGTTTACTGTATACCTTGCACCTTCTTATTGACGATGAAACACAGAAATTTCAACGGAATTTAATACAAAAGGCACAATGCCGACTTAAGTAAAAGAGTACTGTTACTCTCTCTTTCTATGATTTGAACCTCTCCTGTGAATCCAGTTTTAGATTCCGATGCTTCACTTCAGGTTTACTGTATACCTTGGACCTTCTTCTTGGCGATGAAACACAGAAATTGCATCCGAATTTAATACAAAAGGCACAATGCCGACTTACATACAAGAGGACTGACACTCTCACTTTCTATGATTTGCACCTCTCCTGTAATTCCAGTTTTAGATTCCGATGCTTCAATTCAGGTTTACTGTATATCGTGCACCTTCTTATTGACGATGAAACACAGAAATTGCATCGGAATTTAATACAAAAGGCACAATGCCGACTTAAGTACAAGAGGACTGATACTCTCACTTTCTATGATTTGAACCTCTCCTGTGAGTCCAGATTTAGATTCCGATGCTTTACTTCAGGTATACTGTATCCCTTGGACCTTCTTATTGACGATGAAATACAGAAATTGCATCCTAATTTAATACAAAAGGCACAATGCCGACTTAAGTACAAGAGGACTGACACTCTCACTTTCAATGATTTGAACCTGTCCTGTGAGTCCAGTTTTAGATTCCGATGCATCACTTCAGGTTTACTGTATCCCTTGGACCTTCTTATTGACGATGAAATAGAGAAATTGCATCCGAAATTAATACAAAACTCACAATGCCGACTTAAGTACAAGAGGACTGACACTCTCCATTTCCATGATTTGAACCTCTCCTGTGAGTCCAGTATTAGATTCCGATGCTTCACTTCAGGTTTACTGTATCCCTTGGACCTTCTTATTGACAATGACACACAGATATTGCATCGGAATTCAATTCAAAAGGCACAATACCGACTTAAGTACAAGAGGACTGACACTCTCACTTCCTATGATTTGAAACTCTCCTGTGATTCCAGTTTTAGATTCCGATGCTTCACTTCAGGTTTACTGTATTCCTTGCACCTTCTTATTGACGATGAAACACAGAAATTGCATCCGAATTTAATACAAAAGGCACAATGCCGACTTAAGTACAAAAGGACTGACACTCTCCCTTTCTATGTTTTGATCCTCTCCTGTGAGTCCAGTTTTAGATTCCGATGCTTCACTTCAGGTTTACTGTATACCTTGGACTTTCTTATTGACGATGAAACACAGAAATTGCATCCGAATTTAATACAAAAGGCACAATGCCGACTAAAGTACAAGACGAATTACACTCTCCCTTTCTATGATTTGAACCGCTCCTGTGAGTCCAGTTTCAGATTCCGATGCTTCACTTAAGGTTTACTGTATACCTTTCACCTTCTTATTGACGAGGAAACACAGAAATTGCATCCGAATTTAATACAAAAAGCGCAATGCCCACGTAAGTACATGAGGACTGACACTCTCACTTTCTATGATTTGAACCTCTCCTGTGATTCCAGTTTTAGATTCCGATGCTTCACTTCAGGTTTACTGTATACCTTGCACCTTCTTATTGACGATGAAACACAGAAATTGCATCCGAATTTAGTACAAAAGGCACAATGCTGACTTAAGTACAAAAGGACTGACACTCTCCCTTTCTATGATTCGAACCTGTCCTGTGAGTCCAGTTTTAGATTCCGATGCATCACTTCAGGTATACTGTATCCCTTGGACCTTCTTATTGACGATGAAATACAGAAATTGCATCCGAAATTAATACAAAAGTCACAATGCCGACTTAAGTACAAGAGGACTGACACTCTCCCTTTCTATGATTTGAACCTCTCCTGTGAGTCCAGTTTTAGATTCCGATGCTTCACTTCAGGTTTACTGTATCCCTTGGACATTCTTATTGACGATGACACACAGAAATTTCATCGGAATTTAATACAAAAGGCACAATGCCGACTTAAATACAAGAGGACTGACACTCTCAATTCCTATGATTTGAACCTCTCCATTGATTCCAGTTTTAAATTCCGATGCTTCACTTCAGGTTTACTGTATACCTTGCACCTTCTTATTGACGATGACACACAGAAATTTCATCGGAATTTAATACAAAAGGCACAATGCCGACTTAAGTACAAGAGGACTGACACTCTCACTTTCTATGATTTGAACCTTTCCTGTGAGTCCAGTTTTAGATTCCGATGCTTCACTTCAGGTTTACTGTATACCTTGCACCTTCTTATTGACGATGAAACACAGAAATTTCATCGGAATTTAATACAAAAGGCACAATGCCGACTTAAGTAAAAGAGTACTGTCACTCTCTCTTTCTATGATTTGAACCTCTCCTGTGAGTCCAGTTTTAGATTCCGATGCTTCACTTCAGGTTTACTGTATACCTTGCACCTTCTTATTGACGATGAAACACAGAAATTGCATCCGTATTTAATACAAAAGGCACAATGCCGACTTAAGTACAAGACGACTTACACTCTCCCATTCTATGATTTGAACCTCTCCTGTGAGTCCAGTTTTAGATTCCGATGCTTCACTTCAGGTTTACTGTATACCTTGCACCTTCTTATTGACGATGAAATACAGAAATTGAATCCGAAATAAATACATAAGTCACAATGCCGACTTAAATACAAGAGGACTGACACTCTCCCTTTCTATGATTTGAACCTCTCCTGTGAGTCCAGTTTTAGATTCCGATGCTTCAATTCAGGTTTACTGTATCCCTTGGACCTTCTTATTGACGATGACACACAGAAATTGCATCGGAATTAAATTCAAAAGCACAATGCCGACTTAAGTACAGGAGGACTGACACTCTCACTTCCTATGATTTGAACCGCTCCTGTGATTCCAGTTTTAGATTCCGATGCTTCACTTCAGGTTTACTGTATGCCTTGCACCTTCTTATTGACGATGAAACACAGAAATTGCATCCGAATTTAATACAAAAGGCACAATGCCGACTTAAGTACAAGAGGACTGACACTCTCACTGTCTATGATTGAACCTCTCCTGTGAGTCCAGTTTTAGATTCCTATGCTTCACTTCAGGTTTCGTGTATACCTTGCACCTTCTTATTAACGATGAAACACAGAAATTGCATCGGAATTTAATACAAAAGGTACAATGCCGACTTAAATACAAGAGGACTGACACTCTCACTTTCTAAGATTTGAACCTCTCCTGTGAGTCCAGTATTAGATTCCGATGCTTCACTTCAGGTTTACTGTATACCTTGCACCTTCTTATTGACGATGAAAAACAGAAATTTCATCGAAATTTAATACAAAAGGCAAAATGCCGACTTAAATACAAGAGGACTGACACTCTCACATTCTAAGATTTGAACCTCTCCTGTGAGTCCAGTTTTAGATTCAAATGCTTCACTACAGGTTTAGTGTATACCTTGCACCTTCTTATTGACGATGAAACACAGAAATTTCATTGGAATTTAATACAAATGTCACAATGCCGACTTAAGTAAATGAGTACTGTCACTCTCTCTTTCTATGATTTGAACCTCTCCTGTGAGTCCAGTTCTAGATTCCGATGCTTCACTTCAGGTTTACTGTATACCTTGCACCTTCTTATTGACGATGAAACACAGAAATTGCATCCGTATTTAATACAAAAGACACAATGCCGACTTAAGTACAAGACGACTTACACTCTCCCTTTCTAAGATTTGAACCGCTCCTGTGAGGCCAGTTTCAGATTCCGATGCTTCACTTCAGGTTTACTGTATACCTTTCACCTTCTTATTGACGAGTAAACACAGAAATTGCATCCGAATATAATACAAAAAGCGCAATGCCGACGTAAGTACATGAGGACTGACACTCTCACTTTCTATGATTTGAACCTCTCCTGTGATTCCAGTTTTAGATTCCGATGCTTCACTTCAGGTTTACTGTATACCTTGCACCTTCTTATTGACGATGAAACACAGAAATTGCATCCGAATTTAGTACAAAAGGCACAATGCCGACTTAAGTACAAGAGGACTGACACTCTCACTTTCTATGATTGGAACCTCTCCTGTGAGTCCAGTTTTAGATTCCGATGCTTCACTTCAGGTTTACTGTATACCTTGCACCTTCTTATTGACGATGAAACACAGAAATTTCAACGGAATTTAATACAAAAGGCACAATGCCGACTTAAGTAAAAGAGTACTGTTACTCTCTCTTTCTATGATTTGAACCTCTCCTGTGAATCCAGTTTTAGATTCCGATGCTTCACTTCAGGTTTACTGTATACCTTGGACCTTCTTCTTGACGGTGAAACACAGAAATTGCATCCGAATTTAATACAAAAGGCACAATGCCGACTTACATACAAGAGGACTGACACTCTCACTTTCTATGATTTGCACCTCTCCTGTGATTCCAGTTTTAGATTCCGATGCTTCAATTCAGGTTTACTGTATATCGTGCACCTTCTTATTGACGATGAAACACAGAAATTGCATCGGAATTTAATACAAAAGGCACAATGCCGACTTAAGTACAAGAGGACTGATAATCTCACTTTCTATGATTTGAACCTCTCCTGTGAGTCCAGATTTAGATTCCGATGCTTTACTTCAGGTTTACTGTATACCTTGCACCTTCTTATTGATGATGAAACACAGAAATTGCATCCGAATTTAATACAAAAGGCACAATGCCGACTTAAATACAAGAGGACTGACACTCTCACTTTCTAAGATTTGAACCTCTCCTGTGAGTCCAGTTTTAGATTCCGATGCTTCACTTCAGGTTTACTGTATACCTTGCACCTTCTTATTGACGAAGAAAAACAGAAATTTCATCGAAATTTAATACAAAAGGCACAATGCCGACTTAAATACAAGAGGACTGACACTCTCACATTCTAAGATTTGAACCTCTCCTGTGAGTCCAGTTTTAGATTCAAATGCTTCACTACAGGTTTACTGTATACCTTGCACCTTCTTATTGACGATGAAACACAGAAATTTCATTGGAATTTAATACAAATGGCACAATGCCGACTTAAGTAAAAGAGTACTGTCACTCTCTCTTTCTATGATTTGAACCTCTCCTGTGAGTCCAGTTCTAGATTCCGATGCTTCACTTCAGGTTTACTGTATACCTTGCACCTTCTTATTGACGATGAAACACAGAAATTGCATCCGTATTTAATACAAAAGACACAATGCCGACTTAAGTACAAGACGACTTACACTCTCCCTTTCTATGATTTGAACCGCTCCTGTGAGTCCAGTTTCAGATTCCGATGCTTCACTTCAGGTTTACTGTATACCTTTCACCTTCTTATTGACGAGGAAACACAGAAATTGCATCCGAATATAATACAAAAAGCGCAATGCCGACGTAAGTACATGAGGACTGACACTCTCACTTTCTATGATTTGAACCTCTCCTGTGATTCCAGTTTTAGATTCCGATGCTTCACTTCAGGTTTACTGTATACCTTGCACCTTCTTATTGACGATGAAACACAGAAATTGCATCCGAATTTAGTACAAAAGGCACAATGCCGACTTAAGTACAAAAGGACTGACACTCTCCCTTTCTATGATTCGAACCTGTCCTGTGAGTCCAGTTTTAGATTCCGATGCATCACTTCAGGTTTACTGTATCCCTTGGACCTTCTTATTGACGATGAAATACAGAAATTGCATCCGAAATTAATACAAAAGTCACAATGCCGACTTAAGTACAAGAGGACTGACACTCTCCCTTACTATGTTTTGAACCTCTCCATTGATTCCAGTTTTAGATTCCGATGCTTCACTTCAGGTTTACTGTATACCTTGCACCTTCTTATTGACGATGAAACACAGAAATTGCATCCGAATTTAATACAAAATTCACAATGCCGACTTAAGTACAAGAGGACTGACACTCTCATTTTCTATGATTTGAACCTCTCCTGTGAGTCCAGTTTTAGATTCCGATGCTTCACTTCAGGTTTACTGTATACCTTGCACCTTCTTATTGACGATGAAACACAGAAATTTCAACGGAATTTAATACAAAAGGCACAATGCCGACTTAAGTAAAAGAGTACTGTTACTCTCTCTTTCTATGATTTGAACCTCTCCTGTGAATCCAGTTTTAGATTCCGATGCTTCACTTCAGGTTTACTGTATACCTTGCACCTTCTTATTGACGATGAAACACAGAAATTGCATCCGTATTTAATACTAGAGGCACAATGCCGACTTAAGTACAAGACGACTTGCACTCTCCCTTTCTATGATTTGAACCTCTCCTGTGAGTCCAGTTTTAGATTCCGATGCTTCACTTCAGGTTTACTGTATACCTTGCACCTTCTTATTAACGATGAAATACAGAAATTGCATCCGAAATTAATACATACATCACAATGCCGACTTAAGTACAAGAGGACTGACACTCTCCCTTTCTATGATTTGAACCTCTATTGTGAGTCCAGTTTTAGATTCCGATGCTTCAATGCAGGTTTACTGTATCCCTTGGACCTTCTTATTGACGATGACACACAGAAATTGCATCGGAATTAAATTCAAAAGGCACAATGCCGACTTAAGTACAGGAGGACTGACACTCTCACTTCGTATGATTTGAACCTCTCCTGTGAGTCCAGTTTTAGATTCCGATGCTTCCCTTCAGGTTTACTGTATACCTTGCACCTTCTTATTGACAATGAAACACAGAAATTTCATCGGAATTTTATACAAAAGGCACAATGCCGACTTAAGTACAAGAGGACTGACACTCTCTCTTTCTATGATTTGAACCTCTCCTGTGAGTCCAGTTTTAGATTCCGATACTTCACTTCAGGTTTACTGTATACATTGCACCTTCTTATTGACGATGAAACACAGAAATTTTATCGGAATTTAATTCAAAATGCACAATGCCGATTTAAGAAAAGAGGACTGTCACTCTCTCTTCCTATGATTTGAACCTCTCCAGTGAGTATAGTTTTAGATTCCGATGCTTCACTTCAGGTTTACTGTGTACCTTGGACCTTCTTCTTGACGATGAAACACAGAAATTGCATCCGAATTTAATACAAAAGGCACAATGCCGACTTAAGTACAAGAGGACTGACACTCTCCCTTTGTATGATTTGAACCTCTCCTGTGTGTACAGTTTTAGATTCCGATGCTTCACTTCAGGGTTACTGTATCCCTTGGACCCTCTTATTGACGATGAAAAACAGAAATTTCATCGGAATTTAATACAAAAGGCACAATGCCGACTTAAGTAAAAGAAGACTGTCACTCTCCCTTTGTATGATTTGAACCTTTCCTGTGAGTCCAGTTTTAGATTCCGATGCTTCACTTCAGGTTTACGGTATACCTTGCACCTTATTATTGACGATGAAGCACAGAAATTGCATCGAAATGTAATACAAAAGGCACAATGCCAACTTACATACAAGAGGACTGACACTCTCACTATTTATGATTTGAACCTCTCCTGTGATTCCAGGTTTAGGTTCCGATGCTTCAATTCAGGTTTACTGTATATCGTGCACCTTCTTATTGACGATGAAACACAGAAATTGCATCGGAATTTAATACAAAAGGCACAATGCCGACTTAAGTACAAGAGGACTGATACTCTCACTTTCTATGATTTGAACCTCTCCAGTGAGTCCAGATTTAGATTCCGATGCTTTACTTCAGGTTTACTGTATACCTTGCACCTTCTTATTGATGATGAAACACAGAAATTGCATCCGAATTTAATACAAAAGGCACAATGCCGACTTAAATACAAGAGGACTGACACTCTCACTTTCTAAGATTTGAACCTCTCCTGTGAGTCCAGTTTTTGATTCCGATGCTTCACTTCAGGTTTACTGTATACCTTGCACCTTCTTATTGACGATGAAAAACAGAAATTTCATCAAAATTTAATACAAAAGGCACAATGCCGACTTAAGTAAAAGAGGACAGTCACTCTCCCTTTCTATGATTTGAACCTCTCCTGTGAGTCCAGTTTTAGATTCCGATGCTTCACTTCAAGTTTACTGTATACCTACCATGTTGTTATTGACGATGAAACACAGAAATTGCATCCGAATTTAATACAAAAGGCACAATGCCGACTTATGTACAAGAGGACTGACACTCTCACTTTCTATGATTTGAACCTGTCCTGTGATTCCAGTTTTAGATTCCGATGCTTCACTTCAGGTTTACTGTATACGTTGCACCTTATTATTGACGATGAAACACAGAAATTGCATCCGAATTTAATACAAAAGGCACAATGCCGACTTAAGTACAAGAGGACTGACACTCTTACTTTCTATGATTTGAACCTCTCCTGTGAGTCCAGTTTTCGATTCCGATGCTTCACTTCAGGTTTACTGTATACCTTGCAAATTCTTATTGACGATGAAACACAGAAATTCCATCGGAATTTAATACAAGAGGCACAATGCCGACTTAAGTACAAGAGGACTGACACTCTCCCTTTCTATGATTTGAACCTCTCCTGTGAGTCCAGTTTTAGATTCCGATGCTTCACTTCAAATTTACTGTATCCCTTGGACCTTCTTATTGACGATGAAACACAGAAATTTAATCGGAATTTAATTCAAAAGGCACAATGCCGACTTAACTACAAGACGACTTACACTCTAACTTTCTATGATGTGAACCTCTCCTGTGAGTCCAGTTTTAGATTCCGATGCTTCACTTCAAGTTTACTGTATACCATGCACCTTCTTATTGACGATGAAACACAGAAATTGCCTCCGAATTTAATACAAGAGGCACAATGCCGACTTAAGTACAAGACTACTGACACTCTTCCTTTCTATGATTTGAACCTCTCCTGTGAGTCCAGTTTTAGATTCCGATGCTTCACTTCAGGTTTACTGTATCCCTTGAACCTTCTTATTGACGATGACACATAGAAATTGCATCGGAATTAAATTCAAAAGGCACAATTCCGACTTAAGTACAAGAGGACTGACACTCTCACTTCCTATGATTTGAACCACACCTGTGATTCCAGTTTTAGATTCCGATGCTTCACTTCAGGTTTACTGTATACCTTGCACCTTCTTATTGACGATGAAACACAGAAAATTCATCGGAATTTAATACAAAAGGCACAATGCCGACTTAAGTAAAAGAGTACTGTCACTCTCTCTTTCTATGATTTGAAGCTCTCCAGTGAGTCCAGTTTTAGATTCCGATGCTTCACTTCAGGTTTACTGTATACCTTGCACCATCTTATTGACGATGACACACAGAAATTGCATCCGAATTTAATACAAAAGGCACAATGCCGATTTAAGTACCACAGGACTGACACTACCCCTTTCTATGATTTGAACCTCTCCTGTGAGTCCAGTTTTAGATTCCGATGCTTCACTTCATGTTTACTGTATACCTTGCACCTTCTTATTGACGATGAAACACAGAAATTGCATCTGAATGTAATACAAAAGGCACAATACCGACTTAAGTACAAGAGGACTGACACTCTCCCTTTCTATGTTTTGAACCTGTCCTCTGAGTCCAGTTTTAGATTGCGATGCTTCACTTGAGGTTTACTGTATACCTTGCACCTTCTTAGTGACGATGGAACACAGAAATTGCATCCGAATTTAATACAAAAGGCACAATGCCAAGTAAAGTACAAGAGGACTGACACTCTCACTTTGTATGTTTTGAACCTCTCCTGTGAGTCCAGTTTTAGATTCCGATGCTTCACTTCAGGTTTACTGTATACCTTGCACCATCTTATTGACGATGAAACACAGAAATTCCATCGGAATTTAATACAAAAGGCACAATGCCGACTTAAGTAAAAGAGGACTGCCACTCTCTCTTTCTATGATTTGAACCTCTCCTGTGAAAACAGTTTTAGATTCCGATGCTTCACTTCAGGTTTACTGTATATCTTGCACCTTCTTTTTGACGATGAAACACAGAAATTGCATCCGAATTTAATACAAAAGGCACAATGACGACTTAAGTACAAGAGGACTGACACTCTCACTTTCTATGATTTGAACCTCTCCTGTTAGTCCAGTTTCAGATTCCGATTACTTCACTTCAGGTTTACTGTATACCTTGCACCCTCTTATTGACGATGAAACACAGAAATTGCATCGGAATTTAATACAAAAGGCACAATGCCGACTTAAGTACATGAGGACTGACACTCTCACTTTCTTAGATTTGAACCTCTCCTGTGAGTCCAGTTTTAGATTCCGATGCTTCACTTCAGGTTTACTGTATACCTTGCACCTTCTTATAGACGATGAATCACAGAAATTTCAACGGAATTTAATACAAAAGGCACAATGCCGGCTTAAGTAAAAGAGGACTGTCACTCTCTCTTTGTATGATTTGAACCACTCCCGTGAGTCCAATTTTGGATTCCGATGCTTCACTCCAGGTTTACTGTATACCTTGCACCTTCTTATTGACGATGAAACACAGAAACTGCTTCCGAATTTAATACAAAAGGCACAATGCCGACTTAAGTACAAGAGGACTGACCCTCTCCTTTCTATGATAGGACCTTTCCTGTGAGTCCAGTTTTAGATTCCGATGCTTCACTTCAGGTTTACTGTATCCCTTGGACCTTCTTATTGACAATGAAATACAGAAATTACATCAGAATTTAATACAAAAGGCACAATGCCGACTTAAGTAAAAGAGGACTGTCACTCTCTTTTTCTATAATTTGAACCTCTCCTGTGATTCCAGTTTTAGATTCCGATGCTTCACTTCAGGTTTACTGTATACCTTGCACCTTCTTATTGACGATGAAACATAGAAATTGCATCCGAATTTAATACAAAAGGCACAATGCCGACTTAAGTACAAGAGGACTGTCACTCTCTCTTTCTATGATTTGAACCTCTCCTGTGTGTCCAGTTTTAGATACCTATGCTTCACTTCAGGTTTACTGTATACCTTGGACCTTCTTATTGACGATGAAACACAGAGTTTGCATCTGATTTTAATACAAAAGGCACAATGCCGACTAAAGTACAAGAGGACTGAAACTCATTCTCTGATTTGAACCTCTCCTGTGAGTCCAGTTTTAGATTCCGATGCTTCACTTGAGGTTTACTGTATACCTTGCACCGTCTTATTGACGATGAAACACAAAAATTTCATCGGAATTAAAATCAAAAGGCACAATGTCGACTTAAGTACAAGAGGACTGACAACTCACTTCCTCTGATTTGAGCCTCTCCTGTGATTCCAGTTTTAGATTCCGATGCTTCACTTCAAGTTTACTGTATACCTTGGACCGTCTTATTGACGATGAAACACAAAAATTGCATCGGCATTAAAATCAAAAGGCACAACGCCGACTTAAGTACAAGAGGACTGACACTCTAACTTTCTATGATTTGAACCTCCGCTGTCAGTCCAGTTTTAGATTCCGATGCTTCATTTCAGGTTTACTGTATCCCTTGGACCTTCTTATTGACGATGAAACACAGAAATGACATCCGAATTTAACACAAAAGGCACAATGCCGACTTAAGTAGAAGAGGACTGACACTCTCACTTTCTGTGATTTGAACCTCTCCTGTGAGTCCAGTTTTAGATTCCGATGCTTCACTTCAGGTTTACAGTATCCCTTGGACCTTCTTATTGACGATGAAATACAGAAATAGCATCCGAATTTAATACAAAAGGCACAATGCCGACTTAAGTAAAAGAGGATTGTCACTCTCTCTTTCTATAATTTGAACCTCTCCTGTGAGTCCTGTTTTAGATTCCGATGCTTCACTTCAGGTTTACTGTATATCTTGCACCTTCTTATTGACGATGAAACTCAGAAATTGCATCGGAATTCAATATAAAAGGCACAATGCCGACTTAAGTACAAGAGGGCTAACACTCTCACATTCTATGATTGGACCTTTCCTGTGAGTCCAGTTTTAGATTCCGATGCTTCACTTCAAGTTTACTGTATCCCCTGGACCTTCTTATTCACAATGAAATACAGAAATTGCATCAGAATTTAATACAAAAGGCACAATGCCGACTTAAGTAAAAGAGGACTGTCACTCTCTCTTTCTATAATTTGAACCTCTCCTGTGAGTCCAGTTTTAGATTCCGATGCTTCACTCCAGGTTTACTGTATACCTTGCACCATCTTATTGACGATGAAACACAGAAACTACATCCGAATTTAATACAAAAGGCACAATGCCGACTTAAGTAGAAGAGGACTGACACTCTCCCTTTTTTAATGATTTGAACCTCTCCTGTGTGCCCAATTTTAGATTCCGATGCTTCACTTCAGGTTTACTGTATCCCTTGGACCTTCTTATTGACGATTAAAGACAGAAATTTCATCGAAATTTAATAAAAAAGGCACAATGCCGACTAAAGTACAAGAGGACTGACACCCTCACTTTCTATGATTTGAACCTCTCCTGTGATTCCAGTTTTAGATTTCGATGCTTCACTTCAGGTTTACTGCATACCTTGCACCTTCTTACTGACGATGAAACACAGAAATTGCATCCGAATTTAATACAAGAGGCACAATGCCGACTTAAGTACAAGAGGACTGACACTCTCCCTTTCTATGATTTGAACCTCTCCTGTGAGTCCAGTTTTAGATTCCGATGCTTCACTTCAGGTTTACTGTATTCCTTGGACCTTCTTATTGACGATGAAACACAGAAATTTCATCAGAATTTAATACAAAAGGCACAATGCCGACTAAAGTAAAAGAGGACTGTCACTCTCTCTTTCTATGATTTGAACCTCTCCTGTGAGTCCAGTTTTTGATTCCGGTGCTTCACTTCAGGTTTACTGTATACCTTGCACCTTCTTATTGACGATGAAACACAGTACTTGCATCGGAATTAAATACAAAATGCACAATGCCGACTTAAGTACAAGAGGACTGACTCATCTTACATTCTTGATTGGAGCTTTTCCTTTGAGACCAGTTTTAGATATCGATTCTTCACTTCAGGTTTACTGTATACCTTGGACCTTCTTAATGCCGATGAAACACAGAAATTGCCTCCGAATTTAATACAAGAGGCACAATGCCGACTTATGTACAAGACTACTGACACTCTTCCTTTCTATGATTTGAACCTCTCCTGTGAGTCCAGTTTTAGATTCCGATGCTTCACTTCAGGTTTACTGTATCCCTTGAACCTTCTTATTGACGATGACACACAGAAATTGCATCGGAATTAAATTCAAAAGGCACAATTCCGACTTAAGTACAAGAGGACTGACACTCTCACTTCCTATGATTTGAACCACTCCTGTGATTCCAGTTTTAGATTCCGATGCTTCACTTCAGGTTTACTGTATACCTTGCACCTTCTTATTGACGATGAAACACAGAAAATTCATCGGAATTTAATACAAAAGGCACAATGCCGACTTAAGTAAAAGAGTACTGTCACTCTCTCTTTCTATGATTTGAAGCTCTCCAGTGAGTCCAGTTTTAGATTCCGATGCTTCACTTCAGGTTTACTGTATACCTTGCACCATCTTATTGACGATGACACACAGAAATTACATCCGAATTTAATACAAAAGGCACAATGCCGATTTAAGTACCAGAGGACTGACACTACCCCTTTCTATGATTTGAACCTCTCCTGTGAGTCCAGTTTTAGATTCCGATGTTTCACTTCAGGTTTACTGTATACCTTGCACCTTCTTGTTGACGATGAAACACAGAAATTTCATCGGAATTTAATACAAAAGGCACAATGACGACTTGAGTACAAGAGGACTGACACTCTCTCTTTCTATGATTTGAACATCTCCTGTGAGTCCAGTTTTAGATTCCGATGCCTCACTTCAGGTTTACTGTATACATTGCACCTTCTTATTGACGATGAAACACAGAAATATCATCGGAATTTAATACAAAATGCACAATGCCGATTTAAGTAAAAGAGGACTGTCACTCTCTCTTTCTATGATTTGAACCTCTCCTGTGAGTCCAGTTTTAGATTCCGATGCATCACTTCAGGTTTACTGTATATCTTACACCTTCTTATTGACGATGAAACACAGAAATTGCATCCGAATTTAATACTAAAGGCACAATGCCGACTTAAGTACAAGAGGACTGACACTCTCACTTTCTATGATTTGATCCTCTCCTGTAAGTCCAGTTTTAGATTCCGATGCTTCACTTCAGGTTTACTGTATACCTTACACCTTCTTATTGACGATGAAACACAGAAATTGCATCCGAATTTAATACAAAAGGCACAATGCCGACTTAAGTACAAGAGGACTGACACTCTCACTTTCTATGATTTGATCTTCTCCTGTGAGTCCAGTTTTAGATTCCGATGTTTCACTTCAGGTTTACTGAATACCTTGCACCTTCTTATTGACGATGAAACACAGAAATTGCCTCCGAATTTAATACAAGAGGCACAATGCCGACTTAAGTACAAGACTACTGACACTCTTCCTTTCTATGATTTGAACCTCTCCTGTGAGTCCAGTTTTAGATTCCGATGCTTCACTTCAGGTTTACTGTATCCCTTGAACCTTCTTATTGACGATGAAACACAGAAATATCATCGGAATTTAATACAAATGGCACAATGCCGACTTAAGTAAAGGAGGACTGTCACTCTCTCTTTCTATGATTCGAACCTCTCCTGTGAGTCCAGTTTTCGATTCCGATGCTTCACTTCCGGTTTACTGTATACCTTGCACCTTCTTATTGACGATGAAACACAGAAATTGCATCTGAATGTAATACAAAAGGCACAATACCGACTTAAGTACAAGAGGACTGACACTCTCCCTTTCTATGTTTTGAACCTGTCCTCTGAGTCCAGTTTTAGATTGCGATGCTTCACTTGAGGTTTACTGTATACCTTGCACCTTCTTAGTGACGATGAAACACAGAAATTGCATCCGAATTTAATAGAAAAGGCACAATGCCAAGTAAAGTACAAGAGGACTGACACTCTCACTTTGTATGTTTTGAACCTCTCCTGTGAGTCCAGTTTTAGATTCCGATGCTTCACTTCAGGTTTACTGTATACCTTGCACCTTCTTATTGACGATGAAACACAGAAATTCCATCGGAATTCAATACAAAAGGCACAATGCCGACTTAAGTAAAAGAGGACTGCCACTCTCTCTTTCAATGATTTGAACCTCTCCTGTGAAAACAGTTTTAGATTCCGATGCTTCACTTCAGGTTTACTGTATATCTTGCACCTTCTTTTTGACGATGAAACACAGAAATTGCATCGGAATTTAATACAAAAGGCACAATGCCGACTTAAGTACATGAGGACTGACACTCTCACTTTCTTAGATTTGAACCTCTCCTGTGAGTCCAGTTTTAGATTCCGATGCTTCACTTCAGGTTTACTGTATACGTTGCACCTTATTATTGACGATGAAACACAGAAATTGCATCCGAATTTAATACAAAAGGCACAATGCCGACTTAAGTACAAGAGGACTGACACTCTTACTTTCTATGATTTGAACCTCTCCTGTGAGTCCAGTTTTCGATTCCGATGCTTCACTTCAGGTTTACTGTATACCTTGCAAATTCTTATTGACGATGAAACACAGAAATTCCATCGGAATTTAATACAAGAGGCACAATGCCGACTTAAGTACAAGAGGACTGACACTCTCCCTTTCTATGATTTGAACCTCTCCTGTGAGTCCAGTTTTAGATTCCGATGCTTCACTTCAAATTTACTGTATCCCTTGGACCTTCTTATTGACGATGAAACACAGAAATTTAATCGGAATTTAATTCAAAAGGCACAATGCCGACTTAACTACAAGACGACTTACACTCTAACTTTCTATGATGTGAACCTCTCCTGTGAGTCCAGTTTTAGATTCCGATGCTTCACTTCAGGTTTACTGTATCCCTTGAACCTTCTTATTGACGATGACACATAGAAATTGCATCGGAATTAAATTCAAAAGGCACAATTCCGACTTAAGTACAAGAGGACTGACACTCTCACTTCCTATGATTTGAACCACTCCTGTGATTCCAGTTTTAGATTCCGATGCTTCACTTCAGGTTTACTGTATACCTTGCACCTTCTTATTGACGATGAAACACAGAAAATTCATCGGAATTTAATACAAAAGGCACAATGCCGACTTAAGTAAAAGAGTACTGTCACTCTCTCTTTCTATGATTTGAAGCTCTCCAGTGAGTCCAGTTTTAGATTCCGATGCTTCACTTCAGGTTTACTGTATACCTTGCACCATCTTATTGACGATGACACACAGAAATTGCATCCGAATTTAATACAAAAGGCACAATGCCGATTTAAGTACCACAGGACTGACACTACCCCTTTCTATGATTTGAACCTCTCCTGTGAGTCCAGTTTTAGATTCCGATGCTTCACTTCATGTTTACTGTATACCTTGCACCTTCTTATTGACGATGAAACACAGAAATTGCATCTGAATGTAATACAAAAGGCACAATACCGACTTAAGTACAAGAGGACTGACACTCTCCCTTTCTATGTTTTGAACCTGTCCTCTGAGTCCAGTTTTAGATTGCGATGCTTCACTTGAGGTTTACTGTATACCTTGCACCTTCTTAGTGACGATGAAACACAGAAATTGCATCCGAATTTAATACAAAAGGCACAATGCCAAGTAAAGTACAAGAGGACTGACACTCTCACTTTGTATGTTTTGAACCTCTCCTGTGAGTCCAGTTTTAGATTCCGATGCTTCACTTCAGGTTTACTGTATACCTTGCACCATCTTATTGACGATGAAACACAGAAATTCCATCGGAATTTAATACAAAAGGCACAATGCCGACTTAAGTAAAAGAGGACTGCCACTCTCTCTTTCTATGATTTGAACCTCTCCTGTGAAAACAGTTTTAGATTCCGATGCTTCACTTCAGGTTTACTGTATATCTTGCACCTTCTTTTTGACGATGAAACACAGAAATTGCATCCGAATTTAATACAAAAGGCACAATGACGACTTAAGTACAAGAGGACTGACACTCTCACTTTCTATGATTTGAACCTCTCCTGTTAGTCCAGTTTCAGATTCCGATTACTTCACTTCAGGTTTACTGTATACCTTGCACCCTCATATTGACGATGAAACACAGAAATTGCATCGGAATTTAATACAAAAGGCACAATGCCGACTTAAGTACATGAGGACTGACACTCTCACTTTCTTAGATTTGAACCTCTCCTGTGAGTCCAGTTTTAGATTCCGATGCTTCACTTCAGGTTTACTGTATACCTTGCACCTTCTTATAGACGATGAATCACAGAAATTTCAACGGAATTTAATACAAAAGGCACAATGCCGGCTTAAGTAAAAGAGGACTGTCACTCTCTCTTTGTATGATTTGAACCACTCCCGTGAGTCCAATTTTGGATTCCGATGCTTCACTCCAGGTTTACTGTATACCTTGCACCTTCTTATTGACGATGAAACACAGAAACTGCTTCCGAATTTAATACAAAAGGCACAATGCCGACTTAAGTACAAGAGGACTGACCCTCTCCTTTCTATGATAGGACCTTTCCTGTGAGTCCAGTTTTAGATTCCGATGCTTCACTTCAGGTTTACTGTATCCCTTGGACCTTCTTATTGACAATGAAATACAGAAATTACATCAGAATTTAATACAAAAGGCACAATGCCGACTTAAGTAAAAGAGGACTGTCACTCTCTTTTTCTATAATTTGAACCTCTCCTGTGATTCCAGTTTTAGATTCCGATGCTTCACTTCAGGTTTACTGTATACCTTGCACCTTCTTATTGACGATGAAACATAGAAATTGCATCCGAATTTAATACAAAAGGCACAATGCCGACTTAAGTACAAGAGGACTGTCACTCTCTCTTTCTATGATTTGAACCTCTCCTGTGTGTCCAGTTTTAGATACCTATGCTTCAATTCAGGTTTACTGTATACCTTGGACCTTCTTATTGACGATGAAACACAGAGTTTGCATCTGATTTTAATACAAAAGGCACAATGCCGACTAAAGTACAAGAGGACTGAAACTCATTCTCTGATTTGAACCTCTCCTGTGAGTCCAGTTTTAGATTCCGATGCTTCACTTGAGGTTTACTGTATACCTTGCACCGTCTTATTGACGATGAAACACAAAAATTGCATCGGAATTAAAATCAAAAGGCACAATGTCGACTTAAGTACAAGAGGACTGACACTCTCACTTCCTCTGATTTGAGCCTCTCCTGTGATTCCAGTTTTAGATTCCGATGCTTCACTTCAAGTTTACTGTATACCTTGGACCGTCTTATTGACGATGAAACACAAAAATTGCATCGGCATTAAAATCAAAAGGCACAACGCCGACTTAAGTACAAGAGGACTGACACTCTAACTTTCTATGATTTGAACCTCCGCTGTCAGTCCAGTTTTAGATTCCGATGCTTCATTTCAGGTTTACTGTATCCCTTGGACCTTCTTATTGACGATGAAACACAGAAATGACATCCGAATTTAACACAAAAGGCACAATGCCGACTTAAGTAGAAGAGGACTGACACTCTCACTTTCTGTGATTTGAACCTCTCCTGTGAGTCCAGTTTTAGATTCCGATGCTTCACTTCAGGTTTACAGTATCCCTTGGACCTTCTTATTGACGATGAAATACAGAAATAGCATCCGAATTTAATACAAAAGGCACAATGCCGACTTAAGTAAAAGAGGATTGTCACTCTCTCTTTCTATAATTTGAACCTCTCCTGTGAGTCCTGTTTTAGATTCCGATGCTTCACTTCAGGTTTACTGTATATCTTGCACCTTCTTATTGACGATGAAACTCAGAAATTGCATCGGAATTCAATACAAAAGGCACAATGCCGACTTAAGTACAAGAGGGCTAACACTCTCACATTCTATGATTGGACCTTTCCTGTGAGTCCAGTTTTAGATTCCGATGCTTCACTTCAAGTTTACTGTATCCCCTGGACCTTCTTATTGACAATGAAATACAGAAATTGCATCAGAATTTAATACAAAAGGCACAATGCCGACTTAAGTAAAAGAGGACTGTCACTCTCTCTTTCTATAATTTGAACCTCTCCTGTGAGTCCAGTTTTAGATTCCGATGCTTCACTCCAGGTTTACTGTATACCTTGCACCATCTTATTGACGATGAAACACAGAAACTACATCCGAATTTAATACAAAAGGCACAATGCCGACTTAAGTAGAAGAGGACTGACACTCTCCCTTTTTTAATGATTTGAACCTCTCCTGTGTGCCCAATTTTAGATTCCGATGCTTCACTTCAGGTTTACTGTATCCCTTGGACCTTCTTATTGACGATTAAAGACAGAAATTTCATCGAAATTTAATAAAAAAGGCACAATGCCGACTAAAGTACAAGAGGACTGACACCCTCACTTTCTATGATTTGAACCTCTCCTGTGATTCCAGTTTTAGATTTCGATGCTTCACTTCAGGTTTACTGCATACCTTGCACCTTCTTACTGACGATGAAACACAGAAATTGCATCCGAATTTAATACAAGAGGCACAATGCCGACTTAAGTACAAGAGGACTGACACTCTCCCTTTCTATGATTTGAACCTCTCCTGTGAGTCCAGTTTTAGATTCCGATGCTTCACTTCAGGTTTACTGTATTCCTTGGACCTTCTTATTGACGATGAAACACAGAAATTTCATCAGAATTTAATACAAAAGGCACAATGCCGACTAAAGTAAAAGAGGACTGTCGCTCTCTCTTTCTATGATTTGAACCTCTCCTGTGAGTCCAGTTTTTGATTCCGGTGCTTCACTTCAGGTTTACTGTATACCTTGCACCTTCTTATTGACGATGAAACACAGTACTTGCATCGGAATTAAATACAAAATGCACAATGCCGACTTAAGTACAAGAGGACTGACTCATCTTACATTCTTGATTGGAGCTTTTCCTTTGAGACCAGTTTTAGATATCGATTCTTCACTTCAGGTTTACTGTATACCTTGGACCTTCTTATTGCCGATGAAACACAGAAATTGCCTCCGAATTTAATACAAGAGGCACAATGCCGACTTATGTACAAGACTACTGACACTCTTCCTTTCTATGATTTGAACCTCTCCTGTGAGTCCAGTTTTAGATTCCGATGCTTCACTTCAGGTTTACTGTATCCCTTGAACCTTCTTATTGACGATGACACACAGAAATTGCATCGGAATTAAATTCAAAAGGCACAATTCCGACTTAAGTACAAGAGGACTGACACTCTCACTTCCTATGATTTGAACCACTCCTGTGATTCCAGTTTTAGATTCCGATGCTTCACTTCAGGTTTACTGTATACCTTGCACCTTCTTATTGACGATGAAACACAGAAAATTCATCGGAATTTAATACAAAAGGCACAATGCCGACATAAGTAAAAGAGTACTGTCACTCTCTCTTTCTATGATTTGAAGCTCTCCAGTGAGTCCAGTTTTAGATTCCGATGCTTCACTTCAGGTTTACTGTATACCTTGCACCATCTTATTGACGATGACACACAGAAATTGCATCCGAATTTAATACAAAAGGCACAATGCCGATTTAAGTACCAGAGGACTGACACTACACCTTTCTATGATTTGAACCTCTCCTGTGAGTCCAGTTTTAGATTCCGATGTTTCACTTCAGGTTTACTGTATACCTTGCACCTTCTTGTTGACGATGAAACACAGAAATTTCATCGGAATTTAATACAAAAGGCACAATGACGACTTGAGTACAAGAGGACTGACACTCTCTCTTTCTATGATTTGAACATCTCCTGTGAGTCCAGTTTTAGATTCCGATGCCTCACTTCAGGTTTACTGTATACATTGCACCTTCTTATTGACGATGAAACACAGAAATATCATCGGAATTTAATACAAAATGCACAATGCCGATTTAAGTAAAAGAGGACTGTCACTCTCTCTTTCTATGATTTGAACCTCTCCTGTGAGTCCAGTTTTAGATTCCGATGCATCACTTCAGGTTTACTGTATATCTTACACCTTCTTATTGACGATGAAACACAGAAATTGCATCCGAATTTAATACTAAAGGCACAATGCCGACTTAAGTACAAGAGGACTGACACTCTCACTTTCTATGATTTGATCCTCTCCTGTAAGTCCAGTTTTAGATTCCGATGCTTCACTTCAGGTTTACTGTATACCTTACACCTTCTTATTGACGATGAAACACAGAAATTGCATCCGAATTTAATACAAAAGGCACAATGCCGACTTAAGTACAAGAGGACTGACACTCTCACTTTCTATGATTTGATCTTCTCCTGTGAGTCCAGTTTTAGATTCCGATGTTTCACTTCAGGTTTACTGTATACCTTGCACCTTCTTATTGACGATGAAACACAGAAATTGCCTCCGAATTTAATACAAGAGGCACAATGCCGACTTAAGTACAAGACTACTGACACTCTTCCTTTCTATGATTTGAACCTCTCCTGTGAGTCCAGTTTTAGATTCCGATGCTTCACTTCAGGTTTACTGTATCCCTTGAACCTTCTTATTGACGATGAAACACAGAAATATCATCGGAATTTAATACAAATGGCACAATGCCGACTTAAGTAAAGGAGGACTGTCACTCTCTCTTTCTATGATTCGAACCTCTCCTGTGAGTCCAGTTTTCGATTCCGATGCTTCACTTCCGGTTTACTGTATACCTTGCACCTTCTTATTGACGATGAAACACAGAAATTGCATCTGAATGTAATACAAAAGGCACAATACCGACTTAAGTACAAGAGGACTGACACTCTCCCTTTCTATGTTTTGAACCTGTCCTCTGAGTCCAGTTTTAGATTGCGATGCTTCACTTGAGGTTTACTGTATACCTTGCACCTTCTTAGTGACGATGAAACACAGAAATTGCATCCGAATTTAATACAAAAGGCACAATGCCAAGTAAAGTACAAGAGGACTGACACTCTCACTTTGTATGTTTTGAACCTCTCCTGTGAGTCCAGTTTTAGATTCCGATGCTTCACTTCAGGTTTACTGTATACCTTGCACCTTCTTATTGACGATGAAACACAGAAATTCCATCGGAATTCAATACAAAAGGCACAATGCCGACTTAAGTAAAAGAGGACTGCCACTCTCTCTTTCAATGATTTGAACCTCTCCTGTGAAAACAGTTTTAGATTCCGATGCTTCACTTCAGGTTTACTGTATATCTTGCACCTTCTTTTTGACGATGAAACACAGAAATTGCATCGGAATTTAATACAAAAGGCACAATGCCGACTTAAGTACATGAGGACTGACACTCTCACTTTCTTAGATTTGAACCTCTCCTGTGAGTCCAGTTTTAGATTCCGATGCTTCACTTCAGGTTTACTGTATACTTTGCACCTTCTTATTGACGATGAATCACAGAAATTTCAACGGAATTTAATACAAAAGGCACAATGCCGGCTTAAGTAAAAGAGGACTGTCACTCTCTCTTTGTATGATTTGAACCACTCCCGTGAGTCCAATTTTGGATTCCAATGCTTCACTCCAGGTTTACTGTATACCTTGCACCTTCTTATTGACGATGAAACACAGAAACTGCATCCGAATTTAATACAAAAGGCACAATGCCAACTTAAGTACAAGAGGACTGACCCTCTCCTTTCTATGATAGGACCTTTCCTGTGAGTCCAGTTTTAGATTCCGATGCTTCACTTCAGGTTTACTGTATCCCTTGGACCTTCTTATTGACAATGAAATACAGAAATTGCATCAGAATTTAATACAAAAGGCACAATGCCGACTTAAGTAAAAGAGGACTGTCACTCTCTTTTTCTATAATTTGAACCTCTCCTGTGATTCCAGTTTTAGATTCCGATGCTTCACTTCAGGTTTGCTGTATACCTTGCACCTTCTTATTGACGATGAAACACAGAAATTGCATCCGAATTTAATACAAAAGGCACAATGAAGACTTAAGTACAAGAGGACTGTCACTCTCTCTTTCTATGATTTGAACCTCTCCTGTGTGTCCAGTTTTAGATACCTATGCTTCACTTCAGGTTTACTGTATACCTTGGACCTTCTTATTGACGATGAAACACAGAGTTTGCATCTGATTTTAATATAAAAGGCACAATGCCGACTAACGTACAAGAGGACTGAAACTCATTCTCTGATTTGAACCTCTCGTGTGAGTCCAGTTTTAGATTCCGATGCTTCACTTGAGGTTTACTGTATACCTTGCACCGTCTTATTGACGATGAAACACAAAAATTGCATCGGAATTAAAATCAAAAGGCACAATGTCGACTTAAGTACAAGAGGACTGACACTCTCAGTTCCTCTGATTTGAACCTCTCCTGTGATTCCAGTTTTAGATTCCGATGCTTCACTTCAAGTTTACTGTATACCTTGGACCGTCTTATTGACGATGAAACACAAAAATTGCATCGGCATTAAAATCAAAAGGCACAACGCCGACTTAAGTACAAGAGGACTGACACTCTAACTTTCTATGATTTGAACCTCCGCTGTCAGTCCAGTTTTAGATTCCGATGCTTCATTTCAGGTTTACTGTATCCCTTGGACCTTCTTATTGACGATGAAACACAGAAATGACATCCGAATTTAACACAAAAGGCACAATGCCGACTTAAGTAGAAGAGGACTGACACTCTCACTTTCTGTGATTTGAACCTCTCCTGTGAGTCCAGTTTTAGATTCCGATGCTTCACTTCAGGTTTACAGTATCCCTTGGACCTTCTTATTGACTATGAAATACAGAAATAGCATCCGAATTTAATACAAAAGGCACAATGCCGACTTAAGTAAAAGCGGACTGTCACTCTCTCTTTCTATAATTTGAACCTCTCCTGTGAGTCCTGTTTTAGATTCCGATGCTTCACTTCAGGTTTACTGTATATCTTGCACCTTCTTATTGACGATGAAACTCAGAAATTGCATCGGAATTCAATACAAAAGGCACAATGCCGACTTAAGTACAAGAGGGCTAACACTCTCACTTTCTATGATTGGACCTTTCCTGTGAGTCCAGATTTAGATTCCGATGCTTCACTTCAAGTTTACTGTATCCCTTGGACCTTCTTATTGACAATGAAATACAGAAATTGCATCAGAATTCAATACAAAAGGCACAATGCCGACTTAAGTAAAAGAGGACTGTCACTCTCTCTTTCTATAATTTGAACCTCTCCTGTGAGTCCAGTTTTAGATTCCGATGCTTCACTCCAGGTTTACTGTATACCTTGCACCATCTTATTCACGATGAAACACAGAAACTACATCCGAATTTAATACAAAAGGCACAATGCCGACTTAAGTAGAAGGGGACTGACACTCTCCCTTTTTTAATGATTTGAACCTCTCCTGTGTGTCCAATTTTAGATTCCGATGCTTCACTCCAGGTTTACTGTATACCTTGCACCATCTTATTCACGATGAAACACAGAAACTACATCCGAATTTAATACAAAAGGCACAATGCCGACTTAAGTAGAAGAGGACTGACACTCTCCCTTTTTTAATGATTTGAACCTCTCCTGTGATTCCAGTTTTAGATTTCGATGCTTCACTTCAGGTTTACTGCATACCTTGCACCTTCTTACTGACGATGAAACACAGAAATTGCATCCGAATTTAATACAAGAGGCACAATGCCGACTTAAGTACAAGAGGACTGACACTCTCCCTTTCTATGATTTGAACCTCTCCTGTGAGTCCAGTTTTAGATTCCGATGCTTCACTTCAGGTTTACTGTATTCCTTGGACCTTCTTATTGACGATGAAACACAGAAATTTCATCAGAATTTAATACAAACGGCACAATGCCGACTAAAGTAAAAGAGGACTGTCACTCTCTCTTTCTATGATTTGAACCTCTCCTGTGAGTCCAGTTTTTGATTCCGGTGCTTCACTTCAGGTTTACTGTATACCTTGCACCTTCTTATTGACGATGAAACACAGTACTTGCATCGGAATTATATACAAAATGCACAATGCCGACTTAAGTACTAGAGGACAGACTCATCTTACATTCTTGATTGGAGCCTTTCCTTTGAGACCAGTTTTAGATATCGATTCTTCACTTCAGGTTTACTGTATCCCATGGACCTTCTTATTGACGATGAAACACAAAAATTGCATCGGAATTAAATACAAAGTGCCCAATGCCGACTTAAGTACAAGAAGACTGACACTTCTTATTGTCTATGTTTTCAACCGTTTCTGTGAGACCAGTTTTAGATTCCGATGCTTCACTTCAGGTTGACTGTATCCCTTGGAACTTCTTATTGACGATGAAACACATATATTGCATCGGAATTAAATACAAAAGGCACAATGCCGTCTTAGGTACAAGAGGACTTACTCTTCTTACATTCTATGATTTGAACCTTTCCTTTGAGACCAGTTTTAGATTCCGGTGCTTCACTTCAGGTTTACTGTATCGCTTATACCTTCTTATTGACAATGAAACACACAAATGGCATCGGAATTAAATACATAGGGCACAAAGCCGACTTAATTACAAGAGGAGTGTCTATTCTTACTCTCAATGATTTGAACTTTTCCTGTGAGACTAGTTTTAGATTCCGATGCTTCACTTGAGGATTTCTGTATCCCTTAGACGTTCTTATTGACTATGAAAAACACAAATTATATCGGAAGTAAATACAAAAGGTACAATCCGGACTAAAGTACAAGAGGACTGACACTTCTTATTGTCTATGTTTTGAACCTTTCCTGTGAGACCAGTTTTAGATTCCGGTGCTTCACTTCAGGTTTACTGTATCCCTTGGACTTTCTCGTTGACGATGAAACACAGAAATTGCATCGGAATTGAATACAAAAGGCACAATGATGACTTAGGTACAAGAAGACTGACTCTTCTTACTATCTATGTTTTGAAACCTTCCTGTAAAACCAGTTTTAGATTCCGATGCTTCACCTCAGGTTTATTGTATACCTTGGACCTTCTTATTGACGATGAAAGACAGAAATGGCATCGGAATTAAATACAAAAGGCACAATGCCGACTTATGTACAAGAGGACTGCCTCATCTTACATTCTTGATTGGAGCCTTTCCTGTGAGACCAGTTTTAGATATCGATTCTTCACTTCAGGTTTACGGTATCCCATGGACCTTCTTAATGACGATGAAACACTGACATTACATCGGAATTAAATACAAACTGCCCAATGCCGTATCAAGTACAAGAAGACTGACTCTTCTTACTTTCTATGTTTGAACCTTTCCTGTGAGACCAGTTTTAGATTCCGTTGCTTCACTTCAGGTTTACTGTTACCCTTGGACCTTCTTATTGACGATGAAACACAGAAATTGCATCGGAATTAAATACAAAAGGCACAATGCCGACTTAAGTACAAGAGAACAGACTCTTCTCACATTGTATGATTTGAACGTTTCCTGTGAGACCAGTTTTAGATTCCGATGATTCACTTCACGTTTACTACATCCCTTTGACCTTCTTATTGACGATGAAACACAGAAATTGCATCGGAATTAAATACAAAAGGCACAATGCCGACTTAAGTACAAGAAGACTGACACTTCTTACTGTCTATGATTCGAACCTATCCTGTGAGACCAGTTTTAGATTCCGATGCTTCACTTCAGGTTTACTGTATCCCTTGGACCTTCTTATTGACGATGAAACACAGAAATTGCATCGGAATTAAATACAAAATGCACAATGCCGACTTAAGTACAAGAGGACTTTCTCTTCATACATTCTATAATTTGAACCTTTCCTGCGAGAGCAGTTTTAGTTTCCGATGCTTCACTTCAGGTTTACTGTATCCCTTGGACCTTCTTATTGACGATGAAACACAGAAATTGCATCGGAATTAAATACTAAATGCACAATGCCGACTTAATTACAAGAAGACTGACACTTCTTACTGTCTATGATTTGAACGGTTCCTGTGAGACCAGTTTTAG
The DNA here is from genome assembly GCF_023864345.2 of Schistocerca serialis cubense. Classification (NCBI taxonomy): domain Eukaryota; kingdom Metazoa; phylum Arthropoda; class Insecta; order Orthoptera; family Acrididae; genus Schistocerca; species Schistocerca serialis. The sequence goes on from NC_064647.1 coordinate 66,888,629, forward strand.
AATCCGATGCTTCACTTCAGGTTTACTGTATCCCTTGGACCTTCTTATTGACAATGAAACACAGAAATTACATCGGAATTAAATACAAAAGGCACAATGCGGACTGAAGTACAAGAAGACTGACTCCTCTTACTGTTTACGATTTGAGCCTTTCCTGTGAGACCAGTTTTAGATTCCGATGATTCACTTCAGCTTTACTGTATCCCTTGGACCTTCTTATTGACGATGAAACACAGAATTTGCATGGGTATTAAATACAGAAGGCACAATTCCGACTTAAGTACGACAAGAATGACTCTTCTTGCTGTCTATGTTTGAATCTTTCCTGTGAGACCAGTTATAGATTCCGATGCTTCACTTTATGTTTACTGTATCCCTTGGACCTTCGTATTGACGATGAAACACAGAAATTGCATCGGAATTAATTACAAAAGGCACAAACTTAACTTAAGTACAAGAAGACTGACTCTTCTTACTGTCTATGTTTAGAACCTTTCTGTGAGACCAGTTTTAGCTTTCCAGTGCTTCACTTCAAGTTTACTGTATCCCTTGCACCTTCTTGTTGACGATGAAACACATAAATTGCATCGGAATTAAATACAAAAGGCACAATGATGACTTAAGTACAAGAAGACTGACTCTTCTTACTACCGATGTTTTGAACCCTTCCTGTGAGACCAGTTTTAGATTCCGATGCTTCACTTCAAGTTTACTATATCACTTGGACCTTCTTATTCACGATGAAACACAGAAATTGCATCGGAATTAAATACAAAAGGCACAATGCCGACTTAAGTACAAGAAGACTGACACTTCTTACTGTCTATGTTTTGAACCTTTCCTGTGAGACCACTTTTAGATTCCGATGCTTCACTTCAGGTTTAATGTATCCCTTGGACCTTCTTATTGACGATGAAATACAGATATTGCATCGGAATTTGATGCATAAGGCACAATGCCGACTTAAGTACAAGAAGACCGACACTTCTTACTGCCTATGTTTTGAACCTTTCCTGTGAGACCAGTTTTAGATTCCGATGCTTCACTTCAGTTTTACTGTATCACATGGACCTTGTTGTTGACCATGAAACACAGGAATTGCATAGGAATTAAATACAAAATGCACAATGCCGAGTTAAGTACAACAAGAAGGACCCTTCTTACTGTCTATGTTTGAACCTTTCCTGTGAGATCAGTTATAGATTCCGATGCTTCACTTCGGGTTTACTGTATCCCTTGGACCTTCTTATTGACAATGAAACACAGAACTTGCATCGGAATTAAATACTGTAATATTAGTAATTTTCGCCTCACAAACATTGATATACGCTCAATAGTAAACGCCTGATGGCCTAAAGTTATCGAACAATTGTAAAGTAAAAGAAATGAATCATTGCATAGCAGCGACAGAATCTATTATTCTTTATCTTTGCCCTTCTTGCGCGGTGCCAGTAAATCTCTATGTACATGTATCGATTAATGGTATAAAAAAAGAACTCTGTTGTTTCAAGACAAATGAGGCTTTTCGCGCCTCACCTTTTACTGTTTGTATTCCATGAGAGGCGGATGCGGACTTGCTGTGTTCCACAACTGTATTTTATATTTGATGTGAAAATATTGAGTGAATATGCTAATTGTTATTTTTTTTCCAATCACAAAAGATGTAATTTCTTGTAACTGATATCGAACAGACAGAATCAAGAGGACATTTTGACTGTTATGTATAAAGTATTTAACCACAATGGTCATCTATTGTAATTTAATATGAAAAGGTACGTAGCATTAAAAAAAACCGTGTGTTAAAGATAAGTGTGCTTATTTTCGTAAATTAACCTTGATGAGTCCATCTCCTTATTTACTTAACTGTTAATTATTTTGTGTTACTTCATCATCAGAAATTACGATCACGCTGATGGGCCGAACGCAGCATGAGGCAGAAGGAACATTATCGTTTTCCTATTATTTCTGAACCAACTCTTTTTAATTGTGTAGTGTTGCATTTCTTTTAAAGTCTATAAATCTTCTGGTCCCTTAGTGTTGATCCGGGTATGACTACATCGCGACTATAAAAATGCACAGAAATGATAATGTTTCTTCCGAGCGATCTCAAATATATATATATATCAATATGCTGCTCTTATTCAGGTATTTAATGGTCAACGTATGTTATTATAATAGCGTAATAAATCCCTGATTCTGTTGCCAAGTGGCCCACCAAAATTTTCACTTTTTCGACATTAAAAAAAAAAGTAACAATTCTTTTTATTTTTGTCCCCCAAGAGCAACGCTACACTTGGCGCCCGAACAGGGACTTGATCAAAAAATCATTTCATGTATGTGTTTAAAAAATTTTCTTTGCTTGTTCTAATAACTGTTTAATTTTTTCATGTGGATGCAATTCAACCGAGAAAGAGAAGTGGGAAAACCTTTTAATTAATTCAGAAGAACGATTGATGAAATTACCAAAAAACGCGAGTATCCAGCTGTATCATTATCAAGACAGCCATAGTAAGTCAAATTTTTATACGCAGTAGCCAAGCTTTCGTAGTGACGTAGCATCTTTCGAGTTGATCAGAACGTAAACCTGTCTTTCCTTGCCTTGAAACAGCTTTATTTCAATTTGTCCATAGTCCATTCTTACGTAGTTAAATTCAGTGAAAGTGTAACATTGTTGTCAGTGCATTAAAAAAATTACGATATGGCGGATAACTACGCTCAAAACTGGTAAAACGTGTGATATTTCATTTGTTTGTAATTAGTAGGAACCATCTTGTCTTCTTGGCGTAAATGAACGTCAGTTGTTACCCAGAGTTAAAATTTTATCTTAGGTCCCAGTAAGCCATAGCACTACGTCACAGACAAACGACTGACGGCAGTGACAAACAATATCTGTAGCATTTTGACGTTTGACAAATAATTCATGAACATGGCTGACGGTAAACAGCGGACACAAACAAAACCAGACGACAGCGGTGATGCGAATGGACCTCACTATCCATTACGATCACGCGCGATAGGTACACGAGCGGAGGCAGAAGCAGCCTCGACCGAAGTTTTAGAAGCTGGTCCTAGTGTGCAAACTATTCCCGCTTTTGAAAAAAATGACTTGGCTGCAATGATCGAAGCAATAATGGAACGCAAGTTCGAAAGTCAAAGACAGAGAGAGGCGCAAAGACAGGAACGTGAAAAGCAGGAAAAATTAGATGAAAAGGCCCGCGAAGAAAAAAAGAAGGCCGAAAGACGGCATAATAAAAATCAGGTCCTTACAAATCTGTGCAACTCAGTAAAAGAAGACATAAATTCAGTAAAAACAGAAATAAATTCGGTAAAAACAGACATAAATTCAGTAAAAACAGATCTGCAAACGGAGATAAATGACCTAAATACACGGTTAAATTCGGTAAAGGCCGAACTAAAGGCAGACATAACAGCTGATTTAAATACCCTGTTGGGTAATGTCCAAAGCCAAATCAGCAGTCAGATCACGATCATGAGGCTAGAAATTGACACACAAGTAGAGTCAAAAATAGAGGATATTTCAAAACGGTTAGATGAAAAAATCGAAGCAGCCAAGGGAAAGATAAATTCAAAAGTGATAGAATATCAAAAACAAGCTGCGACCTTAAAAGAAGATTATACTGCAATCTCTGATGAGGTCAAAGGAGTTAAAACCGCAGTAGACACGATCGAGAATGTTGTTGATGATCTTTCGAAACAGATTGAGACTCTTAATGTAGAGGACCAAATAAAGAATACTGTTAAGGCACATGCTGAAGCATTGTCCGACCACTACCAACAGTGGATTAGAAACAAAGACGGATTCATAGAAGACAAGGTCAAGAACGAACTCAGGGAAACTGTCAAAAACGTGACCTTTGAAATATTGGCAGCCCCTGGAAAAACAGGAGACACGGTGATGTCAGAATTAGGCCAGATAAGACGAACGTTAGCTCAAGATTTACCTGAATGGCGTCAACAGATAGTTGATGAAGTTCGTACACTAAAATGTCAAGTTGAAAATTCCCCACCTCCCGTGTCAGGAAACTGGAATAATTCACCACGAAGTAATGAACAACAGCAGGTACATTACCGTTCACCATTTGTTAACGCTCAAACTCATAGTTCTATAGAAGCACAAGTTAACCAGAGTACCAGCCCACCCACTTTTGTCAGTTTGATGCAGGAGGAAAGCGTGATCAAACATCGTATTTTTCCGACCTTTCACCCACAGAAAAGAGAAATTCATCCTATAGTGTTCCTCCGAAATTTTTCAGGAATTTTCCCGAGTAGCTGGAGTGACCGCCAGCGAATTCAATTCGTTAGTGGATTTATCGTAGGCGATGCTGCCTTATGGGGAACCGAAATGGTCGACTCTTGTAAAAGTTACAAAGAGTTTGAACAGATGTTTTTAGCTAAATTCTGGAGTTCTGGTGTGCAGCAGCGCCTGAGAAAAGAGGTTTACAACGCCGAAGTGTTTAACAGTAAGCGCGGTAGTTTGAGAAGATATTTTGAAAAGTATTTAGCGAAAATCAAGTTCTGGGATTCGCCGATCACCGCCAAAGACGTTATTATGATTCTAAAAACTAAGCTACCGATTGCGATCAGAGAAAAGTTAGTAAACGTGTCTGAGGACGATACGGACACTTTCCTATCTGTGTTAGACTCGTTAGATCTGATTTACGAGGACGCTAGAGTTGATGTTGGCAACGCCCACTTCAGTGCAGGCGGCCAGCACAATACAGAATACGCAGGCAACAATGGTGGCCGAGCGAAAGCGTGTCACAGCGACGGCCAGTACCAACCCCACAACGGTTTCAAAAATAAACACACTACGTACTCCAACAGCAAATACAAAAATAAGTACAATAACGGCCAGAGATACAATCCAATATATAATTCGTCACCACCTCAGTACGAAAATACACATTATAGCACACAGCCCCAGCAATATGGAAACACGCAACCGATCAACGGTAATTATCAAAACGATCAGTCTTACGATTCAAATCGTCAGTGGAAAAGAAATAAATGGCATAATCAAGGTGGAGACCAATGTACACCTTTCAGTAACGGTTACAATCAACACAAGCCACAGCAAAATACCTTTCAGCCACAAAATATACACTTCACGCAACAAGCGAACGGACCTTCGGGAACTCTGAAGCCTAAACGCCCGCATAATACGCAAATTTATTATGCGCAAGCGAATACGCCAGGACAACAAGATCCGTTTCCAACCGAGTTCGTACCACAAAACCAACACCAGTTCCAGACGGAAGAAACATTAAGAAATATAAATCAGCAGGAAAGTAAGCGTCGAGCGGAAAATTAAAAGCAGCACCTTTGAGCCTCCTAGAGGATGCTGCAGGTTTGAATGGGGGCACCCTGTCCCTTAGTCCACACGAAATTAAAGCAATTAGGTATGACAAAGAGACAAACTTACGGGATGATCTAGTAGCAGACACTGAGACGAAAGACAATGATGACGTATGGGACGAACAAGTTCAAGCTTCCATAAGGGTATCAATTGCCAACATACCTGTAACAGCTATTGTAGATACAGGAGCTAATGTAAATGTCTTATCTTTATGTTTATTTAAGCAAATATCCTCTGTATGCAAAGTTTTATCACTTCCAATTCAAGGTTGCACCATATCGGGAGCAATTGGTCCACTAACACAACGTGTAAATCTTCAGACTCAGCTTCAAATCCAGATAGAGTCTATTTCAGTAACGTGCATTTTTCTTATTGTTAAAAACCTATCAGTGCCATGTATCTTGAGTATGGAATTCTTGAGGCAGACGAAAGCTAAAATTGACATCGAGTGTGGAATCTGTACTCTAGTAGCGAGCCAGCAACAAGTAACTGTAAATTTGTTAAGAAGTAAGGTGAAGACAAACTTTGGGGTGCTTCAAACAGCAGTACGGCCATGGACTAAAAGACAACAGTACAGTCAGACAGAAGACATGACAGATCTTGAAAGTGTTAATGACGATGAGTATAAAGACCTAATTCCCGGTCAGAATGAATTATACGGTAAAGCTAGTGAGTCCATTGAATTATCCAAACAACAGAAGAATGAGCTTTACAATTTGTTAACAGATTACGTTCAAGTATTTTCTAAGAAACCTGGACTAATAAAAGGCTTTGAATATCGAATGGATGTCCTGCCCCATTCAACCTACTGTAGAACAAGCTATTCCATTCCATATGCGAGACGCGAAGCTGTCAAGTGCGAGATCAAGAAAATGTTACGCTGGAATGTGATAGAAGTATCTCATTCACCTTATTCGAGTCCTTTATTGTCTGTGCTAAAATCAGATGGTAGCGTAAGGCTAGTCCTAGATGCAAGATTAATCAATAAAATTATAGTACCCATAAGAACGAGACCAGAGGCTCTTGAAGAGCATCTGCAGAAGTTTCATGGAGTTAAGTATTTGAGTACCCTTGATTTGAAAAGCAGTTACTGGCAAGTAAAACTTGCGCAGGAGTCTAGGAAGTACACTGCGTTTATATTTGCAGGTAGATCTTACCATTTCAAAGTTGTACCGTTTGGACTAAATGTGAGTTCCGGAATTTTTATTTCTGCCCTTGACTATGTACTAGGTCCTGAACTTTTAGATGAGGTAACAGTCTATGTGGATGACGTTCTTGTAGCATCGAAAAATTGGGAAGATCATGTGGCCCTTCTGCAAAAGATATTTCAACGATTCAGAGAGTATGGTGTTACAGCAAATCTTAAGAAATCCAAGGTTGGAAAAAGTGAAATTAAATTTTTAGGGCACATCATCACCCCTGAAGGAATTAAACCCGACCCGGAAAAATTATCTGCTATAAAAAACTTTCCAACCCCTGTTACAAAAAGGCAACTGAGAGGATTTATCGGTCTTACGTCATTTTTCAGACGTTTTGTTCCCAATCAGGTATTGAACAATCCCGCTCTTCACAACCTTTTAAAAAAGAATTCACATTGGAATTGGACGCCGGAATGCCAAGACGGATTTAAGAAAATTAAAGACAGTCTGGTTAACAGTAACATTCTCCATCATCCTCAGATGGATAAGGAATTTTGTATTACTGCAGACGCTTCCTTTGTGGGTATCGGCGCTTGTCTTTTCCAGATTCAATTAGTAAATGGACACGAGCAAATCCAAGTGATTAGCTTTGCGAGTCGAGTGTTATCAGAGTGTGAGAAGTCTTATTCGGTTACGGAGTTGGAGGCACTTGCCGTAATATGGGCTTTTAGGCGATTTAACTATTATATCTATGGAAGAAAAATTAAAGTCTATTCAGACCATCAAGCCTTATCATTCCTCCTTACATGCAAGTTGCAACACCCTCGTCTTACTCGATGGTGCTTATTCCTGCAGGAATATGACTTTGACATTGTATACATAAAAGGTAAAGATAATGTTATAGCAGACGCACTTTCTCGCTCACCTGAGGGCTTACTAGAAACCAGCGAACTGGTGGAACAAATGTCTAATTATAAAGTCTTGTTAATGAAAGATCCAATTCACAGAAAGTATTTTCTTCAGTTATGTAGGCAGATTCAGATTCTTCAAAATACAGATCCAAAATGGAAAAAGGTTATACAAATTCTTCACGAAAATCCAGCCCACAAGTTGTCCAAGTTTTATAAAGTTCATAACCAAGTGCTATTTCATAAGACGTCTGAGTCATCTGAGAGGTGGTGTGTTTGCATCCCTCGAAATTTCATTGAACATTTTCTGTGGTACACTCACATTTCATGGGGTCACTACGGACCAGAAAAATGTAAAAGGAAAATCTCGACTTACTGTTATGTTCCGAATCTACACCAGAGAATTCATAAATTATTGAGAAACTGTGTCATCTGTCAAAAGGCAAAATCCTTAAACATTTCCACTTCAATTCCACTAAATCCAATAGTTACTGAAAGGCCAAACCAGCTTCTTAGTATTGATTTAGCAGGTCCACTACCCACCGGTAGGGGAGGCGCTAAATACTTAGTAGCAATCCTGGACAATTTTTCTAAGCACATAAGACTGTACGCAGTAAAATCTTCTTGTGCAAATCCAATAATTCGTCGCATTGAAAATGATTATTTCCCACGATTCGGGGTTCCAGAATCAATTTTGTCTGATAATGCTTCAAATTTCACATCACGCCCGTGGCGTGCATTTCTTGCTCGCCATGGAATCAAACAAATTTTGATATCCCTGTTTCGACCGCAATCGAATCCGACAGAAAGAATCTTCAAAGAATTTAACAGATTTATAAGGACGTACATTCCGAATAAGCAGTCTAAGTGGGTAGACTTCGTAACACCATTCGAACAGATTGTAAACCACCTTCCTCATCTGTCGACCGGATTCACGCCACATGAGTTAATGTCAAGATCAAAAGAGAGGAATGAATGGATAGACCCCCTTCCAAAGTTACAAGACAACGAATTGGACCTAGACGCAAAAATCAGGCAAGCTCTCATATCATTGACAACGTATGCTAACCTCCGAAAAAAGGCATTTGAGAAGAAGGTAAACAGAGTTATAGATTTCAAAGAAGGAGAAAAGGTATTAGTCAGGACTCACTTTAAACCATCCCTGTTGTTAAAGAAGAATCGTAAGTGGCAACACATTTATGAAGGTCCCTTTGTGATAATGAGGAAACCACACATTGGTAGCTATTTGTTATCTGACCCTGCCACGAATAAAATCAAAGGATTGTTCCACCATCAAGATTTAAGAAAATTTTATAACGCCAGGAATTAAGTTAATTTAAGCTGTAAGAAAATTCTAAGGTATTGGAGATCAGGATTAACCAATGAGTAACAAGAACGGAACTGAACTGACTACGGACGTTAGCCGGTGCTAAAAGGAAACCTTATGTATCAAAACAACGTGTCTGGAAAATAAAATACAGAATAAGTTGTAGACAAGTATTTACATGAATAATCTTTATGTAAACAGGAGGACATGTCCTAGAGGCGATTTTCAATTTTAGTTATAAGTTAGTATGTAAGGAAAATGATGTACTCGAGAGGTATTAATTAGCCCCGAGGTACTAAAATGAGGAAAGAGGAAGGAGCGAATAATGCACTTCTCTCGCTAAATAGTAATTTGAGAATGAGCAGGAAGGAGCGAATAATGCACTTCTCTCACTAAATAGTAATATGAAAATGATGATTATATATGCTTAGTATTAGTAAGTGAAATTTAATCGAGGACAAATTAATGCCCTGTTTTAAAAGGAAATACTTAAACGTCCAGACAAAAGAGGAAAGTTCTGTGAAAAGATTCGATTCCATGAGGTTATTCCCTATTTTCAAATGTGACGTAAATAAGGCACCACCTGTTAGCGTAATACAGTCGGTAGATTTAACTTGTAAATTCCAGCACAGTGCTGTGCCAGCGATAAAATAACATCTCTTTGAAGTGAACAGATACCTAGGATTAAGCATGAACAGATTGATAACGCAGTGCAATTGTTCTAAAAAGGCCTGACGTTAACCTTAAGTAAAAGCGTGATGGAATAAAAAGGAAGTTTATTGTATAACGCAAAGTAAGATGAGTCTAGACTACAAACAAGCTGAGTCAAAGAAGATATGAGTAACATGGTTTATTATGCCAACTTCACGGTACTATTGAGCATTAGCGATACTGCAAATTCACAAGCTAGCAGCACATATAATAAGGATCTCGCCCAAGCTTCACAGGTAGCGACAGCAGAAAAAAAACAACACTCTAGTGAGAGGCTTAGATATACAAATGATAATTAATACCCAAATGCGTAATGCATAAACTTGACTTAGTCTAAGAAATGAGCAAAGAGTAGTAAGCAAGCTGCAGCAAGATACATATTAGATATACATGCTTGAAGTGATAGATTTTATTTTAAGTGTGCACTGCAATATTTATTGTTTTCTCTGTGATTATGTGATTATTGAATCCCTTTCCTAAGTGCAAATCCTTTAAGATCCTTGATCCTATCCACTCCTCAGGATCAACTTGTAAAGATGCACGTGTGCTTAGGAAGTGAGGCACTACATATAAAGATGAGTAGATTCGCGACGCGCATATTGCTTTTGTAATGCGCAAGGTAAATTAAATTTTCGACCTGGTTGAGGAGTAATTTAAATTCTGTCGACGATCAGCGAGTAGACCCGCTTTTCCCACCTTTCTTTTTTCGACTGTTTGTATTTCTACACGAAACTCAGAGGCGGAATTGCTATTTTCAAATCTGTCCTCGAACTTTCTTTAAGTAAAAGCACATACGAGAAAAACTTTTGACATAAATGAAGCTCCCCTCACAAGTCACTAAATAAGACGAGCACTAAAAAAAAAATGTATTGGTCCTACAAAATGAATAAGCAAGCGTGATAAAGATTACTATGAATGAAATTAATTTGTAAAGGAGATTGGAATGGAGTTGGTCAAAGAAAAAGTACTTAAATAAAAAAAAGACTAATTAAGAAACAATTGTTTTGATTCAAAGTGGTCAATTAGATTATTTCTCGATTTAAATGAACTCTTGTAAATATTAGTATGTAAATCAACTTGTAAACACCGTGTGATGTTATGACGCGAGAATTTCTGTTAATACACCGTTCACGCAGACGCTCACCACAGTGCAAGTGAAGTTTTAAAGTTTGACGATTGTCAGTGGCAGTATTCTACTGCACCATATGTGTGAAAATTTCGTTGATGTGTGCAGTGTGTAATAATCAGTGTCATTCCACACATGCAGTTGCAGCGGTAACTACCACTTACCTGTGAATCCGTAACTGGATAGTGGACAGGAAGTGATGTGAGGCAGTTTCGGTGGCAGAAGCTCCCTCCAGCAATCTAAAAAAAAAGCACAAAGCCACGATCCGCCGAACAAAAGCGACGCACGGCACCTCAAGCGCGAAATCAACGCTCTGCAAGAAAGCTCCGGTCACGTGCGCGCGCACAGACTGAATTTCAAGATTGCTCGCAACAGTGGAGGCGGACAGCCACCACGTGACGAAATAATGTAAACGTTCAACCGACAACACAGTTGCTGTGCGCTACATTCTGTAGCAAAAACATTCACACCCAGTACTGAAAACATTTTTGTATGTATCATAAACCTTCCGAGAGACTCTAAAATAGAGAAGTTAACGTAATTATTATAATGACTGATTGTACACAGAGACAAGTCACAAGGTCACCTCTGAACACTGTTGAAATGTAAACTTTGACGAGAGGTCACGATACGAATGAAAATAAGCACACGAAAATACGTCAAAGGATCCGATCCTTCCTATATCCCATCCCACATGTATATAAAATTAGTTTTGTAAGCTATTCTAATATAAGACATTTTATCTGTTTCATATGTGAAAGAATTCGGAGAGCCACACTCGAGCCCTGAAAGTGAAAGATATGGACTTCCTTGTCGAAGCCATCACCAGTGGCCGCTCTACAATCAAAGTCTATCATAAATAGTGTATGTGCGACGAAAATAAATGTATAATTAAGTGCGACGACGGACAAGGCAATCAATCGACAAGACGATGACAATGTAATGAATACTGTCAAAACAGAAAGTTGTGTACCAGTTGTGGTAGTCAAATTACTTTTGCAACGATGAAAAATGAAGTGTGACTCTATTTCCTTATAAATTTTGTAAATATGTGTACTTATAGCCTTAATTTTAAGAATCATCAAGATAGAATGAATCCATACAAACACTGATAGAAACACACAACAAATTCACAATGATCCACCGTCAGTAATTACAAATTGAAACGTTAATTCTTTTATTATGGAATGAATATGAAATGAGACTTTTAATAACCTGTATGTTACATCCGAAAATTACAAATATTCCAATGGGCATGAGGATGAAAGTAATACCTTCGGTATTGCTTCCCTCCTCATGGGAGGCAGTGTAATATTAGTAATTTTCGCCTCACAAACATTGATATACGCTCAATAGTAAACGCCTGATGGCCTAAAGTTATCGAACAATTGTAAAGTAAAAGAAATGAATCATCGCATAGCAGCGACAGAATCTATTATTCTTTATCTTTGCCCTTCTTGCGCGGTGCCAGTAAATCTCTATGTACATGTATCGATTAATGGTATAAAAAAAGAACTCTGTTGTTTCAAGACAAATGAGGCTTTTCGCGCCTCACCTTTTACTGTTTGTATTCCATGAGAGGCGGATGCGGACTTGCTGTGTTCCACAACTGTATTTTATATTTGATGTGAAAATATTGAGTGAATATGCTAATTGTTATTTTTTTTCCAATCACAAAAGATGTAATTTCTTGTAACTGATATCGAACAGACAGAATCAAGAGGACACTTTGACTGTTATGTATAAAGTATTTAACCACAATGGTCATCTATTGTAATTTAATATGAAAAGGTACGTAGCATTAAAAAAAACCGTGTGTTAAAGATAAGTGTGCTTATTTTCGTAAATTAACCTTGATGAGTCCATCTCCTTATTTACTTAACTGTTAATTATTTTGTGTTACTTCATCATCAGAAATTACGATCACGCTGATGGGCCGAACGCAGCATGAGGCAGAAGGAACATTATCGTTTTCCTATTATTTCTGAACCAACTCTTTTTAATTGTGTAGTGTTGCATTTCTTTTAAAGTCTATAAATCTTCTGGTCCCTTAGTGTTGATCCGGGTATGACTACATCGCGACTATAAAAATGCACAGAAATGATAATGTTTCTTCCGAGCGATCTCAAATATATATATATATCAATATGCTGCTCTTATTCAGGTATTTAATGGTCAACGTATGTTATTATAATAGCGTAATAAATCCCTGATTCTGTTGCCAAGTGGCCCACCAAAATTTTCACTTTTTCGACATTAAAAAAAAAAGTAACAATTCTTTTTATTTTTGTCCCCCAAGAGCAACGCTACAATACGAAAGGCCCAATGCCGACTTAAGTACAACAAGAATGACTCTGCTTACTGTCTTTGTTTAAACCTTTCCTGTGAGACCAGTTATAGATTCCGATGCTTCACTTCGGGTTTTCTCTATCCCTTGGACCTTCGTATTGACGATGAAACACAGAAACTGCATCGGAATTAATTACAAAAGGCACAAAGCCAACTTAAGTACAAGAAGACTGACGCTTCTTACTGTCTATGTTTTGAAAATATCCTGTGAGCCCAGTTTTAGATTCCGGTGCTTCACTTCAGGTTTACTGAATCCCTTGGACCTTCTTGTTGACGATGAAATACAGAAATTGCATCGGAATTAAATAAAAAAGGCACAATGATGACTTAAGTACAAGAAGACTGACTCTTCTTACTACCGATGCTTAGAACCCTGCCTGTGAGAACAGATTTAGATTCCGATGCTTCACTTCAGGTTTTCTGATTCCCTTGGACCTTCTTATTGCCCATGAAATATAGAAAAAGCATAGGAATTAAATACAGAAGGCTGAATGCTGAATTAAGTGCAAGAAGACTGACAATTCTTACGGTCTATGTTTTGAACCTTTCCTGTGAGACCAGTTTTAGATTCCGATGCTTTACTTCAGGTTTACTGTATCCCTTGCACCATCTTATTGACGATGAAACACGGAAATTGCATCGGAATTAAATACAAAAGCGCAATGCCGACTTTAGTACAAGATGAATGACACTTCTTACATTCAATGATTTTAACCTTTCCTGTGAGACCAGTTTTTGATTCCGATTCTTCATTTCAGGTTTACTGTATCCCTTGGACCTTCTTATTGACGATGAAACACAGATATTGCATCGGAATTAAATACAAAAGGCACAATGCCGACTTAAGTACAAGAAGACTGACACTTCTTACTGTCTATATTTTGTACCTTTCCTTTGAGACCAGTTTTAGATTCCGATGCTTCACTTCTGGTTTACTGTGTCTGTTGGACATTTCTATTGACGATGAAACACAGAAATTGCATCGGATTTAAATACAAAAGGCACAATGCGGACTTAAGTACAAGAAGACTGACTCCTCTTACTGTCTATGTTTGAACCTTTCCTGTGAGACCAGTTATTGATTCCGATGCATCACTTCGGGTTTACTGTATCCCTTGGACCTTCTTATTGACGATGAAACACAGAAATTGCATCGGAATTAATTACAAAATGCCCAATGCTGACTTAAATACAAGAAGACTGACTCTTCTTACGGTCTATATACTGAACCTTTCCTGTGAGACCAGTTTAAGATATCGATTCTTTACTTCAGGTTTACTGTATCCCATGAACCTTCTTATTGACGATGAAACACTGAAATTGCATCGGAAATAAATACAAAATGCCCAATGCTGACTTAAATACAAGAAGACTGACTCTTCTTACTGTCTATGATTTGAACCTTTCCTATGAGACCAGTTTTAGATTCCGTTGCTTCACTTCAGGTTTACTGTATCCCTTGGACCATCTTATTGACGATGAAACACAGAAATTGCATCGGAATTAAATACAAAAGGCACAATGCCAACTTAAGTACAAGAAGACTGACTCTTCTTACTGTCTATGTTTGAAACTTTCCTGTGAGATCAGTTTTAGATTTTGGTGCTTCACTTCAGGTTTACTGCATCCCTTGGACCTTCTTGTTAACGATGAAACACAGAAATTGCATCGGAATTAAATACAAAAGGCACAACGATGACTTAAGTACAACAACACTGACTCTTTTTACTATCTATGTTTTGAACTCTTCCTGTGAGACCAGTTTTAGATTCCGATGCCTCATTTCAGGTTTTCTGCATCCCTTTTACCTTCTTATTGACGATGAAACACAGAACTTGCATCGGAAATAAATAAAAAATGCCCAATGCCGATTTAAGTACAAGAAGACTGACACTTCTTACTGTCTATGTTTTGAACCTTTCCTGTGAGACCAGTTTTAGATTCCGATGCTTCACTTCAGGTTTACTGTATCCCTTGGAACTTCTTCTTGACGATGAAACACAGAAATTGCATCGGAAATAAATACTAAAGGCACAATGCCGACTTAAGTACAAGAAGACTGACACTTCTTACTGCCTATGTTTTGAACCCCTCCTGAGAGACCAGTTTTAGATTCCGATGCTTCACTTCAGGTTTACTGTATCCCTTGGAACTTCTTATTGACGATGAAACACAGATATTGCATCGGAATTAAATACAAAAAGCACAATACCGACTTAAGAACAAGAAGACTGACACTTCTTACTGTCTATGTTTTGAACCTTTCCTTTGAGACCAGTTTTAGATTCCGATGCTTCACTTCAGGTTTACTGTATCGCTTGGACCTTCTTATTGACGATGAAACACACAAATGGCATCGGAATTAAATACAAAGGCCACAAAGCCGACTTAATTACAAGAGGAATGACTTTTTTTACTGTCTATGATTTGAACATTTCCTGTGAGAGCAGTTGTGGATTCCGATGAATCACTTCAGGATTTCTGTATCCCTTGGACGTTCTTATTTACGATGAAACACAGAAATTACATCGGAGTTAAATACAAAAGGCACAATGCGGACTTAAGTACAAGAAGACTGACTCCTCTTACAGTTTACGATTTGAGCCTTTCCTGTGAGACCAGTTTTAGATTCCGATGCTTCACTTCAGCTTTACTGTAACCCTTGGACCTTCTTATTGACGATGAAACACAGAATTTGCATGGGGATTAAATACAAATGGCACAATTCCGACTTAAGTACAACAAGAATGACTCTTCTTGCTGTCTACGTTTGAACCTTTCCTGTGAGACCAGTTATAGATTCCGATGCTTCACTTCGTGTTTAGTGTATCCCTTGGACCTTCGTATTGACGATGAAACACAGAAATTGCATCGGAATTAATTTCAAAAGGCACAAAGTTAACTTAAGTACAAGAAGACTGACTCTTCTTACTGTCAATGTTTTGAACCTTTCTGTGAGACCAGTTTTAGCTTCCAGTTGTTCACTTCAGGTTTACTGTATCCCTTGGACCTTCTTTTTGACGATGAAACACATAAATTGCATCGGAATTAAATACAAAAGGCACAATGATGACTTAAGTACAAGAAGACTGACTCTTCTTACTACCGATGTTTTGAACCCTTCCTGTGAGACCAGTTTTAGATTCCGATGCTTCACTTCTGGTTTACTGTATACCTTGGACCTTCTTATTGACGATGAAAGACAGAAATGGCATCGGAATTAAATACAAAAGGCACAATGCCGACTTATGTACAAGAGGACTGACTCATCTTACATTCTTGATTGGAGCCTTTCCTGTGAGACCAGTTTAAGATATCGATTCTTCACTTCAGGTTTACTGTATCCTATGGACCTTCTTATTGACGATGAAACACAGAAATTGCATCGGAATTAAATACAAAATGCCCAATGCTGACTTAAATACAAGAAGACTGACTCTTCTTACGGTCTATATACTGAACCTTTCCTGTGAGACCAGTTTTAGATATCGATTCTTTACTTCAGGTTTACTGTATCCCATGAACCTTCTTATTGACGATGAAACACAGAAATTTCATCGGAAATAAATAAAAAATCCCCAATGCTGACTTAAATACAAGAAGACTGACACTTCTTACTGTCTATGTTTTGAACCTTTCCTGTGAGACCAGTTTTAGATTCCGATGCTTCACTTCAGGTTTACTGTATCCCTTGGACCATCTTATTGACGATGAAACACAGAAATTGCATCGGAATTAAATACAAAAGGCACAATGCCAACTTAAGTACAAGAGGACTGACTCTTCTTACTGTCTATGTTTGAAACTTTCCTGTGAGATCAGTTTTAGATTTTGGTGCTTCACTTCAGGTTTACTGCATCCCTTGGACCTTCTTGTTAACGATGAAACACAGAAATTGCATCGGAATTAAATACTAAAGGCACAATGACGACTTAAGTACAAGAAGACTGACTCTTCTTACTGTCTATGTTTTGAAAATGTCCTGTGAGACCAGTTTTAGATTCCGGTGCTTCACTTCAGGTTTACTGAATCCCTTGGACCTTCTTGTTGACGATGAAATACAGAAATTGCATCGGAATTAAATAAAAAACGCACAATGATGACTTAAGTACAAGAAGACTGACTCTTCTTTCTACCGATGCTTTGAACCCTGCCTGTGAGAAGAGATTTAGATTCCGATGCTTCACTTCAGGTTTACTGTATACCTTGCACCTTCTTATTGACGGCGAAACACAGAAATGGCATCGGAATTAAATACAAAACGCACAATGCCGACTTAAGTACAAGAGGACTGACTCATCTTACATTCTTGATTGGAGCCTTTCCTGTGAGACAAGTTTTAGATATCGATTCTTCACTTCAGGTTTACTGTATCCCATGGACCTTCCTATTGACGATGAAACACAGAAATTGATTCGGAATGAAATACAAAATGCCCAATGCCGACTTAAGTACAAGAAGACTGACTCTTCATACAGTCTATGTTTTGAACATTTCCTGTGAGACCAGTTTCAGATTCCGTTACTTCACTTCAAGTTTAGTGTATCCCTTGGACTTTCTTATTGACGATGAAACACAGAAATAGCATCGGAATGAAATACAAAAGGCACAATGCCGACTTAAGTACTAGAGGATTGACTCTTCTTACATACTATGATTTGAACCTTTCCTGTGAGACAGGGTTTTAGATTCCGATGGTTCACTTCAGGTTTTCTTATTCCCTTGGACCTTCTTATTGCCCATGAAATACAGAAATTGCATCGGAATTAAATACAGAAGGCTGAATGCTGAATTAAGTGCAAGAAGACTGACAGTTCTTACTATCTATGTTTTGAACCTTTCCTGTGAGACCAGTTTTAGAATCCGATGCTTCGCTTCAAGTTTTCTGCATCCATTGGGCCTTCCTATTTACAATGAAACACAGAAATTGCATCGGAATTAAATACAAAATGCACAGTGCCGACTTATGTACAAGAAGACTGACTCTTCTTACTGTCTATATACTGAACCTTTCCTGTGAGACCAGTTTTAGATTCCGATGCTTTACTTCAGGTTTACTGTATCCCTTGGACCATCTTATTTACGATGAAACACGGATATTGCATCGGAATTAAATACAAAAGCGCAATGCCGACTTAAGTACAAGATGAATGACACTTCTTACATTCGATGATTTTAACCTTTCCTGTGAGACCAGTTTTTGATTCCGATTCTTCATTTCAGGTTTACTGTATACCTCGGACCTTCTTATTGACAATGAAACACAGAAATTGCATCGGAATTAAATACAAAAGGCACAGTGCCGACATAAGTACAAGAGGACTGACTCTTCTTACATTCTATGATTGGAACCTTTCCTGTGAGACCAGTTTTAGATTCCGATGCTTCACTTTAGGTTTACAGTATCCCTTGGACCTTCATACTGGTTATGCAACACAGAAATTGCATGGCAGTTAAATACAAAAGGCACAATGCCGACTTAGGTACAAGATGGACTGACTCTTTTTACATCCTTTGATTTGTCCCTTTCCTGTGAGAACAGATTTAGATTCTGATGCTTCACTTCAGGTTCACTGCATCCCTTGGACCTTCTTATTGCCGATGAAACACAGAAATTGAATTGGAATTAAATACAAAAGGCACAATGCCGACTCAAGTACAAGAGGACTGACTCTTCTTACCTTCTATGATTTGAACCTTACCTGTGAGACCAGTTTTAGATTCCGGTGATTCACTTCAGGTTTACTATATCCCTTGGACCTTCATATTGGTGATGCAACACAGAAATTGCATCGCAGTTAAATACAAAAGGCATAATGCCGACTTAGGTACAAGATGGACTGACTCTTTTTACATTCTTTGATTTGAACCTTTCCTGTGAGACCAGTTTTAGATTCCGATGCTTCACTTCAGGTTTACTGTATCTCTTGGACCTTCTTATTGACGATGAAACACAGAAATTGCATTGGAATTAATTACAAAAGGCACAATGCCAGCTTATGTACAAGAAGACTGACTCTTCTTACTGTCTATGTTTTCAGCCTTTCCTGTGAGACCAGTTTTGAATTCTGATGCTTCACTTCAGGTTTACTGTATCCCTTGGACCTTCTTATTGACGATGAAACACAGAAATTGCATGCGAATTAAATACAAAAGACACAATGCCGACTTAAGTACAAGAAGAGTGACTCTTTTTACTCTCTATTTTTTGAAACTTTCCTATGAGACCAGTTTTAGATTTTGATACTTCACTTCAGGTTAACTGTGACCGTTTGACCTTCTTATTGACGATGAAGCACAGAAATTGCATCGGAATTAAATACAAAAGGCACAATGCCGATTTCAGTACAAGAGGAATGTCTCTTCTAAATGTCTATGTTTGAACCCTTCCTGTGAGAACGGTTTTGGATTCCGATGCTTCACTTCAGGTTTACTGTATCCCTTGGACCTTCTTATTGACGATGAAACACAGAAATTGCATCGGAATTATATACAAAATGCACAATGCCGACTTAAATACATGACGACTGACTCTTCTTACTGTCTTTGTTTTGGACCAACCTGTGAGGCCAGTTTTAGATTCCGATGCTTCACTTTAGGTTTACGGTATCCCTTGGACCTTCTTATTGACTATGAAACATAGAAATTGCATCGGAATAAAATACAAAAGTCACAATGTCGACTTATGTACAAGAAGACTGACTCTTCTTACGGTCTATGTTTCGAACCTTTCCTGTGGGATCAGTATTAGATTCCGATGGTTCACTTCAGGATTACTGTATACCTTGGACCTTCTTATTGACGATGAAACACAGAAATTGCATCGGAATTAAATACAAAAGGCGCAATGCCGGCTTAAGTACAAAAGGATTGAATCTTCTTACATTCCATCATTTTAACCACTCCTGTGAGACAAGTATTAGATTTCGATGCTTCACTTCAGCTATACTGTATCCCTTGGACCTTCTTATTGACGATGAAACAAAGAAATTGCATGGGGAATTAAATACAAAAGGCACAATGCCGTCTTAAGTACAAGAGGATTGACTCTTCTTACATTCTAAGATTTGAACCTTTCCTGTGAGTCCAGTTTTGGATTCCGAGGCTTCACTTCTGGTTTACTGTATCCCTTCGACCTTCTTCTTGACGATGAAACACAGAAATTGCATCGGAATTAAATACAAAATGCACAATGCCGAAGTAAGTACAAGAAGACTGACTCTTCTATCTGTCTATGCTTTGAACCTTTCCTGTGAGACCAGTTTTTGATTCTGATGCTTCACTTCTGTTTTACTGTATCCCTTGGACCTTCTTATTGACGATGAAACACTGAAATTGCATCGGAATTAAATACAAAAGGCACAACGCAGAATTAAGTACAAGAAAACCGACTCTTCTTACTGTCTATGTTTTGAACCTCTCCTGTGAGACCAGTTTTTGTTTCCGATGCTTCACTTCAGGTATACTGTATTACGTGGACATTCTTGATGACGATGAAACACAGAAATTGCATCGGAATTAAATACAAAAGGCACAACGCCGACTTTTGTTCAAGAAGACTGACTCTTCTTACTGTCTATGTTTTGAACCTTTCCTGTGAGACCAGTTTTTGTTTCCGATGCTTCACTACAGGTTTACTGTATCCGGTGGACATTCTTAATGACGTTGAAACTCAGAAATTGCATCGGAATTAAATACAAAAGGCACAATGCCGACTTAAGTACAAGAAGACTGACTCATCTTACTGTCTATTGCTTGAACCATTCCTGTGAGACCAGTTTTTGATTCCGATGCTTCACTTCAGGTTTACTGTATCCCTTGGCCCATCTTATTGACGATTGAATACAGAAATTCAATCGGCATTAAATACATAAGGCAAAATGCCGACTTCACGTCAAGAAGACTGACTCTTCTTACTATCTATGCTTTGAACCTTTCCTATGAGACCAGTTTCAGAATCCGATGCTTCACTTCAGGTTTTCTGTATACCTTAGACCTTCTTATTGACGATGAAACACAGAAATTGAATCGGAATTAAATAAAAAATGCACAATACCGACTTAAGGACAAGAAAACTTACTCTCATTATTGTCTATGTTCTGAACCTTCCCTGTGAGACCAGTTTTAGATTCCGATGATTCACTTTAGGTTTACTGTATCCCTTGGACCTTCTTATTGACGATGAAACACAGAAATTGCATCGCAATTAAAAACAAAAGGCACAATTCCGACTAAAGTACAAGAAGACAGACTCTTCTTACTGTCTTTTCTTTAAACCTTTCCTGTGAGACCGGTTTTAGATTGCAATGCTTCACTTCTTGTTTACTGTATCCCTCGGACCTTCTTGTTGACGCTCGGACACAGAAATTGCATTCGAATTAAATACAAAAGGCACAATGCCGACTTCAGTACAAGAAGACGGGCTGTTCTTACTGCCTATGTTTATGCCTTTCCTGTGAGACCAGTTTTAGATTCCGATGATTAACTTCAGGTTTACTGTATCCCTTGGACCTTCTTATTGACGATGAAACACAGTTATTGCACCGGAATTAAATACAAAAGGCACAGTGCCGACTTAAGTACAAGATGACTGACTCTTCTTACATTCTATGACTTGGGCCTTTCCAGTGAGAGCAGTTTCAGATTCCGATGCTTCACTTCAGGTGTTCTGTATCCCTTGGACCTTCTTATTGTCGATGAAACACAGATATTGCTTAGGAATTAAATACAAAAGGCACAATGCCAACTTAAGTACATGAAGACTGACTTATCTTACTGTCTTTTGTTTGAACCATTCCTGTGAGACCAGTTTAAGATTCCGATGCTTCACTTCAGGTTTACTGTATCCCTTGGAACATCTTATTGACGATTGAACACACAAATTCAATCGGAATTAAATACATAAGGCAAAATGCCGACTCCAGGTCAAGAATACTGACTCTTCTTACTGTCTATGTTTTGAACCTTTCCTGTGAGACCAGTTTCAGATTCCGATGCTTTACTTCAGGTTTACTGTATACCTTAGACCTTCTTATTGACGATGAAACACAGAAATTGCATCGGAATTAAATACAAAAAGCACAACGCCGACTAAAGTACAAGAAGACTGACTCTTCTTACTATCTTGTTTTTAAACCTTACGTGTGAGACCGGTTATAGATTCCAATGCTTCACTTCAGGTTTACTGTATCCCTCGGACCATCATATTGACTTTCAGACACAGAAATTGCATCCGAATTAAATACAAAAGGCACAATGCCGACTTAAGTACAAGAGGACGGGCTGTTCTTACTGCCTATGTTTTATGCCTTTCCTGTCAGACCAGTTTTAGATTCCGATGATTCACTTCAGGTTTATTGTATCCCTTGGACCTTCTTATTGACGATGAAACACAGATATTGCATCGTAATTAAATACAAAAGGCACAATGAAGACTTAAGTACAAGAAGATTTACTCTCCTTACTGTCTATGTTTTGAACCTTCCATGTGAGACCAGTTTTAGATTCCGATGATTCACTTTAGGTTTACTGTATCCCTTGGACCTTTTTATTGACGACGAAACACAGAAATTGCATCGGATTTAAATACAAAAGGCACAATTCCGACTTAAGTTCAAGATTACTGACTCTTCTTACTGTCTTTTATTTAAACCTTTCCTGTGAGACCGGTTTTAGATTCCAATGCTTCACTCCAGGTTTACTGTATCCCTCGGACTTTCTTATTGACGTTCAGACACAGAAATTGCATCCGAATTAATTACAAAGGGCACAATGCCGACGTAAGTAGAAGAAGACGGGCTGTTCTTACTGCCTATGTTTTATGCCTTTCCTGTAAGACCAGTTTTAGATTCCGATGATTCACTTCAGGTTTACTGTATCACTTGGACCTTCTTATTGCCGATGAAACACAGAAATTGAATTGGAATTAAATACAAAAGGCACAATGCCGACTCAAGTACAAGAGGACTGACTCTTCTTACCTTCTATGATTTGAACCTTACCTGTGAGACCAGTTTTAGATTCCGGTGATTCACTTCAGGTTTACTATATCCCTTGGACCTTCATATTGGTGATGCAACACAGAAATTGCATCGCAGTTAAATACAAAAGGCATAATGCCGACTTAGGTACAAGATGGACTGACTCTTTTTACATTCTTTGATTTGAACCTTTCCTGTGAGACCAGTTTTAGATTCCGATGCTTCACTTCAGGCTTACTGTATCTCTTGGACCTTCTTATTGACGATGAAACACAGAAATTGCATTGGAATTAATTACAAAAGGCACAATGCCAGCTTATGTACAAGAAGACTGACTCTTCTTACTGTCTATGTTTTCAGCCTTTCCTGTGAGACCAGTTTTGAATTCTGATGCTTCACTTCAGGTTTACTGTATCCCTTGGACCTTCTTATTGACGATGAAACACAGAAATTGCATGGGAATTAAATACAAAAGACACAATGCCGACTTAAGTACAAGAAGAGTGACTCTTTTTACTCTCTATTTTTTGAAACTTTCCTATGAGACCAGTTTTAGATTTTGATACTTCACTTCAGGTTAACTGTGACCGTTTGACCTTCTTATTGACGATGAAGCACAGAAATTGCATCGGAATTAAATACAAAAGGCACAATGCCGATTTCAGTACAAGAGGAATGTCTCTTCTTAATGTCTATGTTTGAACCCTTCCTGTGAGAACAGTTTTGGATTCCGATGCTTCACTTCAGGTTTACTGTATCCCTTGGACCTTCTTATTGACGATGAAACACAGAAATTGCATCGGAATTATATACAAAATGCACAATGCCGACTTAAATACATGACGACTGACTCTTCTTACTGTCTTTGTTTTGGACCAACCTGTGAGGCCAGTTTTAGATTCCGATGCTTCACTTTAGGTTTACGGTATCCCTTGGACCTTCTTATTGACTATGAAACATAGAAATTGCATCGGAATAAAATACAAAAGTCACAATGTCGACTTATGTACAAGAAGACTGACTCTTCTTACGGTCTATGTTTCGAACCTTTCCTGTGGGATCAGTATTAGATTCCGATGGTTCACTTCAGGATTACTGTATACCTTGGACCTTCTTATTGACGATGAAACACAGAAATTGCATCGGAATTAAATACAAAAGGCGCAATGCCGGCTTAAGTACAAAAGGATTGAATCTTCTTACATTCCATCATTTTAACCACTCCTGTGAGACAAGTATTAGATTTCGATGCTTCACTTCAGCTATACTGTATCCCTTGGACCTTCTTATTGACGATGAAACAAAGAAATTGCATGGGGAATTAAATACAAAAGGCACAATGCCGTCTTAAGTACAAGAGGATTGACTCTTCTTACATTCTAAGATTTGAACCTTTCCTGTGAGTCCAGTTTTGGATTCCGAGGCTTCACTTCTGGTTTACTGTATCCCTTCGACCTTCTTCTTGACGATGAAACACAGAAATTGCATCGGAATTAAATACAAAATGCACAATGCCGAAGTAAGTACAAGAAGACTGACTCTTCTATCTGTCTATGCTTTGAACCTTTCCTGTGAGACCAGTTTTTGTTTCCGATGCTTCACTTCAGGTATACTGTATTACGTGGACATTCTTGATGACGATGAAACACAGAAATTGCATCGGAATTAAATACAAAAGGCACAACGCCGACTTTTGTTCAAGAAGACTGACTCTTCTTACTGTCTATGTTTTGAACCTTTCCTGTGAGACCAGTTTTTGTTTCCGATGCTTCACTACAGGTTTACTGTATCCGGTGGACATTCTTAATGACGTTGAAACTCAGAAATTGCATCGGAATTAAATACAAAAGGCACAATGCCGACTTAAGTACAAGAAGACTGACTCATCTTACTGTCTATTGCTTGAACCATTCCTGTGAGACCAGTTTTTGATTCCGATGCTTCACTTCAGGTTTACTGTATCCCTTGGCCCATCTTATTGACGATTGAATACAGAAATTCAATCGGCATTAAATACATAAGGCAAAATGCCGACTTCACGTCAAGAAGACTGACTCTTCTTACTATCTATGCTTTGAACCTTTCCTATGAGACCAGTTTCAGAATCCGATGCTTCACTTCAGGTTTTCTGTATACCTTAGACCTTCTTATTGACGATGAAACACAGAAATTGAATCGGAATTAAATAAAAAATGCACAATACCGACTTAAGGACAAGAAAACTTACTCTCATTATTGTCTATGTTCTGAACCTTCCCTGTGAGACCAGTTCTAGATTCCGATGATTCACTTTAGGTTTACTGTATCCCTTGGACCTTCTTATTGACGATGAAACACAGAAATTGCATCGCAATTAAAAACAAAAGGCACAATTCCGACTAAAGTACAAGAAGACAGACTCTTCTTACTGTCTTTTCTTTAAACCTTTCCTGTGAGACCGGTTTTAGATTGCAATGCTTCACTTCTTGTTTACTGTATCCCTCGGACCTTCTTGTTGACGCTCGGACACAGAAATTGCATTCGAATTAAATACAAAAGGCACAATGCCGACTTCAGTACAAGAAGACGGGCTGTTCTTACTGCCTATGTTTATGCCTTTCCTGTGAGACCAGTTTTAGATTCCGATGATTCACTTCAGGTTTACTGTATCCCTTGGACCTTCTTATTGACGATGAAACACAGTTATTGCACCGGAATTAAATACAAAAGGCACAGTGCCGACTTAAGTACAAGATGACTGACTCTTCTTACATTCTATGACTTGGGCCTTTCCAGTGAGAGCAGTTTCAGATTCCGATGCTTCACTTCAGGTGTTCTGTATCCCTTGGACCTTCTTATTGTCGATGAAACACAGATATTGCTTAGGAATTAAACACAAAAGGCACAATGCCAACTTAAGTACATGAAGACTGACTTATCTTACTGTATTTTGTTTGAACCATTCCTGTGAGACCAGGTTAAGATTCCGATGCTTCACTTCAGGTTTACTGTATCCCTTGGAACATCTTATTGACGATTGAACACACAAATTCAATCGGAATTAAATACATAAGGCAAAATGCCGACTCCAGGTCAAGAATACTGACTCTTCTTACTGTCTATGTTTTGAACCTTTCCTGTGAGACCAGTTTCAGATTCCGATGATTTACTTCAGGTTTACTGTATACCTTAGACCTTCTTATTGACGATGAAACACAGAAATTGCATCGGAATTAAATACAAAAAGCACAACGCCGACTAAAGTACAAGAAGACTGACTCTTCTTACTATCTTGTTTTTAAACCTTACGTGTGAGACCGGTTATAGATTCCAATGCTTCACTTCAGGTTTACTGTATCCCTCGGACCATCATATTGACTTTCAGACACAGAAATTGCATCCGAATTAAATACAAAAGGCACAATGCCGACTTAAGTACAAGAGGACGGGCTGTTCTTACTGCCTATGTTTTATGCCTTTCCTGTCAGACCAGTTTTAGATTCCGATGATTCACTTCAGGTTTATTGTATCCCTTGGACCTTCTTATTGACGATGAAACACAGATATTGCATCGTAATTAAATACAAAAGGCACAATGAAGACTTAAGTACAAGAAGATTTACTCTCCTTACTGTCTATGTTTTGAACCTTCCATGTGAGACCAGTTTTAGATTCCGATGATTCACTTTAGGTTTACTGTATCCCTTGGACCTTTTTATTGACGACGAAACACAGAAATTGCATCGGAATTAAATACAAAAGGCACAATTCCGACTTAAGTTCAAGATTACTGACTCTTCTTACTGTCTTTTATTTAAACCTTTCCTGTGAGACCGGTTTTAGATTCCAATGCTTCACTCCAGGTTTACTGTATCCCTCGGACTTTCTTATTGACGTTCAGACACAGAAATTGCATCCGAATTAATTACAAAAGGGACAATGCCGACGTAAGTAGAAGAAGACGGGCTGTTCTTACTGCCTATGTTTTATGCCTTTCCTGTAAGACCAGTTTTAGATTCCGATGATTCACTTCAGGTTTACTGTATCACTTGGACCTTCTTATTGACGATGAAACACAGAAATTGCATCGGAATTAAATAGAAAAGGCACAATGCCGACTTAAGTACAAGAAGACGGCCTCTTTTCACTGTCTATGTTTTGAACCTTTCCTGTGAGACCAGTTTTGGTTCCCATGCTTCACTTCAGGTTTACTGTATCCCTTGGACCATCTAATTCACGATGAATCACAGAAATTGCATTGGAATTAAATTAAAAAGGCACAATGCCGACTTAAGTACATGAAGGCGGGTTGTTCTTACTGCTTATGTTTTGTGCCTTCCTGATAGACCAGTTTTAGATTCCGATGCTTCACTTAAGGTTTACTGTATCCCTTGGACCTTCTTATTGACGATGAAACAGAGAAATTGGATCAGAATTAATTACAAAAGGCGTTGTGCATTTTGTATTTAATTCCGATGCAATTTCTGTGTTTCATCGTCAATAAGAAGGTCTAAGGTATACACTAAACCTGAGGTGAAGCATCGGAATCTAAAACTGGTCTCACAGGAAAGGTTCAAATCAAGGACAGTAAGAAGAGTCAGTCTTCTTGAACTGAAGTCGGCATTCTGCCTTTTGCATTTCATTCCGATTGAATTTCTGTGTTCAATTGTCAATAAGAAGGTCCAAGGGATACAGTAAACCTGAAGTGAAGCATCGGAATCTAAAACTGGCCTCAGAGGAATGGTTCAAACAATAGACAGTAAGATGAGTCAGTCTTCTGGTACTAAAGTCGGCATTGTGCATTTTGTATTTAATTCCTATGCAATATCTGTGTTTCATCGTCAATAAGAAGGTCGAAGGGATACAGTAAACCCGAACTGAAGCATCGGAATCCAAAACTGGTCTCACAGGAAAGGCTCAAATTATAGAATGTAAGAAGAGTCAGTCTTCTTGTACTTATGTTGGCATTGTGCCTTTAGTACTTAATTCGGATGCAATTTCTGTGTTTCATCGTCAATAAGAAGGACCAAGGGATACAGTCAACCTGAAGTGAAGCATCAGAATCAAAAACTGGTCTCACAGGTAAGGTTCAAAACATAGACAGAAAGAAGAGTCAGTCTTCTTGAACTTACGTCGGCATTGTGCATTTTCTATTTAATTCCGATGCAATTTCCGTGTTTCATCGTCAATAAGAAGGTCGAAGGGATACAGTAAACCTGAAGTTAAGCATCGGAATCCAAAACTGGTCTCACAGGAAAGAGTCAAATCATAGAATGTAAGAAGATTCAGTCTTCTTGTACTTAAGTGGGCATTGTGCCTTGTGTACTTAATTCGGATGCAATTTCTGTGTTCGATCGTCAATAAGAAGGTCCGAGGGATGCAGTAAACCTGAAGTGTAGCACTGGAATCTAAAACCGGTCCCACAGGAAAGATATAAAAAATAGACAGTAAGAAGAGTCAGTCTTCTTGTATTTAAGTCCGAATTGTGAATTTTGTATTTAATTCCGATGCAATTTCTGTGTTTCATCGTCATTAAGAATGTCCACGGGATACAGTAAAAATGAAGTGAAGCATCGGAATCTAAAACTGGTCACACAGGAAAGGCACAAAACATAGGCAGTAAGAACAGCCCGTCTTCTTGTACTTAGGTAGGCATTGTGCCTTTTGTATTTAATTCCGATGCAATTTCTGTGTTTCATCGTCAATAAGAAGGTCCAAGGGATACAGTAAACCTTAAGTGAAGCATCGGAATCTAAGTCTGGTCTATCAGGAAAGGCACAAAACATAGGCAGTAAGAACAGCCCGTCTTCTTGTACTTAAGTCGGCATTGTGCCTTTTCTATTTAATTCCGATACAATTTCTGTGTTTCATTGTCAATCAGATGGTCCAAGGGGTACAGTAAACCTGAAGTGAAGCATCAGAATCAAAAACTGGTCTCACAGGAAAGGTTCAAAACATAGACAGAAAGAACAGTAAGTCTTCTTCTACTAACGTCGGCATTGTGCAGTTTGTATTTAATTCCGATGCAATTTCTGTGTTTCATCGTCAATAAGAAGGTCGAAGGGATACAGTAAACCTGAAGTGAAGCATCGGAATCCAAAACTGGTCTCACAGAAAAGGGTCAAATCATAGAATGTAAGCAGACTCAGTCTTCTTGTACTTATCTGGGCATTGTGCCTTTTGTACTTAATTCGGATGCAGTTTCAATGTTCGATCCTCAATAAGAAGGTCCGAGGGATACAGTAAACCTGAAGTGAAGCATTGGAATCTAAAACCGGTCTCACAGGAAAGGTAAAAAAAAATAGACAGTAAGAAGAGTCAGTCTTCTTGAACTTAAGTCCGAATTATGTCTTTTGTATTTATTTCCGATGCAATTTCTGTGTTTCATCGTCATTAAGAATGTCCAAGGGAGACAGTAAAACTGAAGTGAAGCATCGGAATCTAAAACTGGTCTCACAGGAAAGGCACAGAACATAGGCAGTAAGAACAGCCCGTCTTCTTGTACTTAAGTCGGCATTGTGCGTTTTGTATTTTATTCCGATGCAATTTCTGAGTTTCATCGTCAGTCAGATGGTCCAAGGGATACATTAAACCTTAAGTGAAGCATCGGAATCTAAAACTGGTCTCTAAGGAAAGGCACATAACATTGGCAGTAAGAACAGCCCGTCTTCTTGTACTTAAGTCGACATTGTGCCTTTTGTATATAATTCTGATGCAATTTCTGTGTTTCATCGTCAGTCAGATGGTCCAAGGGATACATTAAACCTTAAGTGAAGCATCGGAATCTAAAACTGGTCTCTAAGGAAAGGCACATAACATTGGCAGTAAGAACAGCCCGTCTTCTTGTACTTAAGTCGACATTGTGCCTTTTGTATATAATTCCGATGCAATTTCTGTGTTTCATCGTCAGTCAGATGGTCCAAGGGATACATTAAACCTTAAGTGAAGCATCGGAATCTAAAACTGGTCTCTAAGGAAAGGCACATAACATTGGCAGTAAGAACAGCCCGTCTTCTTGTACTTAAGTCGGCATTGTGTCTCTTGAATTTAATTCCGATGCAATTTCTGTGTTTCATTGTCAATATGAATGTCCAAGGGATACAGTATATCTGAAGTGAGGCATCGTAATCTATAACTGGTCTCACAGGAAGGATTCAAAGCATAGAGTGTAAGAAGAGTCAGTCTTCTTGTTCTTAAGTCGGCATTGTGCCTTTTGTAATTAGTTCGGATTCAATTTCTGTGTTTCATCGTCAATAAGAAGGTCCAAGGGATACAGTAAACCTGAAGTGAAGCATCGGAGTCTAAAACTGGTCCCACAGGAATGGTTCAAAACATAGACACTAAGAACAGTCAGTCTTCTTGTACGTAAGTAGGCGTTGTGCCTTTTGTATTTAATTCCTATGCTATTTCTGTGTTCCATCGTCATTAAGAATGTCCGCGGGATACAGTAAACCTGAAGTGAAGAATCGGAAACAAAAACTGGTCTCTCAGGAATGGTTCAAACAATAGACAGTAAGATGAGTCTGTCTTCTTGTACTTAAGTCGGCATTGTGACTTTTGTCCTTAATGCGGATGAAATTTCTGT
This sequence comes from Schistocerca serialis cubense, assembly GCF_023864345.2. Taxonomy (NCBI): domain Eukaryota; kingdom Metazoa; phylum Arthropoda; class Insecta; order Orthoptera; family Acrididae; genus Schistocerca; species Schistocerca serialis. The sequence goes on from NC_064647.1 coordinate 66,919,110, forward strand.
GTTCGATCGTCAATAAGAAGGTCCAAGGGATACAGTAAACCTGATGTGAAGCATTGGAATCTAAAACCGGTCCCAAAGGAAAGGTATAAAAAATAGACAGTAAGAAGAGGCAGTCTTCTTGTACTTAAGACGGAATTGTGCCTTTTGTATTTAATTCCGATGCAATTTCTGTGTTTCATCGTCATTAAGAATGTCCACGGGATACAGTAAAACTGAAGTGAAGCATCGGAATCTAAAACTGGTCTCACAGGAAAGGTTCAAAACATAGACAGTGATAAGAGCCCGTCTTCTTGTACTTAAGTCGGCATTGTGCCTTTTGTATTTAATTCCGATGCAATTTCTGTGTTTCCTCGTCAATAAGAAGGTCCAAGGGATACACTAAACCAGAAGTGAATCATCGGAATCTAAAACTGGTCTCACAGGAAAGGCATATAACATGGGCAGTAAGAACAGCCCGTCTTCTTATACTTAAGTCAGCATTGTGCCTTTTGCATTTAATTCGGATGCAATTTCTGTGTCTGAACGTCATTAAGAAGGTCCGAGGGATACAGTAAGCCTGAAACGAAGGATTGGAATCTAAAACCGGTCTCACTGGAAAGGTTTAAAAAAAAGGTAGTGAGAAGAGTCAGTCTTCTTGTACTTAAGTCGGAATTGTGCTTTTTGTATTTAATTCCGATGCAATTTCTGTGTTTCGTCGTCAGTAAGAAGGTCCAAGGGATACAGTAAATCTAAAGTGAATCATCTGAATCAAAAACTGGTCTCACAGGGAAGGTTCAAAACATAGACATAAGGAGAGTCAGTCTTCTTGTACTTAAGTCGGCATTGTGCCATTTGTATTTAATTCCGATTGAATTTCTGTGTTCAATCGTCAATAAGAAGGTGAATGGGATACAGTAAACCTGAAGTGAAGCATCGGAATCTAAAACTGGTCTCACAGGAATAAATCAAACATTAGACAGTAAGATGAGTCAGTCTTCTTGTACTTAAGTCGGCATTGTGCCTTTTGCATTTAATTCCTATGCAATATCTGTGTTTCGTCGTCAATAAGAACGTCCAAGGGATACAGTACACCTCAAGTGATGCATCGGAATCTGAAACTGGTCTCACTGGAAAAGCCCAAATCATAGAATGTAAGAAGAGTCAGTCATCGTGTACTTAAGTCGGCATTGTGCCTTTTGTATTTAATTCCGACGCAATTACTGTTATTCATCGTCAATAAGAAGGTCTAAGTGACACAGTAAACCTGAACTGAAGCATCGATATCTAAAACTGGTCTCTGTGGAAAGGCTCAAATCATAGAATGTAAGAAGAGTCAGTCCTCTTGTACTTAACTTGATATTTTGCCATTTGTATTTAATTCCGATGCAATATCTGTGTTTCATCATCAATAAGAAGGTCCACGAGATACAGTAAACCTGTAGTGAAGCATCGGAATTCAAAAGTGGTCTCACAGGAAAGGTTCAAAACATAGACAGTAAGAAGAGTCAGTCTTCCTGTACTTAAGACGGAATTGTGCCATATGTATTTAATTCCGATGCAATTTCTGTGTTTCTTCGTCAATAAGAATTTACAAGGGATGCAGTAAACCTGAAGTGAAGCATCGGAAGCTAAAACTGGTCTCACAGGAAAGGCTCAAATCATAGAAAGTAAGGAGAGTCAGTCTTCTTGTACTTAAGTCGGCATTGTGCCTTTTGTAATTAGTTCCGATGCAAGTTCTGTGTTTCATCGTCAATAAGAAGGTCCAAGGGATACAGTAAACCTGAAGTAAAGCAACGGAGTGTAAAACTGGTCCCACAGGAATGGTACAAAACACAGACAGTAAGAAGAGTCAGTCTTCTTGTACGTAAGTCGGCGTTGTGCCTTTTGTATTTAAATCCATTGCAATTTCTGTGTTTCATCGTCATTAAGATTGTCCACGGGATACAGTAACCCTGAAGTGAAGCATCGGAAACAAAAACTGGTCTCACAGGAAAGGTTCAAAACATAAACAGTAAGAAGAGTAAGTTCTCTTGTACTTAAGTCGGCATTGTGCCTTTTGTATTTAATTCCGATGCAATTTCTGTCTTTCATCGTCAATCAGATGGTCCAAGGGATACAGTAAACCTGAAGTGAAGCATCGGAACCTAAAACTGGTATCACAGGAAAGGTTCAAATCATAGAATGTAAGAAGAGCCATTCCTTTTGTTCTTAGGTCGGCATTGTGTCTCTTGTATTTAATTCCGATGCAATTTCTGTGTTTCATTGTCAATATGAATGTCCAAGGGATACAGTATATCTGAAGTGAGGCATCGTAATCTATAACTGGTCTCACAGGAAGGATTCAAAGCATAGAGTGTAAGAAGAGTCAGTCTTCTTGTTCTTAAGTCGGCATTGTGCCTTTTGTAATTAGTTCGGATTCAATTTCTGTGTTTCATCGTCAATAAGAAGGTCCAAGGGATACAGTAAACCTGAAGTGAAGCATCGGAGTCTAAAACTGGTCCCACAGGAATGGTTCAAAGCATAGACACTAAGAACAGTCAGTCTTCTTGTACGTAAGTAGGCGTTGTGCCTTTTGTATTTAATTCCTATGCTATTTCTGTGTTCCATCGTCATTAAGAATGTCCGCGGGATACAGTAAACCTGAAGTGAAGAATCGGAAACAAAAACTGGTCTCTCAGGAATGGTTCAAACAATAGACAGTAAGATGAGTCTGTCTTCTTGTACTTAAGTCGGCATTGTGACTTTTGTCCTTAATGCGGATGAAATTTCTGTGTTCGATCGTCAATAAGAAGGTCCAAGGGATACAGTAAACCTGATGTGAAGCATTGGAATCTAAAACCGGTCCCAAAGGAAAGGTATAAAAAATAGACAGTAAGAAGAGGCAGTCTTCTTGTACTTAAGACGGAATTGTGCCTTTTGTATTTAATTCCGATGCAATTTCTGTGTTTCATCGTCATTAAGAATGTCCACGGGATACAGTAAAACTGAAGTGAAGCATCGGAATCTAAAACTGGTCTCACAGGAAAGGTTCAAAACATAGACAGTGATAAGAGCCCGTCTTCTTGTACTTAAGTCGGCATTGTGCCTTTTGTATTTAATTCCGATGCAATTTCTGTGTTTCCTCGTCAATAAGAAGGTCCAAGGGATACACTAAACCAGAAGTGAATCATCGGAATCTAAAACTGGTCTCACAGGAAAGGCATATAACATGGGCAGTAAGAACAGCCCGTCTTCTTATACTTAAGTCAGCATTGTGCCTTTTGCATTTAATTCGGATGCAATTTCTGTGTCTGAACGTCAATAAGAAGGTCCGAGGGATACAGTAAGCCTGAAACGAAGGATTGGAATCTAAAACCGGTCTCACTGGAAAGGTTTAAAAAAAAGGTAGTGAGAAGAGTCAGTCTTCTTGTACTTAAGTCGGAATTGTGCTTTTTGTATTTAATTCCGATGCAATTTCTGTGTTTCGTCGTCAGTAAGAAGGTCCAAGGGATACAGTAAATCTAAAGTGAATCATCTGAATCAAAAACTGGTCTCACAGGGAAGGTTCAAAACATAGACATAAGGAGAGTCAGTCTTCTTGTACTTAAGTCGGCATTGTGCCATTTGTATTTAATTCCGATTGAATTTCTGTGTTCAATCGTCAATAAGAAGGTGAATGGGATACAGTAAACCTGAAGTGAAGCATCGGAATCTAAAACTGGTCTCACAGGAATAAATCAAACATTAGACAGTAAGATGAGTCAGTCTTCTTGTACTTAAGTCGGCATTGTGCCTTTTGCATTTAATTCCTATGCAATATCTGTGTTTCGTCGTCAATAAGAACGTCCAAGGGATACAGTACACCTCAAGTGATGCATCGGAATCTGAAACTGGTCTCACTGGAAAAGCCCAAATCATAGAATGTAAGAAGAGTCAGTCATCGTGTACTTAAGTCGGCATTGTGCCTTTTGTATTTAATTCCGACGCAATTACTGTTATTCATCGTCAATAAGAAGGTCTAAGTGACACAGTAAACCTGAACTGAAGCATCGATATCTAAAACTGGTCTCTGTGGAAAGGCTCAAATCATAGAATGTAAGAAGAGTCAGTCCTCTTGTACTTAACTTGATATTTTGCCATTTGTATTTAATTCCGATGCAATATCTGTGTTTCATCATCAATAAGAAGGTCCACGTGATACAGTAAACCTGTAGTGAAGCATCGGAATTCAAAAGTGGTCTCACAGGAAAGGTTCAAAACATAGACAGTAAGAAGAGTCAGTCTTCCTGTACTTAAGACGGAATTGTGCCATATGTATTTAATTCCGATGCAATTTCTGTGTTTCTTCGTCAATAAGAATTTACAAGGGATGCAGTAAACCTGAAGTGAAGCATCGGAAGCTAAAACTGGTCTCACAGGAAAGGCTCAAATCATAGAAAGTAAGGAGAGTCAGTCTTCTTGTACTTAAGTCGGCATTGTGCCTTTTGTAATTAGTTCCGATGCAAGTTCTGTGTTTCATCGTCAATAAGAAGGTCCAAGGGATACAGTAAACCTGAAGTAAAGCAACGGAGTGTAAAACTGGTCCCACAGGAATGGTACAAAACACAGACAGTAAGAAGAGTCAGTCTTCTTGTACGTAAGTCGGCGTTGTGCCTTTTGTATTTAAATCCATTGCAATTTCTGTGTTTCATCGTCATTAAGATTGTCCACGGGATACAGTAACCCTGAAGTGAAGCATCGGAAACAAAAACTGGTCTCACAGGAAAGGTTCAAAACATAAACAGTAAGAAGAGTAAGTTTTCTTGTACTTAAGTCGGCATTGTGCCTTTTGTATTTAATTCCGATGCAATTTCTGTCTTTCATCGTCAATCAGATGGTCCAAGGGATACAGTAAACCTGAAGTGAAGCATCGGAACCTAAAACTGGTATCACAGGAAAGGTTCAAATCATAGAATGTAAGAAGAGCCATTCCTTTTGTTCTTAGGTCGGCATTGTGTCTCTTGTATTTAATTCCGATGCAATTTCTGTGTTTCATTGTCAATATGAATGTCCAAGGGATACAGTATATCTGAAGTGAGGCATCGTAATCTATAACTGGTCTCACAGGAAGGATTCAAAGCATAGAGTGTAAGAAGAGTCAGTCTTCTTGTTCTTAAGTCGGCATTGTGCCTTTTGTAATTAGTTCGGATGCAATTTCTGTGTTTCATCGTCAATAAGAAGGTCCAAGGGATACAGTAAACCTGAAGTGAAGCATCGGAGTCTAAAACTGGTCCCACAGGAATGGTTCAAAACATAGACAGTAAGAACAGTCAGTCTTCTTGTACGTAAGTAGGCGTTGTGCCTTTTGTATTTAATTCCTATGCTATTTCTGTGTTCCATCATCATTAAGAATGTCCGCGGGATACAGTAAACCTGAAGTGAAGCATCGGAAACAAAAACTGGTCTCTCAGGAATGGTTCAAACAATAGACAGTAAGATGAGTCTGTCTTCTTGTACTTAAGTCGGCATTGTGCCTTTTGTCCTTAATGCGGATGAAATTTCTGTGTTCGATCGTCAATAAGAAGGTCCAAGGGATACAGTAAACCTGATGTGAAGCATTGGAATCTAAAACCGCTCCCAAAGGAAAGGTATAAAAAATAGACAGTAAGAAGAGGCAGTCTTCTTGTACTTAAGTCGGAATTGTGCCTTTTGTATTTAATTCCGATGCAATTTCTGTGTTTCATCGTCATTAAGAATGTCCACGGGATACAGTAAAACTGAAGTGAAGCATCGGAATCTAAAACTGGTCTCACAGGAAAGGTTCAAAACATAGACAGTGATAAGAGCCCGTCTTCTTGTACTTAAGTCGGCATTGTGCCTTTTGTATTTAATTCCGATGCAATTTCTGTGTTTCCTCATCAATATGAAGGTCCAAGGGATACACTAAACCAGAAGTGAATCATCGGAATCTAAAACTGGTCTCACAGGAAAGGCATATAACATGGGCAGTAAGAACAGCCCGTCTTCTTATACTTAAGTCAGCATTGTGCCTTTTGTATTTAATTCGGATGCAATTTCTGTGTCTGAACGTCAATAAGAAGGTCCGAGGGATACAGTAAGCCTGAAACGAAGCATTGGAATCTAAAACCGGTCTCACTGGAAAGGTCTAAAGAAAAGATTGTGAGAAGAGTCAGTCTTCTTGTACTTAAGTCGGAATTGTGCTTTTTGTATTTAATTCCGATGCAATTTCTGTGTTTCGTCGTCAGTAAGAAGGTCCAAGGGATACAGTAAATCTAAAGTGAATCATCTGAATCAAAAACTGGTCTCACAGGGAAGGTTCAAAACATAGACATAAGGAGAGTCAGTCTTCTTGTACTTAAGTCGGCATTGTGCCTTTTGTATTTAATTCCGATTGAATTTCTGTGTTCAATCGTCAATAAGAAGGTGAATGGGATACAGTAAACCTGAAGTGAAGCATCGGAATCTAAAACTGGTCTTACAGGAATAAATCAAACATTAGACAGTAAGATGAGTCAGTCTTCTTGTACTTAAGTCGGCATTGTGCCTTTTGTATTTAATTCCTATGCAATATCTGTGTTTCGTCGTCAATAAGAACGTCCAAGGGGTACAGTACACCTCAAGTGAAGCATAGGAATCTGAAACTGGTCTCACTGGAAAAGCCCAAATCATAGAATGTAAGAAGAGTCAGTCATCGTGTACTTAAGTCGGCATTGTGCCTTTTGTATTTAATTCCGACGCAATTACTGTTATTCATCGTCAATAAGAAGGTCTAAGTGACACAGTAAACCTGAACTGAAGCATCGATATCTAAAACTGGTCTCTGTGGAAAGGCTCAAATCATAGAATGTAAGAAGAGTCAGTCCTCTTGTACTTAACTTGATATTTTGCCATTTGTATTTAATTCCGATGCAATATCTGTGTTTCATCATCAATAAGAAGGTCCACGTGATACAGTAAACCTGTAGTGAAGCATAGGAATTCAAAAGTGGTCTCACAGGAAAGGTTCAAAACATAGACAGTAAGAAGAGTCAGTCTTCCTGTACTTAAGACGGCATTGTGCCATATGTATTTAATTCCGATGCAATTTCTGTGTTTCTTCGTCAATAAGAATTTACAAGGGATACAGTAAACCTGAAGTGAAGCATCGGAAGCTAAAACTGGTCTCACAGGAAAGGCTCAAATCATAGAATGTAAGGAGAGTCAGTCTTCTTGTACTTAAGTCGGCATTGTGCCTTTTGTAATTAGTTCCGATGCAAGTTCTGTGTTTCATCGTCAATAAGAAGGTCCAAGGGATACAGTAAACCTGAAGTAAAGCAACGGAGTGTAAAACTGGTCCCACAGGAATGGTACAAAACACAGACAGTAAGAAGAGACAGTCTTCTTGTACGTAAGTCGGCGTTGTGCCTTTTGTATTTAAATCCGATGCAATTTCTGTGTTTCATCGTCATTAGGATTGTCCACGGGATACAGTAACCCTGAAGTGAAGCATCGGAAACAAAAACTGGTCTCACAGGAAAGGTTCAAAACATAAACAGTAAGAAGAGTAAGTATTCTTGTACTTAAGTCGGCATTGTGCCTTTTGTATTTAATTCCGATGCAATTTCTGTCTTTCATCGTCAATCAGATGGTCCAAGGGATACAGTAAACCTGAAGTGAAGCATCGGAACCTAAAACTGGTATCACAGGAAAGGTTCAAATCATAGAATGTAAGAAGAGCCATTCCTTTAGTTCTTAGGTTGGCATTGTGACTCTTGTATTTAATTCCGATGCAATTTCTGTGTTTCATCGTCAATAAGAAGGTCGAAGGAATACAGTAAAGCTGAAGTGAAGCATCGGAATCCAAAACTGGTCTCACAGGAACGGCTCAAATCACAGAATGTAAGAGGAGTCAGTCTTCTTGTACTTAAGTTTGGCATTGTGCCTTTTGTACTTAATTCGGATGCAATTTCGGTGTTTCATCGTCAATAAGATGGTCCAAGGGATACAGTAAACGTGAAGGGAAGCAGCAGAATCAAAAACTGGTCTCACAGGAAAGGTTCAAAACATAGACAAAAAAGAACAATCACTCTTCTTGTACTTACGTCGGCATTGTGCAGATTGTATTTAATTCCGATGCAATTTCTGTGTTTCATCGTCAATAAGAAGGTCGAAGGGATACAGTAAACCTGAAGTGAAGCATCGGAATCTGAGACTGGTCTCACTGGAAAGGTTCAAAACATAGACAGTAAGAAGGGTATGTTTTCTTGTACTTAAGTCGGTATTGTGCCGTTTGTATATAATTCCGATGCAATTTCTGTGTTTCATCGACAATAAGAAGGTCCAAGGGATACAGTAAACCTGAAGTGAAGCATCGGAATCTAAAACTGGTCTCACAGGAAAGGCACAGAACATAGGCAGTAAGAACAGCCCGTCTTCTTGTACTTATGTCGGCATTGTCCTTTTGTATTCTATTCCTATGCTATTTCTGTGTTTCATCGTCAATAAGAAGGTCCAAGGGATACAGTAAACCTTAAGTGAAGCATCGGAATCTAAAACTGGTCTCTAAGGAAAGGCACATAACATAGGCAGTAAGAAGAGCCCTTCTTCTTGTACTTAAGTCGGCATTGTGCCTTTTGTATTTAATTCCGAAGCAATTTCTGAGTTTCGTCGTCAATAAGAATGTCCAAGGGATACAGTAAACCTGAAGTGAAGCATCGGAAACAAAAACTGGTCTCACAGGAAAAATTCAAATCACAGAATGTTACACGAGTCAGTCCTCTTGTACTTAAGTCGCAATGTGCATTTTGTATTTAATTCTGATGCAATTTCTGTGTTTCATCGTCAATAAGAAGGTCCAAGGGATACAGTCTACCTGAAGTGAAGCATCGGAATCTAAAGACGGTCTCACAGGAATTGTTCAAAGCATAGAGTGTAAGAAGAGTCAGTCTTCTTGTACTTAAGTCGGCATTGTGCCTTTTGTAATTAGTTCGGATGCAATTTCTGTGTTTCATCGTCAATAAGAATGTTCAAGGGATACAGCAAACCTGAAGTGAAGCATCGGAGTCTAAAACTGGTCCCACAGGAATGGTTCAAAGGATAGACAGTAAGAACTGTCAGTCTTCTTGTACGTAAGTCGGCGTTGTGCCTTTTGTATTTAATTCCGATGCTATTTCTGTGTTTCATCGTCATTAAGAATGTCCATGGGATACAGTAAACCTGAAGTGAAGCATCGGAAACAAAAGCTGGTCTCTCAGGAATGGTTCAAACAATAGACAGTAAGATGAGTAAGTCTTCTTGTACTTAAGTCGGCATTGTACCTTTTCTATTTAATTCCTATGCAATATCTGTGTTTCAATGTCAATAACAAGCCGCAAGGTATACAGTACACATGAAGTTAAACATCGAAATCTGAAACTTTTCTCACTGGGAAAGCTCAAATCATAGAATGTAAGAAGAGTCAGGCTTCTTGTTCTTAAGTTGGCATTGTGCCCTTTGTATTTAATTCCTAAGCAATATCTGTGTTTCATCGACAATAAGAAGGTCCAAGGGATACAGAACACCTGAAGTGAAGCATCGGAATCTGAAACTGCTCTCACTGGAAAGGCCCAAGTCATAGAATGTAAGAAGAGTCAGTCATCTTGTACTTAAGTCGGCAATGTGCCTTTTGTATTTAATTCCGGTGCAATAACTGTGTTTCATAGTCAATAAGAAGGTCTAAGTGACACAGCAAACGTGAACTAAAGCATCGATATGTAAAACTGGTCTCTGTGGAAAGGCAAAAACATAGAATGTAAGAAGAGTCAGTCCTCTTGTACTTAACTCGGCATTGTGCCATTTTTATTTAATTCCGATGCAATATCTGTGTTTCATCATCGATAAGATGGTCCACGTGATACAGAAAACCTGTAGTGAAGCATCGGAATTCAAAATTGGTCTCACAGGAAAGGTTCAAACCATAGACAGTAAGAAGAGTCAGTCCTCCTGTACTTAAGTCGGCATTGTGCCATTTGTATTTAATTCCGATGCAATTACTGTTATTCATCTTCAATAAGAAGGTCTAAGTGACACAGTAAACCTGAAATGAAGCATCGATATCTAAAACTGGTCTCTTTGAAAGGCTCAAATCATAGAATGTAAGAAGAGTCAGTCCTCTGGTACTTAACTCGGTATTGTGCCATTTGTATTTAATTCCGATGCAATATCTGTGTATCATCATCAATAAGAAGGACCACGTGATACAGTAAACCTGTAGTGAAGCATCGGAATTCAAAAGTGGTCTCACAGGAAAGGTTCAGAACATAGACAGTAAGAAGAGTCAGTCTTCCTGTACTTAAGTCGGCATTGTGCCATTTGTATTTAATTCCGATACAATTTCTGTGTTTCATCGTCAATAAGAATTTACAAGGGATACAGTAAACGTGAAGTGAAGCATCGGAATCTAAAACTGATCTCACAGGAAAGACTCAAATCATAGAAAGTAAGAAGAGTCAGTCCTCTAGTACTTAAGTCGCCATTGTGCCTTTTGAATTTAATTCCGATGCAATTTCTGTGTTCCATCGTCAATAAGAAGTTCCAAGGGATACAGTAAACCTGAAGCGAAGCATCAGAATCAAAAACTGGTCTCACAGGATAGGTTCAAAACATAGACAGAACGAAGAGTCAGTCTTCTTGTACTTACGTCGTCATTGTGCATTTTGTATTTAATTCCGATGCAAGTTCTGTGTTTCATCGTCAATAGGATGGTCCAAGGGATACAGTAAACCGGAAGTGAAGCATCGGAATCTAAAAACGGTCTCACGGGAAATGTTCAAATCATAGGGTGTAAGGAGAGTCAGTCTTCTTGTACTCAAGTCGGCATTGTGCCTTTTGTAATTAGTTCCGATGCAAGTTCTGTGTGTCATCGTCAATAAGATGGTCCAAGGGATACAGTAAACCTGAAGTAAAGCATCGGAGTCTAAAACTGATCCCACAGGAATGGTTCAAAACATAGACACTAAGAAGAGTCAGTCTTCTTGTACTTATGTCGGCGTTGTGCCTATTGTATTTAATTCCGATGCAATTTCTGTGTTTCATCGTCATTAAGAATGTCCACGGGATACAGTAACCCTGAAGTGAAGCATCGGAAACAAAAACTGGTCTCACAGGAAAGGTTCAAAGCATAGACAGTAAGAAGTGTCAGATTTCTTGTACATAAGTCTGCGTTGTGCCTTTTGTATTTAATTCCGATGCAAATTCTGTGTTTCATCGTCAATAAGAAGGTCCAAGGGATATAGTAAACCTGATGTGAAGCATCGGAATCTAAAACTGGTCTCACAGGAAAGGTTCAAAGCATAGACAGTGATAAGAGCCAGTCTTCTTGTACTTAAGTAGGCATTGTGCCTTTTGTATTTAATTACGATGCAATTTCTGTGTTTCATCGTCAATAAGAAGGTCCAACGGATACAGTGAACCTGAAGGGAATCATCGGAATCTAAAACTGGTCTCATAGGAAAGGTATAAAGCATAGGCAGTTAGAACAGCCCGTCTTCTTGTACTTAAGTCGGCTTTGTGCCTTTTGTGTTTAATTTGGATGCAATTTCTGTGTCAGAATGTCTATAAGATGGTCCGAGTGATACAGTAAACCTGAAGTGAAGCATTGGAATGTAAAACCGGTCTCACAGGAAAGGTTTAAAAAAATGGCTGTAAGAAGAGTCAGTCTTCTTGTGCTTAAGTCGCAATTGTGACGTTTGTATTTAATTCCGATGCAATATCTGTGTTTCGTCGTCAATAAGAAGGTCCAATGGATACAGTAAATCTAAAGTGAATCATCGGAATCTTAAACTGGTCTCACAGGGAAGGTTCAAAACATAGACAGTAAGGAGAGCCAGTCTTCTTGTACTTAAGTCGGCATTGTGCCTTTTGTATTTAATTCCGATGCAATTTCTGTGTTTCATCGTCAATAAGAAGGTCTAAGGTATACAGTAAACCTGAAGTGAAGCATCGGAATCTAAAACTGGTCTCACAGGAAAGGTTCAAATCATAGACAGTAAGAAGAGTCAGACTTCTTGTACTTAAGTCGGCATTGTGCCTTGTGTATTTAATTCCGATTGAATTTCTGTGTTCAGTCATCAATAAGAAGGTCCATGGGATACAGTAAACCTGAAGTGAAGCATCGGAATCTAAAACTGGTCTCACAGCAATGGTTCAAACAATACACAGTAAGATGAGTCAGTCTTCTTGTACGTAAGTCATCATTGAGCCTTTTGTATTCAATTCCTATGCAATATCTGTGTTTCATCGTCAATAAGAAGGTCCAAGGGATACAGTAAACCTGAAGTAAAGCAACGGAGTGTAAAACTGGTCCCACAGTAATGGTACAAAACACAGACAGTAAGAAGAGACAGTCTTCTTGTACGTAAGTCGGCGTTGTGCCTTTTGTATTTAAATCCGATGCAATTTCTGTGTTTCATCGTCATTAGGATTGTCCACGGGATACAGTAACCCTGAAGTGAAGCATCGGAAACAAAAACTGGTCTCACAGGAAAGGTTCAAAACATAAACAGTAAGAAGAGTAAGTATTCTTGTACTTAAGTCGGCATTGTGCCTTTTGTATTTAATTCCGATGCAATTTCTGTCTTTCATCGTCAATCAGATGGTCCAAGGGATACAGTAAACCTGAAGTGAAGCATCGGAACCTAAAACTGGTATCACAGGAAAGGTTCAAATCATAGAATGTAAGAAGAGCCATTCCTTTAGTTCTTAGGTTGGCATTGTGACTCTTGTATTTAATTCCGATGCAATTTCTGTGTTTCATCGTCAATAAGAAGGTCGAAGGAATACAGTAAAGCTGAAGTGAAGCATCGGAATCCAAAACTGGTCTCACAGGAACGGCTCAAATCACAGAATGTAAGAGGAGTCAGTCTTCTTGTACTTAAGTTTGGCATTGTGCCTTTTGTACTTAATTCGGATGCAATTTCGGTGTTTCATCGTCAATAAGATGGTCCAAGGGATACAGTAAACGTGAAGGGAAGCAGCAGAATCAAAAACTGGTCTCACAGGAAAGGTTCAAAACATAGACAAAAAAGAACAATCACTCTTCTTGTACTTACGTCGGCATTGTGCAGATTGTATTTAATTCCGATGCAATTTCTGTGTTTCATCGTCAATAAGAAGGTCGAAGGGATACAGTAAACCTGAAGTGAAGCATCGGAATCTGAGACTGGTCTCACTGGAAAGGTTCAAAACATAGACAGTAAGAAGGGTATGTTTTCTTGTACTTAAGTCGGTATTGTGCCGTTTGTATATAATTCCGATGCAATTTCTGTGTTTCATCGACAATAAGAAGGTCCAAGGGATACAGTAAACCTGAAGTGAAGCATCGGAATCTAAAACTGGTCTCACAGGAAAGGCACAGAACATAGGCAGTAAGAACAGCCCGTCTTCTTGTACTTATGTCGGCATTGTCCTTTTGTATTCTATTCCTATGCTATTTCTGTGTTTCATCGTCAATAAGAAGGTCCAAGGGATACAGTAAACCTTAAGTGAAGCATCGGAATCTAAAACTGGTCTCTAAGGAAAGGCACATAACATAGGCAGTAAGAAGAGCCCTTCTTCTTGTACTTAAGTCGGCATTGTGCCTTTTGTATTTAATTCCGAAGCAATTTCTGAGTTTCGTCGTCAATAAGAATGTCCAAGGGATACAGTAAACCTGAAGTGAAGCATCGGAAACAAAAACTGGTCTCACAGGAAAAATTCAAATCACAGAATGTTACACGAGTCAGTCCTCTTGTACTTAAGTCGCAATGTGCATTTTGTATTTAATTCTGATGCAATTTCTGTGTTTCATCGTCAATAAGAAGGTCCAAGGGATACAGTCTACCTGAAGTGAAGCATCGGAATCTAAAAACGGTCTCACAGGAAATGTTCAAAGCATAGAGTGTAAGAAGAGTCAGTCTTCTTGTACTTAAGTCGGCATTGTGCCTTTTGTAATTAGTTCGGATGCAATTTCTGTGTTTCATCGTCAATAAGAATGTTCAAGGGATACAGCAAACCTGAAGTGAAGCATCGGAGTCTAAAACTGGTCCCACAGGAATGGTTCAAAGGATAGACAGTAAGAACAGTCAGTCTTCTTGTACGTAAGTCGGCGTTGTGCCTTTTGTATTTAATTCCGATGCTATTTCTGTGTTTCATCGTCATTAAGAATGTCCATGGGATACAGTAAACCTGAAGTGAAGCATCGGAAACAAAAGCTGGTCTCTCAGGAATGGTTCAAACAATAGACAGTAAGATGAGTAAGTCTTCTTGTACTTAAGTCGGCATTGTACCTTTTCTATTTAATTCCTATGCAATATCTGTGTTTCAATGTCAATAACAAGCCGCAAGGTATACAGTACACATGAAGTTAAACATCGAAATCTGAAACTTTTCTCACTGGGAAAGCTCAAATCATAGAATGTAAGAAGAGTCAGGCTTCTTGTTCTTAAGTTGGCATTCTGCCCTTTGTATTTAATTCCTAAGCAATATCTGTGTTTCATCGACAATAAGAAGGTCCAAGGGATACAGAACACCTGAAGTGAAGCATCGGAATCTGAAACTGCTCTCACTGGAAAGGCCCAAGTCATAGAATGTAAGAAGAGTCAGTCATCTTGTACTTAAGTCGGCAATGTGCCTTTTGTATTTAATTCCGGTGCAATAACTGTGTTTCATAGTCAATAAGAAGGTCTAAGTGACACAGCAAACGTGAACTAAAGCATCGATATGTAAAACTGGTCTCTGTGGAAAGGCAAAAACATAGAATGTAAGAAGAGTCAGTCCTCTTGTACTTAACTCGGCATTGTGCCATTTTTATTTAATTCCGATGCAATATCTGTGTTTCATCATCGATAAGATGGTCCACGTGATACAGAAAACCTGTAGTGAAGCATCGGAATTCAAAATTGGTCTCACAGGAAAGGTTCAAACCATAGACAGTAAGAAGAGTCAGTCCTCCTGTACTTAAGTCGGCATTGTGCCATTTGTATTTAATTCCGATGCAATTACTGTTATTCATCTTCAATAAGAAGGTCTAAGTGACACAGTAAACCTGAAATGAAGCATCGATATCTAAAACTGGTCTCTTTGAAAGGCTCAAATCATAGAATGTAAGAAGAGTCAGTCCTCTGGTACTTAACTCGGTATTGTGCCATTTGTATTTAATTCCGATGCAATATCTGTGTATCATCATCAATAAGAAGGACCACGTGATACAGTAAACCTGTAGTGAAGCATCGGAATTCAAAAGTGGTCTCACAGGAAAGGTTCAGAACATAGACAGTAAGAAGAGTCAGTCTTCCTGTACTTAAGTCGGCATTGTGCCATTTGTATTTAATTCCGATACAATTTCTGTGTTTCATCGTCAATAAGAATTTACAAGGGATACAGTAAACGTGAAGTGAAGCATCGGAATCTAAAACTGATCTCACAGGAAAGACTCAAATCATAGAAAGTAAGAAGAGTCAGTCCTCTAGTACTTAAGTCGCCATTGTGCCTTTTGAATTTAATTCCGATGCAATTTCTGTGTTCCATCGTCAATAAGAAGTTCCAAGGGATACAGTAAACCTGAAGCGAAGCATCAGAATCAAAAACTGGTCTCACAGGATAGGTTCAAAACATAGACAGAACGAAGAGTCAGTCTTCTTGTACTTACGTCGTCATTGTGCATTTTGTATTTAATTCCGATGCAAGTTCTGTGTTTCATCGTCAATAGGATGGTCCAAGGGATACAGTAAACCGGAAGTGAAGCATCGGAATCTAAAAACGGTCTCACGGGAAATGTTCAAATCATAGGGTGTAAGGAGAGTCAGTCTTCTTGTACTCAAGTCGGCATTGTGCCTTTTGTAATTAGTTCCGATGCAAGTTCTGTGTGTCATCGTCAATAAGATGGTCCAAGGGATACAGTAAACCTGAAGTAAAGCATCGGAGTCTAAAACTGATCCCACAGGAATGGTTCAAAACATAGACACTAAGAAGAGTCAGTCTTCTTGTACTTATGTCGGCGTTGTGCCTA
This sequence comes from Schistocerca serialis cubense, assembly GCF_023864345.2. Lineage (NCBI taxonomy): Eukaryota > Metazoa > Arthropoda > Insecta > Orthoptera > Acrididae > Schistocerca > Schistocerca serialis. The sequence goes on from NC_064647.1 coordinate 66,935,071, forward strand.
TTGTATTTAATTCCGATGCAATTTCTGTGTTTCATCGTCATTAAGAATGTCCACGGGATACAGTAACCCTGAAGTGAAGCATCGGAAACAAAAACTGGTCTCACAGGAAAGGTTCAAAGCATAGACAGTAAGAAGTGTCAGATTTCTTGTACATAAGTCTGCGTTGTGCCTTTTGTATTTAATTCCGATGCAAATTCTGTGTTTCATCGTCAATAAGAAGGTCCAAGGGATATAGTAAACCTGATGTGAAGCATCGGAATCTAAAACTGGTCTCACAGGAAAGGTTCAAAACATAGACAGTGATAAGAGCCAGTCTTCTTGTACTTAAGTAGGCATTGTGCCTTTTGTATTTAATTACGATGCAATTTCTGTGTTTCATCGTCAATAAGAAGGTCCAACGGATACAGTGAACCTGAAGGGAATCATCGGAATCTAAAACTGGTCTCATAGGAAAGGTATAAAGCATAGGCAGTTAGAACAGACCGTCTTCTTGTACTTAAGTCGGCTTTGTGCCTTTTGTGTTTAATTTGGATGAAATTTCTGTGTCAGAATGTCTATAAGATGGTCCGAGTGATACAGTAAACCTGAAGTGAAGCATTGGAATGTAAAACCGGTCTCACAGGAAAGGTTTAAAAAAATGGCTGTAAGAAGAGTCAGTCTTCTTGTGCTTAAGTCGCAATTGTGACGTTTGTATTTAATTCCGATGCAATATCTGTGTTTCGTCGTCAATAAGAAGGTCCAATGGATACAGTAAATCTAAAGTGAATCATCGGAATCTTAAACTGGTCTCACAGGGAAGGTTCAAAACATAGACAGTAAGGAGAGCCAGTCTTCTTGTACTTAAGTCGGCATTGTGCCTTTTGTATTTAATTCCGATGCAATTTCTGTGTTTCATCGTCAATAAGAAGGTCTAAGGTATACAGTAAACCTGAAGTGAAGCATCGGAATCTAAAACTGGTCTCACAGGAAAGGTTCAAAACATAGACAGTAAGAAGAGTCAGACTTCTTGTACTTAAGTCGGCATTGTGCCTTGTGTATTTAATTCCGATTGAATTTCTGTGTTCAGTCATCAATAAGAAGGTCCATGGGATACAGTAAACCTGAAGTGAAGCATCGGAATCTAAAACTGGTCTCACAGCAATGGTTCAAACAATACACAGTAAGATGAGACAGTCTTCTTGTACGTAAGTCATCATTGAGCCTTTTGTATTCAATTCCTATGCAATATCTGTGTTTCATCGTCAATAAGAAGGTCCAAGGGATACAGTACACCTGAAGTGAAGCATCGGAACCTGAGTCTGGTCTCACTGGAAAGGCTAAAATCATAGAATGTAAGAAGAATCAGTCTTCTTGTACTTAAGTTGGCATTGTGCCTTTTGTACTTAATTCGGATGCAATTTCTCTGTTCGATCGTCAATATGAAGCTCCGAGGGATACAGTAAACCTGAAGTGATGCATTGGATACTAAAACCAGTCTCAAAGGAAAGGTATAAAAAATAGACAATAAGAAGAGTCAGTCTTCTTGTACTTAAGTCGGAATTGTGCCTTTTGTTTTGATTTCCGATGCAATTTCTGTGTTCCGTCGTCAATAAGAAGGTGCAAGGGATACAGTAAACCTAAAGTGAATAATCGGAATCTAAAACTCGTCTCGCAGGGAAGGTTCAAAACATAGACGGTAAGGAGAGTCAGTCTTCTTGTACTTAAGTCGGCATTGTGCCTTTTGTATTTAATTCCGATGAAATTTCTGTGTTTCATCGTCAATAAGAAGGTCTAAGGTATACAGTAAACCTGAAGTGAAAGATCGGAATCTAAACTGGTCTCACAGGAAAGGTTCAAAATATATACAGTGAGAAGAGTCAGTCTTCTTGTACTTAGGTCGGCATTGTGCCTTTTGTATTTAGTTCCGATGCGATTTCTGTGTTTCATCGTCAATAAGAAGGTCCAAGGGATACAGTAAACCTGAAGTGAATAATCGGAATCTAAAACTGGTCCCACAGGAATGGTTCAAAACATAGACAGTAAGAAGAGGCAGTCTTCTTGTACGTAAGTCGGCGTTGTGCCTTATGTATTTAATTCCGATGCAATTTCTGTGTTTCATCGTCATTAAGAATGTCCACGGGATACAGTAAATCTGAAGTGAAGCATTGGAAACAAAAACTGGTCTCACAATAAAGGTTCAAATCATAGACAGTGATAAGAGCCCGTCTTCTTGTACTTAAGTCGGCATTGTGCCTTTTGTATTTAATTCCGATGCAATTTCTGTGTTTCATCGTCAATAAAATGGTCCAAGGGATACAGTAAACCTGAAGTGAAGCATTGGAATCTAAATCCGGTCTCACAGGAAAGGTTTAAAAAAAAGACTGTAAGAAGAGTCAGTCTTCTTGTACTTAAGTCGGAATTGTACCTTTTTTATTTATTTCCGATGCATTTTCTGTGTTCCGTCGTCAATAAGAAGGTCCAAGGGATACAGTAAACCTAAAGTGAATCATCGGAATCTAAAACTCGTCTCGCAGGGAAGGTTCAAAACATAGACAGTAAGGAGAGTCAGTCTTCTTATACTTAAGTCAGCATTGTGCCTTTTGTATTTAATTCCGATTTAATTTCTGTTATTCATCGTGAATAAGAAGGTCTAAGTGACACAGTAAACGTGAACTAAAGCATCGATATCTAAAACTGGTCTCTGTGGAAAGGCTCAAATCATAGAATGTAAGAAGAGTCAGTCCCCTTGTACTTAACTCGGCATTGTGCCATTTTTATTTAAATCCGATGCAATTTCTGTGTTTCATCGTCAATAAGAATTTACAAGGGATACAGTAAACCTGAAGTGAAGCATCGGAATCTAAAACTGATCTCACAGGAAAGGCACAAATCATAGAAAGTAAGAAGAGTCGGTCCTCTAGTGCTTAAGTCGCCATTGAGCCTTTTGAATTTAATTCCGGTGCAATTTCTGTGTTTCATTGTCAATAAGAAGGTCCTAGGGATACAATAAACCTGAAGTGAAGCATCAGAATCAAAAACTGGTCTCACCGGAAAGGTTAAAACCATAGACAGAAAGAAGAGTCAGTCTTCTTGTACTTACGTCGGCATTGTGCATTTTGTATATAATTCCGGTGCAATTTCTGTGTTTCATCGTCAATAAGAAGGTCGAAGGGATACAGTAAACCTGAAGTAAAGCATCGGAATCTAAAACCGGTCTCACAGGAAAGGTTCAAAACATAGACAGTAAGAAGAGTCAGTATTCTTGTACTTAAGTCGGCATTCTGCATATTGTATTTAAATCCGATGGAATTTCTCTGTTTCATCGTCAATAAGAAGGTCAAAGGGATACAGTAAACCTGAAGTGAAGCATCGGAATCTAAAACTGGTCTCACAGGAAAGGCTCCAATCATAGAAAGTAAGAAGAGTCAGTCTTCTTGTACTTAAGTCGGCATTGTGCCTTTTGTGTTAAATTATGATGCAATTTCTGTGTTTCATCGTCAATAAGGAGGTCCAAGGGGTACAGTAAAAATGAAGTTAAACATCTGAATCTAAAACCGGTCTCTCAGGAAAGGTTCAAAACATAGACAGTAGGTAGAGTCAGTCTTCTTGAACTTACGTCGGCATTGTGTTTTTTGTATTTAATTCCGATGCAATTTCTATCTTTCATCGTCAATAAGACGTTCCAAGGGATACAGTAAACCTGAACTGAAACTTCGGAATTTAAAACTTGTCTCACAGGAAAGGTTCAAAATATAGACAGTAAGAAGTCAATTTTCTTGTACATAAGTCGGCATTGTGCCTTTTGTATTTAATTCCGATGCCACATCTGTGTTTCATCGTCAATAAGAAGCCCACGGGATACAATAAAACTGAAGTGACGCATCGGAATCTAAAACTGGTCTCACAGGAAAGGCACAAAACATAGGCAGTAAGAAGAGTCAGTCTTCTTGTACCTAAGTCGGCATTGTGCCTTTTGTATTTAATTCCGATGCAATTTCTGTCTTTTATTGTCAATAAGAAGAACCAAGGGATACAGTAAACCTGAAGTGAAGCATCGATATCTAAAACTGGTCACAGAGGAAAGGCTCAAATCATAGAATGAAAGAAGAGTCAGTCCTCTTGTAATTAAGTCTTCATTCTGCCTTTTCTATTTAATACCGATGCAATTTCTGTGTTCGATCGTCAATAAGAAGGTCCGAGGGATACAGTAAACCTGAAATGAAGCATTGGAACCTAAAACCGGTCTCACAGGAGAGGTATAAAAAATAGACAGCAAAAAGAGTCCGTCTTCTTTGACTTAAGTCGGCATTGTGCCTTTTGTATTTAATTCGGCTGCAATTTCTGTGTCTGAACGTCAATAAGTAGGTCCGAGGGATACAGTAAAACTGAAGTGAAGCATCTGAATGTAAAACTGGTCTCGCAGGAAAGGCTCAAAACGTAGACAGTAATAACAGTCAGTCTTCTTGTACTTCAGTCGGCATTGTGCCATTTGTATTTAATTCCGATGCATTTTCTGTGATTCATCGCCAATAAGAGAGTCCAAAGGATACAGTAAAACTGAAGTGAAGCATCGGATGTAAAACTGGTCTCACAGGAAAGGTTGAAAACAGACAGTAATAAGAGTCTGTCTTCTTGTACTTAAGTCGGCATTGTGCCTTTTGTATTTAATTCGCATGCAATTTCTGTGTCCGTACGCCAATAAGAAGGTCCGAGGGATTCAGTAACCCTGAAGTGAAGCATTGGAATCTAAAACCGGTCTCACAGGAAAGGTTTAAAAAGAAAGACAGTAAGAAGAGTCAGTCTTCTTGTACTTAAGTCGGAATTATGCCTTTTGTATTTAATTCCGATGCAATATCTGTGATTCGTCGTTAATAGGAAGGTTCAAGGGATAGAGTAAACCTAAAGTGAATCATCGGAATCTAAAACTGGTCTCACAGGGAAGGTTCAAAACATAGACAGTAAGGAGAGTCAGTCTTCTTGTACTTAAGCCGGCACGGTGCCTTAGGTTTTTAATTCCGATGCAATTTCTGTGTTTCATCGTCAATAAGAAGGGCTAAGGTATTCAGTTAACCTGAAGTGAAGCATCGGAATCTAAAACTGGTCTGACATGAAAGGTTCAAAACATAGACAGTAAGAAGAGTCAGTCTTCTTGTACTTAGATCGACATTGAGGCATTTGTATTTAATTTCGATTGAATTTCTGTGTTCAATCGTCAATAAGAAGGTCCAAGGGAAACAGTAAACCTGAAGTGAAGCATCGGAATCTAAAACTGGTCTCACAGGAATGCTTCAAACAATAGACGTATGATGCATCAGTCTTCTTGTCCTTAAGTCGGCATTGTGCCTTTTGTATTTAATTCCGATGCAATATCTGTGTTTCATCGTCAATAAGAGTTCCAAGGGATACAGTACACCTGAAGTGAAGCATCGGAATCTGAATATGGTTTCACTGGAAAGGCCAAGATCATAGAATGTAAGAAGAGTCAGTCACCTTTTACTTAAGTCGGCATTGTGCCTTTTGTATTTAATTCCGATGCAATTTCTGTTATTCATCGTCAATTAGAAGGTCTAAGTAACACAGTAAACCTGAACTGAAGCATCGATATCTAAAACTGGTCTCCGTGGAAAGGCTCAAATCATAGAATGGAAGAAGAGTCCGTCCTCTTGTACTTAACTCGGCATTGTGAATTTTGTATTTAATTCCGATGCAATATCTGTGTTTCATCGTCAATAAGAAAGTCCACGTGATACAGTAAACCTGTAGTGAAGCATCGGAATTCATGAGTGGTCTCACAGGAAAGGTTCAAAACGTAGACAGTAAGAAGAGTCAGCCTTCTTGTACTTAAGTCGGCATTGTGCATTTAGTATTTAAATCCGATGGAATTTCTGTGTTTCATCGTCAATAAGAAGGTCCAAGGAATACAGTAAACCTGAGGAGAAGCATCGGAATCTAAAACTGGTCTCACAGGAAATTCTCAAAAAATAGGCAGTAAGAAATGCCCGTCATCTTGTACTTAAGTCTGCATTGTGCCTTTTGTATTTATTTCCGATGCAAATATCTGTGTTTCATCGTCAATAAGAAGGTCCAAGGGATACAGTAAACCTAAAGAGTAGCATCGGAATCTAAAACTGGTATCCCAGGAAAGATTTAAATCATAGACAGTAAGACAAGTCAGTCTTCTTGTATTTAGGTCGGCAATGTGCCTTTTGATTTAAATTTTGGAGCAATTTCTATGTTTCATCGTCAACAAGAATAAACAAGGGATACAGTAAACCTGATGTTAAGATCTATATCTAAAACTGGTCTTAGAGGAAAGGCTCAAATCATAGAATGTAAGACGAGTCAGTCCTGTTGTAATTAAGTCGGCATTGTGCCTTTTGTATTTAATACCGATGCAATTTCTGTGTTTCATCATCAATAAGTAGGTCCAAGGGATACAGTAAACCTGAAGTGAAGCATCTGAATCTATAACTGGTCTCCCAGGAAAGGCTCAAAACGTAGACAGTATCAAGATTCAGTCTTCTTGTACTTCAGTCGGCATTGTGCCATTTGTATTTAATTCCGATGCATTTTCTGTGTTTCATCGTCGATAAGAGAGTCCAAGCGATACAGTAAACCTGAAGTGAAGCATCGGACCTAAAACTGGTCTCACAGGAAAGGCTCAAGACAGACAGTACGAAGAGTCTGTCTTCTTGTACTTAAGTCTTCATTGTGCCTTTTGTATTTAATTCCGATGCAATTTCTGTGTTTCATCGTCAATAAGAAGGTCCGAGGGATAAAGTAAACCTGAAGTGAAGCATTGGAATCTAAAACCGGTCTCACAGGAAAGCTTTAAAAAAAAAGACAGTAAGAAGAGTCAGTCTTCTTGTATGTAAGTCTGCGTTGTGCCTTTTGTATTTAATTCCGATGCAATTTCTGTGTTTCATCGTCATTAAGAATGTCCACGGGATACAGTAAACCAGAAGTGAAGCATCGGAATCAAAAACTGGTCTCACAATAAAGGTTCAAATCATAGACAGTGATAAGAGCCCGTCTTCTTGTAATTAAGTCGGCATTGTGCCTTTTGTATTTAATTCCGATGCAATTTCTGTGTTTCATCGTCAATAAGAAGGTCCGAGGGATAAAGTAAACCTGAAGTGAACTATTGGAATCTAAAACCGGTCTCACAGGAAAGCTTTAAAAAAAAGACAGTAAGAAGAGTCAGTCTTCTTGTACTTAAGTCGGAATTATGCCTTTTGTATTTATTTCCGATGCAATTTCTGTGTTTCGTCGTCAATAAGAAGTCCAAGGGATACAGTAAACCTAAAGTGAGTCATCGGAATCTAATACTGGTCTCACAGGGAAGGTTCAAAACATAGACAGTAAGGAGAGTCAGTTTTATTGTACTTAAGTCGGCATTGTGCCTTTTGTAAATAATTCCGATGCAATTTCTGTGTTTCATCGTCAATAAGAAGGTCTAAGGGATACAGTAAACCTGAAGTGAATCATCGGAATCTAAAACGTGTCTCGTAGGAAAGGCATAAATCATAGGCAGTAAGAACAGCCCGTCTCCTTGTACTTAAGTCGGCTTTGTGCCTTTTGTGTTTAATTCGGATGCAATTTCTGTGTCTGAATGTCTATAAGAAGGTCCGAGTGATACAGTAAACCTGAAGTGAAGCATTGGAATCTAAAACCGGTCTCACAGGAAAGGTTTAAAAAATGACAGTAAGAAGAGTCAGTCCTCTAGTACTTAAGTCGCCATTGTGCCTTTTGAATTTAATTCCGATGCAATTTCTGTCTTTCATCGTCAATAAGAAGGTCCTAGGGATACAGTAAACCTGAAGTGAAGCATCACAATCAAATACTGGTCTCACCAGAAAGGTTCAAACCATAGACAGAAAGAAGAGTCAGTCCTCTTGTACTTACGTCGGCATGTGCATTTTGTATTTAATTCCGATACAATTTCTGTGTTTCATCGTCAATAAGAAGGTCAGAGTGATACAGTAAACTTGAAGTGAAACATCGGAAACTATAACTAGTGTCACAGGAATGATTCAATCATAGACAGTAAGAAGAGTCAGTTTTCTTGTACTTAAGTCGGCATTGTGCCTTTTATATTTAATTCCGATTCAATTTCTGTGTTTCATCGTTAATAAGAAGGTCCGTCGGATACAGTAAATCTGAAGTGAAGCATCGGAATCTAAAACTGGTCATACAGGAAAGGCTGAAACATAGGCAGTAAGAGAAGCCCGCCTTCTTGTACTTATGTCGGCATTGTGCCTTTTGTATTTAAATCCGATGCAATTTCTGTGTTTCATCGTCAATAAGACGTTGCAAGGGATACAGTAAACCTGAAGTGAAACTTTGGATTTTAAAACTGGTCTCACAGGAAAGGTTCAAACACATAGACAGTAAGAAGAGTCATTTTTCTTGTACTTAAGTCGGCATTGTGCCTTTTGTATTTAATTCCGATGCAATATCGGTGTTTCATCTTCCATAAGATGGTCAGAGGGATACAGTAAACCTGAAGTGAAGCATCGGAATCTATAACTAGTGTCACAGGAATGGTTCAAAACATAGACAGTAAAAAGAGTCAGTCTTCTTGTATTTAAGTCAGCATTGTGCATTTTGTATTTAAATCCGACTCAATTTCTGTGTTTCATCGTCAATAAGAAGGTCCAAGGGAAACAGTATACCTGAAGTGAAGCATCGGAATCTATAACTAGTGTCACAGGAATGGATCAAAACATAGACAGTAAAAAGAGTCCGTCTTCTTGTATTTAAGTCGGCATTGTGCATTTTGTATTTAAATCCTACTCAATTTCTGTGTTTCATCGACAATAAGATGGTCCAAGGGAAACAGTAAACCTGAAGTGAAGCATCGGAATTTAAAACTGGTCTCACAGGAAAGGCTCAAATCATAGTATGTTAGAAGACTCAGTCTTCTCGTACTTAAGTTGGCATTGTGCCTTTTGTATTTAATTCCGGTTGAATCTCTGTGTTCAATCGTCAATAAGGAGGTCCACGGGATTCAGTAAACCTGAAGTGAAGCATCGGAATCTAAAACTGGTCTCACAGCAAATGTTCAAAACATAGTCAGTAAGAAGAGTCAGTCTTCTTGTACTTAAGTTGGCACTGTGCCTTTTGTATTTAAATCCGATACAATTTCTGTGTTTCATCGTCAATAAGACGGTCAGAGTGATACAGTAAACCTGAAGTGAAGCATCGGAAACTATAACTAGTGTCACAGGAATGATTCAATCATAGACAGTAAGAAGAGTCAGTTTTCTTGTACTTAAGTCCGCATTGTGCCTTTTATATTTAATTTCGACCCTATTTCTGTGTTTCATCGTCAATAAGAAGGTCTGATGGATACAGTAAACCTGAACTGAAGCATCGGAAGCTATAACTAGTGTCACATGAATGGTTCATATATAGACAGTAAGAAGAGTCAGTTTTCTTGTACTTAAGTCTGCATTGTGCTTTTTGTATTTAATTCCGATGCATTTTCTGTGTTTCATCGTCAATAAGGTGCTCAGAGGGATACAGTAAACGTGAAGTGAAGCATCGGAATCTATATCTAGTGTCACAGGAATGGTTCAAAACATAGAAAGTAAGAAGAGTCAGTTTTCTTGTACTTAAGTCGGCATTGTGCCTTTTGTACTTAATTCCGATGCAATTTCAGTGTTTCATCGTCAATAAGAATGTCAGAGGGATACAGTGAACCTGAAGTGAAGCATCGGAATCTTTAACTAGTGTCACAGGAATGGTTCAAAACATAGACAGTAGGAAGAGTCAGGTTTCTTGTACTTAAGTCGGCATAGTGCCTTTTGTATTTAATTCCGATGCAATTTCTGTGTTTTATCGTCAATAAGAAGGTCAGAGGGATACGGTAAACCTGAAGTGAAGCATCGGAATCTATAACTAGTGTCACAGGAATGGATCAAAACATAGACAGTAAGAAGAGTCACTTTTCTCGTACTTAAGTCGGCATTGTGCCTTTTGTATTTAATTTTGATGCAATTTCTGTGTTTCATCAACAATAAGCAGGTCAGAGGGATACAGTAAACCTGAAGTGAAGCATCGGAATCTATAACTAGTGTCACATGAATGGTTCAAACATAGACAGTAAGAAGAGTCAGTTTTCATGTACTTAAGTCGGCATTGTGCCTTTTGTATTTAATTCCGATGCAATTTCTGTGTTTCATCGTCAATAAGAAGGTCAGAGGGATATAGAAAACCCGAAGTGAAGCATCGGAATCTATAACTAATGTCACAGGAATGGTTCAAAACATAGACAGTAAGAAGAGTCAGTTTTCTTGTATTTAAGTCGGCATTGTGCCTTTTGTATTTAATTCCGATGCAATATCGGTGTTTCATCTTCAACAAGATGGTCAGAGGGATAAAGTAAACCTGAAGTGAAGCATCGGAATCTATAACTAGTGTCACAGGAATGGTTCAAAACATAGACAGTAAAAAGAGTCAGTCTTCTTGTACTTAAGTCAGCATTGTGCATTTTGTATTTAAATCCGACTCAATTTCTGTGTTTCATTGTCAAGAAGAAGGTCCAAGGGAAACAGTATACCTGAAGTGAAGCATCGGAATCTATAACTAGTGTCACAGGAATGGTTCAAAACATAGACAGTAAAAAGAGTCAGTCTTCTTGTATTTAAGTCGGCATTGTGCATTTTGTATTTAAATCCGACTCAATTTCTGTGTTTCATCGACAATAAGATGGTCCAAGACAAACAGTAAACCTGAAGTGAAGCATCGGAATTTAAAACTGGTCTCACAGGATAGGCTCAAATCATAGTATGTTAGAAGACTCAGTCTTCTCGTACTTAAGTTGGCATTGTGCCTTTTGTATTTAATTCCGGTTGAATCTCTGTGTTCAATCGTCAATAAGAAGGTCCAAGGGATACAGTAAACCTGACGTGAAGCATCGGAATCTAAAACTGGTCTCACAGCAAATGTTCAAAACATAGTCAGTAAGAAGAGTCAGTCTTCTTGTACTTAAGTCGGCACTGTGCCTTTTGTATTTAATTCCGATGCAATTTCTGTGTTTCATCGTCAATAAGAAGGTCAGAGGGATACAGTAAACCTGAAGTGAAGTATCGGAATCTATAACTAGTGTCACAGGAATGGTTCAAAACATAGACAGTAAGAAGAGTCAGTTTTCTTGTATTTAAGTCGGCATTGTGCCTTTTGTATTTAATTCCGATGCAATTTCTGTGTTTCATCGTCAATAAGAAGGTCAGAGGGATACGGTAAACCTGAAGTGAAGCATCGGAAACTATAACTAGTGTCACAGGAATGATTCAATCATAGACAGTAAGAAGAGTCAGTTTTCTTGTACTTAAGTCGGCATTGTGCCTTTTATATTTAATTCCGACGCTATATCTGTGTTTCATCGTCAATAAGAAGGTCTGATGGAAACAGTAAACCTGAAGTGAAGCATCGGAAGCTATAACTAGTGTCACATGAATGGTTCAAAACATAGACAGTAAGAAGAGTCAGTTTTCTTGTATTTAAGTCGGCATTGTGCCTTTTGTATTTAATTCCGATGCAATTTCTGTGTTTCCTTTTCAATAAGAAGGTCAGAGGGATACAGTAAACCTGAAGTGAAGCATCGGAATCTATAACTAGTGTCACAGGAATGGTTCAAAACATAGACGGCAAGAAGTGTCAGTTTTCTTGTACTTAAGTCGGCATTGTGCCTTTTGTATTTAATTCCGATGCAATATCGGTGTTTCAACTTCAATAAGAAGGTCAGAGGGATACAGTAAACCTGAAGTGAAGCATCGGAATCTATAACAATTGTCACAGGAATGGTTCAAAGCATAGACAGTAAGAAGAGTCAGTTTTCTTGTACTTAAGTCGGCATTGTTCCTTTTGTATTTAATACCGATGCAATTTCTAAGTTTCATCGTCAATAAGAAGGTCAGAGGGATACAGTATACCTAAAGTGAAGGATCGGAATCTATAACTAGTGTCACAGGAATGAATCAAATCATAGACAGTAAGAAGAGTCAGTTTTCTTGTACTTAAGTCGGCATTGTGCCTTTTGTATTTAATTCCGAAGCAATTTCTGTGTTTCATCGTCAATAAGAAGGTCAGAGGGATACAGTAAACCTGGAGTAAAACATCGTAATGTATAACTAGTGTCACAAGAATGGTTCAAAACATAGACAGTAAGAAGAGTCAGTGTTCGTGTACTTAAGTCGGCATTGTGCCTTTTGTAATTAATTCAGATGCAAGTTCTGTGTTACATCGTCAATAAGGAGGTCAGAGGGTTACAGTAAACCTGAAGTGAAGCATCGGAAACAATAACTAGTGTCACAGGAATGGTTCAAAACATAGACAGTAAGAAGAGTCAGTTTTCTTGTACTTAAGTCGGCGTTGTGCCTTTTGTATTTAATTCCGATGCAATTTCTGTGTTTCATCGTCAATAAGAAGGTCAGAGGGATACAGTGAACATGACGTGAAGCTTCGGAATCTATAACTACTGTAACAGGTATGGTTCAAAACATAGACAGTAAGAAGAGTCAGTTTTCTTGTACTTAAGTCAGCATTGTGCCTTTTGTATTTAATTCCGATGCAATTTCAGTGTTTGATCGTCAATAAGAAGGATAGAGGGATACAGTGAACCTGAAGTGAAGCTTCGGAATCTATAACTAGTGTCACAGGAATGGTTCAAATCATAGACAGTAATAAGAGTCATTTTTCTTGTACTTAAGTCGGCATTGTGCATTTTGTATTTAATTCCGATGCAATTACTGTGTTTCATCGTCAATAAGAAGGTCAGAGGGATACAGTAAACCTGAAGTGAAGCATCGGAATCTATAACTAGTGTCACATGAATGGTACAAACATAGACAGTAAGAAGAGTCAGTTTTCATGTACTTAAGTCGGCATTGTGCGTTTTGTATTTAATTCCGATACATTTTCTGTGTTTCATCGTCAATAAGAAGGTCAGAGGGATACAGAAAACCCGAAGTGAAGCATCGGAATCTATAACTAATGTCACAGGAATGGTTCAAAACATAGACAGTAAGAAGTGTCAGTTTTCTTGTATTTAAGTCGGCATTGTGCCTTTTGTATTTAATTCCGATGCAATTTCTGTGTTTCATCGTCAATAAGAAGGTCAGAGGGATACAGTAAACCTGAAGTGAAGCATCGGAATCTATAACTAGTGTCACAGGAATGGTTCAATACATAGACAGTAAGAAGAGTCGGTTTTCTTGTACTTAAGTCGGCATTGTGCCTTTTGTATTAAATTCCGATGCAATATCGGTGTTTCATCTTCAACAAGAAGGTCAGAGGGATACAGTAAACCTGAAGTGAAGCATCGGAATCTATAACAATTGTCACAGGAATGGTGCAAATCATAGACAGTAAGAAGAGTCAGTTTTCTTGTACTTAAGTCGGCATTGTTCCTTTTGTATTTAATTCCGATGCAATTTCTATGTTTCATCGTCAATAAGAAGGTCAGAGGATTACAGTATACCTAAAGTGAAGCATCGGAATCTATAACTAGTGTCACAGGAATGAATCAAAACATAGACAGTAAGAAGAGTCAGTTTTCTTGTACTTAAGTCGGCATTGTGCCTTTTGTATTTAATTCCGAAGCAATTTCTGTGTTTCATCGTCAGTAAGAAGGTCAGAGGGATACAGTTAACCTGGAGTAAAGCATCGGACTCTATAACTAGTGTCACATGAATGGTACAAAACATAGACAGTAAGAAGAGTCAGTGTTCGTGTACTTAAGTCGGCATTGTGCCTTTTGTATTTAATTCCGATGCAATATCGGTGTTTCATCTTCAATAAGAATGTCAGAGGGATACAGTAAACCTGAAGTGAAGCATCGGAATCTATAACAATTGTCACAGGAATGGTTCAAAGCATAGACAGTAAAAAGAGTCAGTTTTCCTGTACCTAAGTCGGCATTGTTCCTTTTGTATTTAATTCCGATGCAATTTCTATGTTTCATCGTCAATAAGAAGATCAGAGGGATACAATAAACCTGAAGTGAAGCATCGGAATCCATAACTAGTGTCACAGGAATGGTTCAAAACATAGACAGTAAGAAGAGTCAGTTTTCATGTACTTAAGTCGGCGTTGTGCCTTTTGTATTTAATTCCGATGCAATTCCTGTGTTTCATCGTCAATAAGAAGGTCAGAGGGATACAGTGAACCTGAAGTAGAGCTTCGGAATCTATAACTAGTGTAACAGGTATGGTTCGAAACATAGACAGTAAGAAGAGTCAGTTTTCTTGTACTTAATCCAGCATTGTGCCTTTTGTATTTAATTCCGATGCAATTTCAGTGTTTCATCGTCAATACGAAGGATAGAGGGATACAGTGAACCTGAAGTGAAGCATCGGAATCTATAACAAGTGTCACAGGAATGGTTCAAAACATAGACAGTAAAAAGAGTCAGTCTTCTTGTTTTTAAGTCGGCATTGTGCATTTTTTATTTAAATCCGACTGAATTTCTGTGTTTCATCGTCAATAAGAAGGTCCAAGGGAAACACTATACCTGAAGTGAAGAATCGAAATCTATAATTAGTGTCACAGGAATGGTTCAAAACATATACAGTAAAAAGAGTGAGTCTTCTTGTATTTAAGTCGGCATTGTACATTTTGTATTTAAATCCGACTCAATTTCTGTGTTTCATCGTCAATAAGAAGGTCCAAGGGAAACAGTAAACCTGAAGTGAAGCATCGGAATTTAAAACTGGCCTCACAGGAAAGGCTCAAATCATAGTATGTTAGAAGACTCAGTCTTCTCGTACTTAAGTTGGCATTGTGCCTTTTGTATTTAATTCCGGTTGAATCTCTGTGTTCAATCGTCAATAAGACGGTCCAAGGGATACAGTAAACCTGAAGTGAAGCATCGGAATCTAAAACTGGTCTCACAGCAAATGTTCAAAACATAGTCAGTAAGAAGAGTCAGTCTTTTTGTACTTAAGTCGCCATTGTGCCTTTTGTATTTAATTCCGATACAATTTCTGTGTTTCATCGTCAATAAGAAGGTCAGAGTGATACAGTAAACCTGAAGTGAAGCATCGGAATCTATAACGAGTGTCACAGGAATGATTCAATCATAGACAGTAAGAAGAGTCAGTTTTCTTGTACTTAAGTCGGCATTGTGCCTTTTGTATTTAATTCCGATGCTATTTCTGTCTTTCATCGTCAATAAGAAGGTCTGATGGATACAATAAACCTGAAGTGAAGCATCGGAAGCTATAACTAGTGTCACATGAATGGTTCATATATAGACAGTAAGAAGAGTCAGTTTTCCTGTACTTAATTCGGCATTGTGCCTTTTGTATTTAATTCCGATGCAATTTCTGTGTTTCATCGTCAATAAGAAGGTCAGAGGGATAAAGAAAACCTGAAGTGAAGCATCGTAATCTATAACTAGTGTCACAGGAATGGTTCAAAACATAGACAGTAAGAAGAGCCACTTTTCTCGTACTTAAGTCGGCATTGTTCCTTTTGCAATTCAATTCCGATGCAATTTCTATGTTTCATCGTCAATAAGAAGGTCAGAGGGATACAGTATACCTAAAGTGAAGTTTCGGAATCTATAACTAGTGTCACAGGAATCAATCAAAACATAGACAGTAAGAAGAGTCAGTTTTCTTGTACTTAAGTCGGCATTGTGCCTTTTGAATTTAGTTCCGAAGCAATTTCTGTGTTTCATCGTCAATAAGAAGGTCAGAGGGATACAGTAAACCTGGAGTAAAGCATCGGAATCTATAACTAGTGTCACATGAATGGTTCAAAACATAGACAGTAAGAAGAGTCAGTGTCCGTGTACTTAAGTCGGCATTGTGCCATTTGCAATTAATTCCGATGCAAGTTCTGTGTTTCATCGTCAATAAGGAGGTCAGAGGGTTACAGTTAACCTGAAGTGAAGCATCGGAATCTATAACTAGCGTCACAGGAATGGTTCAAAACATAGACAGTAAGAAGACTCAGGTTTCTTGTATTTAAGTCGGCATTGTGCCTTTTGTATTTAATTCCGATGCAATTTCTGTGTTTCATCGTCAATAAGAAGGTCAGAGGGATACAGTAAACCTGAAGTGAAGCATCGGAATCTATAACTAGATTCACAGGAATGGTTCAAAACATAGACAGTAAGAAGAGTCAGTTTTCTTGTACTTAAGTCGGCATTGTGCCTTTTGTATTTAATTCCGATGCAATATCGGTGTTTCATCTTCAATAAGAAGGTCAGAGGGATACAGTAAACCTGAAGTGAAGCATCGGAATCTATAACAATTGTCACAGGAATGGTTCAAAGCATAGACAGTAAGAAGAGTCAGTTATCTTGAACTTAAGTCGGCATTGTTCCCTTTGTATTTAATTCCGATGCAATTTCTATGTTTCATCGTCAATAAGAAGGTCAGAGGATTACAGTATACCTAAAGTGAAGCATCGGAATCTATAAGTAGTGTCACAGGAATGAATCAAAACATAGACAGTAAGAAGAGTCAGTTTTCTTGTACTTAAGTCGGCATTGTGCCTTTTGTATTTAATTCCGAAGCAATTTCTGTGTTTCATCGTCAGTAAGAAGGTCAGAGGGATACAGTTAACCTGGAGTAAAGCATCGGACTCTATAACTAGTGTCACATGAATGGTACAAAACATAGACAGTAAGAAGAGTCAGTGTTCGTGTACTTAAGTCGGCATTGTGCCTTTTGTATTTAATTCCGATGCAATATCGGTGTTTCATCTTCAATAAGAAGGTCAGAGGGATACAGTAAACCTGAAGTGAAGCATCGGAATCTATAACAATTGTCACAGGAATGGTTCAAAGCATAGACAGTAAAAAGAGTCAGTTTTCCTGTACCTAAGTCGGCATTGTTCCTTTTGTATTTAATTCCGATGCAATTTCTATGTTTCATCGTCAATAAGAAGATCAGAGGGATACAATAAGCCTGAAGTGAAGCATCGGAATCTATAACTAGTGTCACAGGAATGGTTCAAAACATAGACAGTAAGAAGAGTCAGTTTTCATATACTTAAGTCGGCGTTGTGCCTTTTGTATTTAATTCCGATGCAATTCCTGTGTTTCATCGTCAATAAGAAGGTCAGAGGGATACAGTGAACCTGAAGTATAGCTTCGGAATCTATAACTAGTGTAACAGGTATGGTTCGAAACATAGACAGTAAGAAGAGTCAGTTTTCTTGTACTTAATCCATCATTGTGCCTTTTGTATTTAATTCCGATGCAATTTCAGTGTTTCATCGTCAATACGAAGGATAGAGGGATACAGTGAACCTGAAGTGAAGCATCGGAATCTATAACAAGTGTCACAGGAATGGTTCAAAACATAGACAGTAAAAAGAGTCAGTCTTCTTGTTTTAAAGTCGGCATTGTGCATTTTTTATTTAAATCCGACTCAATTTCTGTGTTTCATCGTCAATAAGAAGGTCCAAGGGAAACAGTATACCTGAAGTGAAGAATCGAAATCTATAACTAGTGTCACAGGAATGGTTCAAAACATAGACAGTAAAAAGAGTGAGTCTTCTTGTATTTAAGTCGGCATTGTACATTTTGTATTTAAATCCGACTCAATTTCTGTGTTTCATCGTCAATAAGAAGGTCCAAGGGAAACAGTAAACCTGAAGTGAAGCATCGGAATTTAAAACTGGCCTCACAGGAAAGGCTCAAATCATAGTATGTTAGAAGACTCAGTCTTCTCGTACTTAAGTTGGCATTGTGCCTTTTGTATTTAATTCCGGTTGAATCTCTGTGTTCAATCGTCAATAAGACGGTCCAAGGGATACAGTAAACCTGAAGTGAAGCATCGGAATCTAAAACTGGTCTCACAGCAAATGTTCAAAACATAGTCAGTAAGAAGAGTCAGTCTTTTTGTACTTAAGTCGGCATTGTGCCTTTTGTATTTAATTCCGATACAATTTCTGTGTTTCATCGTCAATAAGAAGGTCAGAGTGATACAGTAAACCTGAAGTGAAGCATCGGAATCTATAACGAGTGTCACAGGAATGATTCAATCATAGACAGTAAGAAGAGTCAGTTTTCTTGTACTTAAGTCGGCATTGTGCCTTTTGTATTTAATTCCGATGCTATTTCTGTCTTTCATCGTCAATAAGAAGGTCTGATGGATACAATAAACCTGAAGTGAAGCATCGGAAGCTATAACTAGTGTCACATGAATGGTTCATATATAGACAGTAAGAAGAGTCAGTTTTCCTGTACTTAATTCGGCATTGTGCCTTTTGTATTTAATTCCGATGCAATTTCTGTGTTTCATCGTCAATAAGAAGGTCAGAGGGATAAAGAAAACCTGAAGTGAAGCATCGTAATCTATAACTAGTGTCACAGGAATGGTTCAAAACATAGACAGTAAGAAGAGCCACTTTTCTCGTACTTAAGTCGGCATTGTTCCTTTTGCAATTCAATTCCGATGCAATTTCTATGTTTCATCGTCAATAAGAAGGTCAGAGGGATACAGTATACCTAAAGTGAAGTTTCGGAATCTATAACTAGTGTCACAGGAATCAATCAAAACATAGACAGTAAGAAGAGTCAGTTTTCTTGTACTTAAGTCGGCATTGTGCCTTTTGAATTTAGTTCCGAAGCAATTTCTGTGTTTCATCGTCAATAAGAAGGTCAGAGGGATACAGTAAACCTGGAGTAAAGCATCGGAATCTATAACTAGTGTCACATGAATGGTTCAAAACATAGACAGTAAGAAGAGTCAGTGTCCGTGTACTTAAGTCGGCATTGTGCCATTTGCAATTAATTCCGATGCAAGTTCTGTGTTTCATCGTCAATAAGGAGGTCAGAGGGTTACAGTTAACCTGAAGTGAAGCATCGGAATCTATAACTAGCGTCACAGGAATGGTTCAAAACATAGACAGTAAGAAGACTCAGGTTTCTTGTATTTAAGTCGGCATTGTGCCTTTTGTATTTAATTCCGATGCAATTTCTGTGTTTCATCGTCAATAAGAAGGTCAGAGGGATACAGTAAACCTGAAGTGAAGCATCGGAATCTATAACTAGATTCACAGGAATGGTTCAAAACATAGACAGTAAGAAGAGTCAGTTTTCTTGTACTTAAGTCGGCATTGTGCCTTTTGTATTTAATTCCGATGCAATATCGGTGTTTCATCTTCAATAAGAAGGTCAGAGGGATACAGTAAACCTGAAGTGAAGCATCGGAATCTATAACAATTGTCACAGGAATGGTTCAAAGCATAGACAGTAAGAAGAGTCAGTTATCTTGAACTTAAGTCGGCATTGTTCCCTTTGTATTTAATTCCGATGCAATTTCTATGTTTCATCGTCAATAAGAAGGTCAGAGGATTACAGTATACCTAAAGTGAAGCATCGGAATCTATAAGTAGTGTCACAGGAATGAATCAAAACATAGACAGTAAGAAGAGTCAGTTTTCTTGTACTTAAGTCGGCATTGTGCCTTTTGTATTTAATTCCGAAGCAATTTCTGTGTTTCATCGTCAGTAAGAAGGTCAGAGGGATACAGTTAACCTGGAGTAAAGCATCGGACTCTATAACTAGTGTCACATGAATGGTACAAAACATAGACAGTAAGAAGAGTCAGTGTTCGTGTACTTAAGTCGGCATTGTGCCTTTTGTATTTAATTCCGATGCAATATCGGTGTTTCATCTTCAATAAGAAGGTCAGAGGGATACAGTAAACCTGAAGTGAAGCATCGGAATCTATAACAATTGTCACAGGAATGGTTCAAAGCATAGACAGTAAAAAGAGTCAGTTTTCCTGTACCTAAGTCGGCATTGTTCCTTTTGTATTTAATTCCGATGCAATTTCTATGTTTCATCGTCAATAAGAAGATCAGAGGGATACAATAAGCCTGAAGTGAAGCATCGGAATCTATAACTAGTGTCACAGGAATGGTTCAAAACATAGACAGTAAGAAGAGTCAGTTTTCATATACTTAAGTCGGCGTTGTGCCTTTTGTATTTAATTCCGATGCAATTCCTGTGTTTCATCGTCAATAAGAAGGTCAGAGGGATACAGTGAACCTGAAGTATAGCTTCGGAATCTATAACTAGTGTAACAGGTATGGTTCGAAACATAGACAGTAAGAAGAGTCAGTTTTCTTGTACTTAATCCATCATTGTGCCTTTTGTATTTAATTCCGATGCAATATCAGTGTTTCATCGTCAATACGAAGGATAGAGGGATACAGTGAACCTGAAGTGAAGCATCGGAATCTATAACAAGTGTCACAGGAATGGTTCAAAACATAGACAGTAAAAAGAGTCAGTCTTCTTGTTTTAAAGTCGGCATTGTGCATTTTTTATTTAAATCCGACTCAATTTCTGTGTTTCATCGTCAATAAGAAGGTCCAAGGGAAACAGTATACCTGAAGTGAAGAATCGAAATCTATAACTAGTGTCACAGGAATGGTTCAAAACATAGACAGTAAAAAGAGTGAGTCTTCTTGTATTTAAGTCGGCATTGTACATTTTGTATTTAAATCCGACTCAATTTCTGTGTTTCATCGTCAATAAGAAGGTCCAAGGGAAACAGTAAACCTGAAGTGAAGCATCGGAATTTAAAACTGGCCTCACAGGAAAGGCTCAAATCATAGTATGTTAGAAGACTCAGTCTTCTCGTACTTAAGTTGGCATTGTGCCTTTTGTATTTAATTCCGGTTGAATCTCTGTGTTCAATCGTCAATAAGACGGTCCAAGGGATACAGTAAACCTGAAGTGAAGCATCGGAATCTAAAACTGGTCTCACAGCAAATGTTCAAAACATAGTCAGTAAGAAGAGTCAGTCTTCTTGTACTTAATTCGGCATTGTGCCTTTTGTATTTAATTCCGATACAATTTCTGTGTTTCATCGTCAATAAGAAGGTCAGAGTGATACAGTAAACCTGAAGTGAAGCATCGGAATCTATAACGAGTGTCACAGGAATGATTCAATCATAGACAGTAAGAAGAGTCAGTTTTCTTGTACTTAAGTCGGCATTGTGCCTTTTGTATTTAATTCCGATGCTATTTCTGTCTTTCATCGTCAATAAGAAGGTCTGATGGATACAATAAACCTGAAGTGAAGCATCGGAAGCTATAACTAGTGTCACATGAATGGTTCATATATAGACAGTAAGAAGAGTCAGTTTTCCTGTACTTAATTCGGCATTGTGCCTTTTGTATTTAATTCCGATGCAATTTCTGTGTTTCATCGTCAATAAGAAGGTCAGAGGGATAAAGAAAACCTGAAGTGAAGCATCGTAATCTATAACTAGTGTCACAGGAATGGTTCAAAACATAGACAGTAAGAAGAGCCACTTTTCTCGTACTTAAGTCGGCATTGTTCCTTTTGCAATTCAATTCCGATGCAATTTCTATGTTTCATCGTCAATAAGAAGGTCAGAGGGATACAGTATACCTAAAGTGAAGTTTCGGAATCTATAACTAGTGTCACAGGAATCAATCAAAACATAGACAGTAAGAAGAGTCAGTTTTCTTGTACTTAAGTCGGCATTGTGCCTTTTGTATTTAATTCCGAAGCAATTTCTGTGTATCATCGTCAATAAGAAGGTCAGAGGGATACAGTAAACCTGGAGTAAAGCATCGGAATCTATAACTAGTGTCACATGAATGGTTCAAAACATAGACAGTAAGAAGAGTCAGTGTCCGTGTACTTAAGTCGGCATTGTGCCATTTGCAATTAATTCCGATGCAAGTTCTGTGTTTCATCGTCAATAAGGAGGTCAGAGGGTTACAGTTAACCTGAAGTGAAGCATCGGAATCTATCACTAGTGTCACAGGAATGGTTCAAAACATAGACAGTAAGAAGACTCAGGTTTCTTGTATTTAAGTCGGCATTGTGCCTTTTGTATTTCATTCCGATGCAATTTCTGTGTTTCATCGTCAATAAGAAGGTCAGAGGGATACAGTAAACCTGAAGTGAAGCATCGGAATCTATAACTAGTGTCACATGAATGGTTCAAATCATAGACAGTAAGAAGAGTCAGTTTTCTTGTACTTAAGTCGGCATTGTGCCTTTTGTATTTAATTCCGAACCAATTTCTGTGTTTCATCGTCAATAAGAAGGTCAGAGGGATACAGTTAACCTGGAGTAAAGCATCGGAATCTATAACTAGTGTCACATGAATGGTTCAAAACATAGACAGTTAGAAGAGTCAGTTTTCGTGTACTTAAGTCGGCATTGTGCCTTTTGTATTTAATTCCGATGCAATATCGGTGTTTCATCTTCAATAAGAAGGTCAGAGGGATACAGTAAACCTGAAGTGAAGCATCGGAATCTATAACAATTGTCACAGGAATGGTTCAAAGCGTAGACAGTAAGAAGAGTCAGTTTTCTTGTACTTAAGTCGGCATTGTTCCTTTTGTATTTAATTCCGATGCAATTTCTATGTTTCGTCGTCAATAAGAAGGTCAGAGGGATACAATAAACCTGAAGTGAAGCATCGGAATCTATAACTAGTGTCACAGGAATGGTTCAAAACATAGACAGTAAGAAGAGTCAGTTTTCTTGTACTTAAGTCGGCGTTGTGCCTTTTGTATTGAATTCCGTTGCAATTTCTGTGTTTCATCGTCAATAAGAAGGTCAGAGGGATACAGTGAACCTGAAGTGAAGCTTCGGAATCTATAACTAGTGTAACAGGTATGGTTCGAAACATAGACAGTAAGAAGGGTCAGTTTTCTTGTACTTAAGTCAGCATTGTGCCTTTTGTATTTAATTCCGATGCAATTTCAGTGTATCATCGTCAATACGAAGGATAGAGGGATACAGTGAACCTGAAGTGAAGCATCGGAATCCATAACTAGTGTCACAGGAATGTTTCAAAACATAGACAGTAAAAAGAGTCAGTCTTCTTGTATTTAAGTCGGCATTGAGCATTTTGTATTTAAATCCGACTCAATTTCTGTGTTTCATCGTCAATAAGAAGGTCCAACGGAAACAGTATACCTGAAGTGAAGAATCGGAAACTATAACTAGTGTCACAGGAATGGTTCAAAACATAGACAGTAAAAAGAATCAGTCTTCTTGTATTTAAGTCGGCATTGTGCATTTTGTATTTAAATCCGACTCAATTTCTGTGTTTCATCGTCAATACGAAGGTCCAAGGGAAGCAGTACACCTGAAGTGAAGCATCGGAATTTAAAACCGGTCTCACATTAAAGGCTCAAATCATAGTATGTTAGAAGACTCAGTCTTCTCGTACTTAAGTTGGCATTGTGCCTTTTGTATTTAATTCCTGTTGAGTCTCAGTGTTCAATCGTCAATAAGACGGTCCAAGGGATACAGTAAACCGGAAGTGAAGCATCGGAATCTAAAACTGGTCTCACAGCAAATGTTCAAAACATAGTCAGTAAGAAGAGTCAGTCTTCTTATACTTAAGTCGGCATTGTGCCTTTTGTATTTAATTCCGATACAATTTCTGTGTTTCATCGTCAATAAGAAGGTCAGAGTGATACAGTAAACCTGAAGTGAAGCATCGGAATCTATAACTAGTGTCACAGGAATGATTCAATCATAGACAGTAAGACGAGTCAGTTTTCTTGTACTTAAGTCGGCATTGTGCCTTTTGTATTTAATTGCGATGGTATTTCTGTGTTTCATCGTCAATAAGAAGGTCTGAAAGATACAGTAAACCTGAAGTGAAGCATCGGAAGCTATAACTAGTGTCCCATGAATGGTTCATATATAGACGGTAAGAAGAGTCAGTTTTCTTGTACTTAATTCGGCATTGTGCCTTTTGTATTTAATTCCGATGCAATTTCTGTGTTTCATCGTCAATAAGAAGGTCAGAGGGAAACAGAAACCCGACGTGAAGCATCGGAATCTATAACTAGTGTCACAGGAATGGTTCAAAACATAGACAGTAAGAAGAGTCAGTTTTCTTGTATTTAAGTCGGCATTGTGCCTTTTGTATTTAATTCCGATGCAATTTCTGTGTTTCATCGTCAATAAGAAGGTCAGAGGGATACAGTAAACCTGAAGTGAAACATCGGAATCTATAACTAGTGTCACAGGAATGGTTCAAAGCATAGACAGTAAGAAGAGTCAGTTTTCTTGTACTTAAGTCGGCATTGTGCCTTTTGTATTTAATTCCGATGCAATATCGGTGTTTCATCTACAATAAGAAGGTCAGAGGGATACAGTAAACCTGAAGTGAAGCATCGGAATCTATAACAATTGTCACAGGAATGGTTCAAAGCATAGACAGTAAGAAGAGTCAGTTTTCTTGTACTTAAGTCGGCATTGTTCCTTTTGTATTTAATTCCGATGCAATTTCTATGTTTCATCGTCTATAAGAAGGTCAGAGGAAAACAGTATACCTAAAGTGTAGCATCGGAATCTATAACTGGTGTCACAGGAATGAACCAAAACATAGACAGTAAGAAGAGTCAGTTTTCTTGTAGTTAAGTCGGCATTGTGCCTTTTGTATTTAATTCCGAAGCAATTTCTGTGTTTCATCGTCAATAAGAAGGTCAGAGGGACACAGTTAACCTGGAGTAAAGCATCGGAATCTATAACTAGTGTCACATGAATGGTTCAAAACATAGACAGTTAGAAGAGTCAGTGTTCGTGTACTTAAGTCGGCATTGTGCCTTTTGTATTTAATTCCGATGCAATATCGGTGTTTCATCGTCAATACGAAGGATAGAGGGATACAGTGAACCTGAAGTGAAGCATCGGAATCTATAACTAGTGTCACAGGAATGTTTCAAAACATAGACAGTAAAAAGAGTCAGTCTTCCTGTATTTAAGTCGGCATTGTGCATTTTGTGTTTAAATCCGACACAATTTCTGTGTTTCATCGTCAATAAGAGGGTCCAAGGGAAACAGTATACCAGAAGTGAAGAATCGGAATCTATAACTAGTGTCACAGGAATGGTTCAAAACATAGACAGTAAAAAGAGTCAGTCTTCTTGTATTTAAGTCGGCATTGTGCATTTTGTATTTAAATCCGACTCAATTTCTGTGTTTCATCGTCAATAAGAAGGTCCAAGGGAAACAGTAAACCTGAAGTGAAGCATCGGAATTTAAAACTGGTCTCACAGGAAAGGCTCAAATCATAGTATGTTAGAAGACTCAGTCTTCTCGTACTTAAGTTGGCATTGTGCCTTTTGTACTTAATTCCGGTTGAATCTCTGTGTTCAATCGTCAATAAGACGGTCCAAGGGATACAGTAAACCTGAAGTGAAGCAGCGGAATCTAAAACTGGTCTCACAGCAAATGTTCAAAACATAGTCAGTAAGAAGAGTCAGTCTTCTTGTACTTAAGTCGGCATTGTGCATTTTGTATTTAAATCCGACTCAATTTCTGTGTTTCATCGTCAATAAGAAGGTCCAAGGGAAACAGTAAACCTGAAGTGAAGCATCGGAATTTAAAACTGGTCTCACAGGAAAGGCTCAAATCATAGTATGTTAGAAGACTCAGTCTTCTCGTACTTAAGTTGGCATTGTGCCTTTTGTACTTAATTCCGGTTGAATCTCTGTGTTCAATCGTCAATAAGACGGTCCAAGGGATACAGTAAACCTGAAGTGAAGCATCGGAATCTAAAACTGGTCTCACAGCAAATGTTCAAAACATAGTCAGTAAGAAGAGTCAGTCTTCTTATACTTAAGTCGGCATTGTGCCTTTTGTATTTAATTCCGATGGTATTTCTGTGTTTCATCGTCAATAAGAAGGTCTGAAAGATACAGTAAACCTGAAGTGAAGCATCGGAAGCTATAACTAGTGTCCCATGAATGGTTCATATATAGACGGTAAGAAGAGTCAGTTTTCTTGTACTTAATTCGGCATTGTGCCTTTTGTATTTAATTCCGATGCAATTTCTGTGTTTCATCGTCAATAAGAAGGTCAGAGGGAAACAGAAACCCGACGTGAAGCATCGGAATCTATAACTAGTGTCACAGGAATGGTTCAAAACATAGACAGTAAGAAGAGTCAGTTTTCTTGTAGTTAATTTAGTGTATTTAGTGTATTTAATTCCGAAGCAATTGCTGTGTTTCATCGTCAATAAGAAGGTCAGAGGGACACAGTTAACCTGGAGTAAAGCATCGGAATCTATAACTAGTGTCACATGAATGGTTCAAAACATAGACAGTAAGAAGAGTCAGTGTTCGTGTACTTAAGTCGGCATTGTGCCTTTTGTATTTAATTCCGATGCAATATCGGTGTTTCATCTTCAATAAGAAGGTCAGAGGGATACAGTAAACCTGAAGTGAAGCATCGGAATCTATAACTAGTGTCACAGGAATGGTTCAAAACATAGACAGTAAGAAGAGTCAGTTTTCTTATAGTTAAGTCGGCATTGTGCCTTTTGTATTTAATTCCGAAGCAATTGCTGTGTTTCATCGTCAATAAGAAGGTCAGAGGGACACAGTTAACCTGGAGTAAAGCATCGGAATCTACAACTAGTGTCACATGAATGGTTCAAAACATAGACAGTAAGAAGAGTCAGTGTTCGTGTACTTAAGTCGGCATTGTGCCTTTTGTATTTGATTCCGATGCAATATCGGTGTTTCATCTTCAATAAGAAGGTCAGAGGGATACAGTAAACCTGAAGTGAAGTATCGGAATCTATAACAATTGTCACAGGAATGGTTCAAAGCGTAGACAGTAAGAAGAGTCAGTTTTCTTGTACTTAAATCGGGATTGTTCCTTTTGTATTTAATTCCGATGCAATTTCAATGTTTCATCGTCAATAAGAAGGTCAGAGGAAAACAGTATACCTAAAGTGAAGCATCGGAATCTATAACTGGTGTCACAGAAATGAACCAAAACATAGACAGTAAGAAGAGTCAGTTTTCTTGTAGTTAAGTCGGCATTGTGCCTTTTGTATTTAATTCCGAAGCAATTTCTGTGTTTCATCGTCAATAAGAAGGTCAGAGGGACACAGTTAACCTGGTGTAAAGCATCGGAATCTATAACTAGTGTCACATGAATGGTTCAAAACATAGACAGTAAGAAGAGTCAGTGTTCGGGTACTTAAGTCGGCATTGTGCCTTTTGTATTTAATTCCGATGCAATATCGGTGTTTCATCTTCAATAAGAAGGTCAGAGGGATACAGTAAAGCTGAAGTGAAGCATCGGAATCTATAACAATGGTCACAGGAATGGTTCAAAGCGTAGACAGTAAGAAGAGTCAGTTTTCTTGTACTTAAATCGGGATTGTTCCTTTTGTATTTAATTCCGATGCAATTTCTATGTTTCATCGTCAATAAGAAGGTCAGAGGGATACAATAAACCTGAAGTGAAGCATCGGAATCTATAACTAGTGTCACAGGAATGGTTCAAAACATAGACAGTAAGAAGAGTCAGTTTTTTTGTACTTAAGTCGGCGTTGTGCCTTTTGTATTGAATTCCGTTACAATTTCTGTGTTTCATCGTCAATAAGAAGGTCAGAGGGATACAGTGAACCTGAAGTGAAGCTTCGGAATCTATAACTAGTGTAACAGGTATGGTTCGAAACATAGACAGTAAGAAGGGTCAGTTTTCTTGTACTTAAGTCAGCATTGTGCCTTTTGTATTTAATTCCGATGCAATTTCAGTGTTTCATCGTCAATACGAAGGATAGAGGGATACAGTGAACCTGAAGTGAAGCATCGGAATCTATAACTAGTGTCACAGGAATGTTTCAAAACATAGACAGTAAAAAGAGTCAGTCTTCCTGTATTTAAGTCGGCATTGTGCATTTTGTATTTAAATCCGACACAATTTCTGTGTTTCATCGTCAATAAGAAGGTCCAAGGGAAACAGTATACCTGAAGTGAAGAATCGGAATCTATAACTAGTGTCACAGGAATGGTTCAAAACATAGACAGTAAAAAGAGTCAGTCTTCTTGTATTTAAGTCGGCATTGTGCATTTTGTATTTAAATCCGACTCAATTTCTGTGTTTCATCGTCAATACGAAGGTCCAAGGGAAGCAGTACACCT
The DNA here is from genome assembly GCF_023864345.2 of Schistocerca serialis cubense. Lineage (NCBI taxonomy): Eukaryota > Metazoa > Arthropoda > Insecta > Orthoptera > Acrididae > Schistocerca > Schistocerca serialis. The sequence goes on from NC_064647.1 coordinate 66,962,975, forward strand.
GAAGTGAAGCATCGGAATTTAAAACCGGTCTCACATTAAAGGCTCAAATCATAGTATGTTAGAAGACTCAGTCTTCTGGTACTTAAGTTGGCATTGTGCCTTTTGTATTTAATTCCGGTTGAGTCTCAGTGTTCAATCGTCAATAAGACGGTCCAAGGGATACAGTAAACCTGAAGTGAAGCATCGGAATCTAAAACTGGTCTCACAGCAAATGTTCAAAACATAGTCAGTAAGAAGAGTCAGTCTTCTTATACTTAAGTCGGCATTGTGCCTTTTGTATTTAATTCCGATGGTATTTCTGTGTTTCATCGTCAATAAGAAGATCTGAAAGATACAGTAAACCTGAAGTGAAGCATCGGAAGCTATAACTAGTGTCCCATGAATGGTTCATATATAGACGGTAAGAAGAGTCAGTTTTCTTGTACTTAATTCGGCATTGTGCCTTTTGTATTTAATTCCGATGCAATTTCTGTGTTTCATCGTCAATAAGAAGGTCAGAGGGAAACAGAAACCCGACGTGAAGCATCGGAAACTATAACTAGTGTCACAGGAATGGTTCAAAACATAGACAGTAAGAAGAGTCAGTTTTCTTGTAGTTAAGTCGGCATTGTGCCTTTTGTATTTAATTCCGAAGCAATTTCTGTGTTTCATCGTCAATAAGAAGGTCAGAGGGACACAGTTAACCTGGAGTAAAGCATCGGAATCTATAACTAGTGTCACATGAATGGTTCAAAACATAGACAGTAAGAAGAGTCAGTGTTCGTGTACTTAAGTCGGCATTGTGCCTTTTGTATTTAATTCCGATGCAATATCGGTGTTTCATCTTCAATAAGAAGGTCAGAGGGATACAGTAAACCTGAAGTGAAGCATCGGAATCTAAAACTGGTCTCACAGCAAATGTTCAAAACATAGTCAGTAAGAAGAGTCAGTCTTCTTATACTTAAGTCGGCATTGTGCCTTTTGTATTTAATTCCGATGGTATTTCTATGTTTCATCGTCAATAAGAAGGTCTGAAAGATACAGTAAACCTGAAGTGAAGCATCGGAAGCTATAACTAGTGTCCCATGAATGGTTCATATATAGACGGTAAGAAGAGTCAGTTTTCTTGTACTTAATTCGGCATTGTGCCTTTTGTATTTAATTCCGATGCGATTTCTGTGTTTCATCGTCAATAAGAAGGTCAGAGGGAAACAGAAACCCGACGTGAAGCATCGGAATCTATAACTAGTGTCACAGGAATGGTTCAAAACATAGACAGTAAGAAGATTCAGTTTTGTTGTATTTAAGTCGGCATTGTGCCTTTTGTATTTAATTCCGATGCAATTTCTGTGTTTCATCGTCAATAAGAAGGTCAGAGGGATACAGTAAACCTGAAGTGAAACATGGGAATCTATAACTAGTGTCACAGGAATGGTTCAAAGCATAGACAGTAAGAAGAGTCAGTTTTCTTGTACTTAAGTCGGCATTGTGCATTTTGTATTTAATTCCGATGCAATATCGGTGTTTCATCTTCAATAAGAAGGTCAAAGGATACAGTAAACCTGAAGTGAAGCATCGGAATCTATAACAATTGTCTCAGGAATGGTTCAAAGCACATACAGTAAGAAGAGTCAGTTTTCTTGTACTTAAGTCGGCATTGTTCCTTTTGTATTTAATTCCGATGCAATTTCTATGTTTCATCGTCAATAAGAAGGTCAGAGGAAAACAGTATACCTAAAGTGAAGCATCGGAATCTATAACTGGTGTCACAGAAATGAACCAAAACATAGACAGTAAGAAGAGTCAGTTTTCTTGTAGTTAAGTCGGCATTGTGCCTTTTGTATTTAATTCCGATGCAATATCGGTGTTTCATCTTCAATAAGAAGGTCAGAGGGATACAGTAAACCTGAAGTGAAGCATCGGAATCTATAACAATTGTCTCAGGAATGGTTCAAAGCATAGACTGTAATATGAGTCAGTTTTCTTGTACTTAAGTTGGCATTGTTCCTTTTGTATTTAATTCCGATCCAATTTCTATGTTTCATCGTCAATAAGAAGGTCAGAGGAATACAGTATACCTAAAGTGAAGCATCGGAATCTATAACTAGTGTCACAGGAATGAATCAAAACATAGACAGTAAGAAGAGTCAGTTTTCTTGTACTTAAGTCGGCGTTGTGCCTTTTGTATTTAATTCCGATGCAATTTCTGTGTTTCATCGTCAATAAGAAGGTCAGAGAGATACAGTGAACCTGAAGTGAAGCTTCGGAATCTATAACTAGTGTAACAGATATGGTTCGAAACATAGACAGTAAGAAGAGTCAGTTTTCTTGTACTTAAGTCAGCATTGTGCCTTTTGTATTTAATTCCGATGCAATTTCAGTGTTTCATCGTCAATACGAAGGATAGAGGGATACAGTGAACCTGAAGTGAAGCATCGGAATCTATAACTAGTGTCACAGGAATGGTTCAAAACATAGACAGTAAAAAGAGTCAGTCTTCTTGTATTTAAGTCGGCATTGTGCATTTTGTATTTAAATCCGACTCAATTTCTGTGTTTCATCGTCAATAAGAAGGTCCAAGGGAAACAGTAAACCTGAAGTGAAGCATCGGAATTTAAAACTGGTCTCACAGGAAAGGCTCATTTCATAGTATGTTAGAAGACTCAGTCTTCTCGTACTTAAGTTGGCATTGTGCCTTTTGTATTTAATTCCGGTTGAATCTCTGTGTTCAATCGTCAATAAGACGGTCCAAGGGATACAGTAAACCTGAAGTGAAGCATCGGAATCTAAAACTGGTCTCACAGCAAATGTTCAAAACATAGTCAGTAAGAAGAGTCAGTCTTCTTGTACTTAAGTCGGCATTGTGCATTTTGTATTTAAATCCGACTCAATTTCTGTGTTTCATCGTCAATAAGAAGGTCCAAGGGAAACAGTATACCTGAAGTGAAGAATCGGAATCTGCAACTAGTGTCACAAGAATGGTTCAAAACATAGACAGTAAGAAAAGTCAGTGTTCGTGTACTTAAGTCGGCATTGTGCCTTTTGCAATTAATTCCGATGCAAGTTCTGTGTTTCATCGTCAATAAGGAGGTCAGAGGGTTACAGTAAACCTGAAGTGAAGGATCGGAATCTATAACTAGTATCACAGGAATGGTTCAAAACATAGACAGTAAGAAGAGTCAGTTTTATTGTACTTAAGTCGGCGTTGTGCCTTTTGTATTTAATTCCGATGAAATTTCTGTGTTTCATCGTCAATAAGAAGGTCAGAGGGATACAGTGAACCTGAAGTGAAGCTTCGGAATCTATAACTAGTGTAACAGGTATGGTTCAAAACATAGACAGTAAGAAGAGTCAGTTTTCTTGTACTTAAGTCAGCATTGTGCCTTTTGTATTTAATTCCGATGCAATTTCAGTGTTTCATCGCCAATAAGAAGGATAGAGGAATACAGTGAACCTGACGTGAAGCATCGGAATCTATAACTAGTGTCACAGGAATGGTTAAAAGCATAGACAGTAAGAAGAGTCAGTTTTCTTGTACTAAAGTCTGCATTGTGCTTTTTGAATTTAATTCCGATGCATTTTCTGTGTTTCATCGTCAATATGGTGTTCAGAGGGTTCAGTAAACGTGAAGTGAAGCATCGGAATCTTTATCTAGTGTCACAGGAATGGTTCAAAACATAGACAGTAAGAAGAGTTAGTTTTCTTGTACTTATGTCGGCATTGTGCCTTTTGTATTTAATTCCGATGCAATTTCAGTGTTTCATCGTCAATAAGAAGGTCAGAGGGATACAGTGAACCTGAAGTGAAGCATCGGACTCTTTAACTAGTGTCACAGGAATGGTTCATAACATAGACAGTAGGAAGAGTCAAGTTTCTTGTACTTAAGTCGGCATTGTGCCTTTTGTATTTATTTCCGATGCAATTTCTGTGTTTCATCGTCAATAAGAAGGTCAGAGGGATACAGTAAACGTGAAGTGAAGCATTGGAATCTATACCTAGTGTCACAGGAATTTTTCAAAACATAGACAGTAAGAAGAGTCAGTTTTCTTGTACTTAAGTTGGCATTGTGCCTTTTGTATTTAATTCCGATGCTATATCTGTGTTTCATCATCAATAAGAAGGTCAGAGGAATACAGTAAACCTGTAGTGAAGCATCGGAATCTATAACTAGTGTCACAGGAATGGTTCAAAACATAGACAGTTAGAAGAGTTAGTTTTCTTGTACATGAGTCGGCATTGTGCCTTCTCTATTTAATTCCGATGCAATTTCTATGTTTCATCGTCAATACGAAGGTCAGAGGGATACAGTAAACCTGAAGTGAAGCATCTGAATCTATAACTAGTGTCACAGGATTGGTTCAAATCATAGACAGTAAGAAGAGTCAGTTTTCTTGTACTTAAGTCGGCATTGTGCCTTTTATATTTAATTCCGATGCAATTTCTGTGTTTCATCGTCAATAAGATGGTCAGAGGGATACATTAAACCTGAAGTGAAGCATCGGAATCTATAACTTATGTCACAGGAAAGATCAAACATAGACAGTAAGAAGAGTCAGTTTTCTTGTACTTAAGTCGGCATTGTGCCTTTTGTATTTAATTCCGATGCAATTTTAGTGTTTCAACATCAATAAGAAGGTCAGAGGGATATAGTGAACCTGAAGTGAAGCATCGGATTCTATAACAATTGTCACAGGAATGGTTCAAAGCATAGACAGTAAGAAGAGTCAGTTTTCTTGTACTTAAGTCGGCATTATTCCTTTTGTATTTAATTCCGATGCAATTTCTATGTTTCATCGTCAATAAGAAGGTCAGAGGAATACATTATACCTAAAGTGAAGCATCGGAATCTATAAGTAGTGTCACAGGAATGAATCAAAACATAGACAGTAAGAAGAGTCAGTTTTCTTGTACTTAAGTCGGCATTGTGCCTTTTGTATTTAATTCCGAACCAATTTCTGTGTTTCATCGTCAATAAGAAGGTCAGAGGGATACAGTTAACCTGGAATAAAGCATCGGAATCTATAACTAGTGTCACATGAATGGTTCAAAACATAGACAGTTAGAAGAGTCAGTGTTCGGGTACTTAAGTCGGCATTGTGCCTTTTGTATTTAATTCCGATGCAATATCGGTGTTTCATCTTCAATAAGAAGGTCAGAGGGATACAGTAAACCTGAAGTGAAGCATCGGAATCTATAACAATTGTCACAGGAATGGTTCAAAGCGTAGACAGTAAGAAGAGTCAGTTTTCTTGTACTTAAATCGGGATTGTTCCTTTTGTATTTAATTCCGATGCAATTTCTATGTTTCATCGTCAATAAGAAGGTCAGAGGGATACAATAAACCTGAAGTGAAGCATCGGAATCTATAACTAGTGTCACAGGAATGGTTCAAAACATAGACAGTAAGAAGAGTCAGTTTTTTTGTACTTAAGTCGGCGTTGTGCCTTTTGTATTGAATTCCGTTACAATTTCTGTGTTTCATCGTCAATAAGAAGGTCAGAGGGATACAGTGAACCTGAAGTGAAGCTTCGGAATCTATAGCTAGTGTAACAGGTATGGTTCGAAACATAGACAGTAAGAAGGGTCAGTTTTCTTGTACTTAAGTCAGCATTGTGCCTTTTGTATTTAATTCCGATGCAATTTCAGTGTTTCATCGTCAATACGAAGGATAGAGGGATACAGTGAACCTGAAGTGAAGCATCGGAATCTATAACTAGTGTCACAGGAATGTTTCAAAACATAGACAGTAAAAAGAGTCAGTCTTCTTGTATTTAAGTCGGCATTGTGCATTTTGTATTTAAATCCGACTCAATTTCTGTGTTTCATCGTCAATAAGAAGGTCCAACGGAAACAGTATACCTGAAGTGAAGAATCGGAAACTATAACTAGTGTCACAGGAATGGTTCAAAACACAGACAGTAAAAAGAGTCAGTCTTCTTGTATTTAAGTCGGCATTGTGATATTGTATTTAAATCCGACTCAATTTCTGTGTTTCATCGTCAATACGAAGGTCCAAGGGAAGCAGTACACCTGAAGTGAAGCATCGGAATTTAAAACCGGTCTCACATTAAAGGCTCAAATCATAGTATGTTAGAAGACTCAGTCTTCTGGTACTTAAGTTGGCATTGTGCCTTTTGTATTTAATTCCGGTTGAGTCTCAGTGTTCTATCGTCAATAAGACGGTCCAAGGGATACAGTAAACCTGAAGTGAAGCATCGGAATCTAAAACTGGTCTCACAGCAAATGTTCAAAACATAGTCAGTAAGAAGAGTCAGTCTTCTTATACTTAAGTCGGCATTGTGCCTTTTGTATTTAATTCCGATGGTATTTCTGTGTTTCATCGTCAATAAGAAGGTCTGAAAGATACAGTAAACCTGAAGTGAAGCATCGGAAGCTATAACTAGTGTCCCATGAATGGTTCATATATAGACGGTAAGAAGAGTCAGTTTTCTTGTACTTAATTCGGCATTGTGCCTTTTGTATTTAATTCCGATGCAATTTCTGTGTTTCATCGTCAATAAGAAGGTCAGAGGGAAACAGTAACCCGACGTGAAGCATCGGAATCTATAACTAGTGTCACAGGAATGGTTCAAAACATAGACAGTAAGAAGAGTCAGTTTTCTTGTATTTAAGTCGGCATTGTGCCTTTTGTATTTAATTCCGATGCAATTTCTGTGTTTCATCGTCAATAAGAAGGTCAGAGGGATACAGTAAACCTGAAGTGAAACATCGGAATCTATAACTAGTGTCACAGGAATGGTTCAAAGCATAGACAGTAAGAAGAGTCAGTTTTCTTGTACTTAAGTCGGCATTGTGCCTTTTGTATTTAATTCCGATGCAATATCGGTGTTTCATCTTCAATAAGAAGGTCAGAGGGATACAGTAAACCTGAAGTGAAGCATCGGAATCTATAACAATTGTCTCAGGAATGGTTCAAAGCACATACAGTAAGAAGAGTCAGTTTTCTTGTACTTAAGTCGGCATTGTTCCTTTTGTATTTAATTCCGATGCAATTTCTATGTTTCATCGTCAATAAGAAGGTCAGAGGAAAACAGTATACCTAAAGTGAAGCATCGGAATCTATAACTAGTGTAACAGGTATGGTTCGAAACATAGACAGTAAGAAGGGTCAGTTTTCTTGTACTTAAGTCAGCATTGTGCCTTTTGTATTTAATTCCGATGCAATTTCAGTGTTTCATCGTCAATACGAAGGATAGAGGGATACAGTGAACCTGAAGTGAAGCATCGGAATCTATAACTAGTGTCACAGGAATGTTTCAAAACATAGACAGTAAAAAGAGTCAGTCTTCTTGTATTTATGTAGGCATTGTGCATTTTGTATTTAAATCCGACTCAATTTCTGTGTTTCATCGTCAATAAGAAGGTCCAACGGAAACAGTATACCTGAAGTGAAGAATCGGAAACTATAACTAGTGTCACAGGAATGGTTCAAAACATAGACAGTAAAAAGAGTCAGTCTTCTTGTATTTAAGTCGGCATTGTGCATTTTGTATTTAAATCCGACTCAATTTCTGTGTTTCATCGTCAATACGAAGGTCCAAGGGAAGCAGTACACCTGAAGTGAAGCATCGGAATTTAAAACCGGTCTCACATTAAAGGCTCAAATCATAGTATGTTAGAAGACTCAGTCTTCTGGTACTTAAGTTGGCATTGTGCCTTTTGTATTTAATTCCGGTTGAGTCTCAGTGTTCAATCGTCAATAAGACGGTCCAAGGGATACAGTAAACCTGAAGTGAAGCATCGGAATCTAAAACTGGTCTCACAGCAAATGTTCAAAACATAGTCAGTAAGAAGAGTCAGTCTTCTTATACTTAAGTCGGCATTGTGCCTTTTGTATTTAATTCCGATGGTATTTCTGTGTTTCATCGTCAATAAGAAGGTCTGAAAGATACAGTAAACCTGAAGTGAAGCATCGGAAGCTATAACTAGTGTCCCATGAATGGTTCATATATAGACGGTAAGAAGAGTCAGTTTTCTTGTACTTAATTCGGCATTGTGCCTTTTGTATTTAATTCCGATGCAATTTCTGTGTTTCATCGTCAATAAGAAGGTCAGAGGGAAACAGAAACCCGACGTGAAGCATCGGAATCTATAACTAGTGTCACAGGAATGGTTCAAAACATAGACAGTAAGAAGAGTCAGTTTTCTTGTATTTAAGTCGGCATTGTGCCTTTTGTATTTAATTCCGATGCAATTTCTGTGTTTCATCGTCAATAAGAAGGTCAGAGGGATACAGTAAACCTGAAGTGAAACATCGGAATCTATAACTAGTGTCACAGGAATGGTTCAAAGCATAGACAGTAAGAAGAGTCAATTTTCTTGTACTTAAGTCGGCATTGTGCCTTTTGTATTTAATTCCGATGCAATATCGGTGTTTCATCTTCAATAAGAAGGTCAGAGGGATACAGTAAACCTGAAGTGAAGCATCGGAATCTATAACAATTGTCTCAGGAATGGTTCAAAGCACATACAGTAAGAAGAGTCAGTTTTCTTGTACTTAAGTCGGCATTGTTCCTTTTGTATGTAATTCCGATGCAATTTCTATGTTTCATCGTGAATAAGAAGGTCAGAGGAAAACAGTATACCTAAAGTGAAGCATCGGAATCTATAACTGGTGTCACAGAAATGAACCAAAACATAGACAGTAAGAAGAGTCAGTTTTCTTGTACTTAAGTCGGCATTGTGCCTTTTGTATTTAATTCCGAAGCAATTTCTGTGTTTCATCGTCAATAAGAAGGTCAGAGGGACACAGTTAACCTGGAGTAAAGCATCGGAATCTATAACTAGTGTCACATGAATGGTTCAAAACATAGACAGTAAGAAGAGTCAGTGTTCGTGTACTTAAGTCGTCATTGTGCCTTTTGTATTTAATTCCGATGCAATATCGGTGTTTCATCTTCAATAAGAAGGTCAGAGGGATACAGTAAACCTGAAGTGAAGCATCGGAATCTATTACAATTGTCACAGGAATGGTTCAAAGCGTAGACAGTAAGAAGAGTCAGTTTTCTTGTACTTAAATCGGGATTGTTCCTTTTGTATTTAATTCCGATGCAATTTCTATGTTTCATCGTCAATAAGAAGGTCAGAGGGATACAATAAACCTGAAGTGAAGCATCGGAATCTATAACTAGTGTCACAGGAATGGTTCAAAACATAGACAGTAAGAAGAGTCAGTTTTTTTGTACTTAAGTCGGCGTTGTGCCTTTTGTATTGAATTCCGTTACAATTTCTGTGTTTCATCGTCAATAAGAAGGTCAGAGGAAAACAGTATACCTAAAGTGAAGCATCGGAATCGATAACTAGTGTAACAGGTATGGTTCGAAACATAGACAGTAAGAAGGGTCAGTTTTCTTGTACTTAAGTCAGCATTGTGCCTTTTGTATTTAATTCCGATGCAATTTCAGTGTTTCATCGTCAATACGAAGGATAGAGGGATACAGTGAACCTGAAGTGAAGCATCGGAATCTATAACTAGTGTCACAGGAATGTTTCAAAACATAGACAGTAAAAAGAGTCAGTCTTCTTATATTTAAGTCGGCATTGTGCATTTTGTATTTAAATCCGACTCAATTTCTGTGTTTCATCGTCAATAAGAAGGTCCAACGGAAACAGTATACCTGAAGTGAAGAATCGGAAACTATAACTAGTGTCACAGGAATGGTTCAAAACATAGACAGTAAAAAGAGTCAGTCTTCTTGTATTTAAGTCGGCATTGTGCATTTTGTATTTAAATCCGACTCAATTTCTGTGTTTCATCGTCAATACGAAGGTCCAAGGGAAGCAGTACACCTGAAGTGAAGCATCGGAATTTAAAACCGGTCTCACATTAAAGGCTCAAATCATAGTATGTTAGAAGACTCAGTCTTCTGGTACTTAAGTTGGCATTGTGCCTTTTGTATTTAATTCCAGTTGAGTCTCAGTGTTCAATCGTCAATAAGACGGTCCAAGGGATACAGTAAACCTGAAGTGAAGCATCGGAATCTAAAACTGGTCTCACAGCAAATGTTCAAAACATAGTCAGTAAGAAGAGTCAGTCTTCTTATACTTAAGTCGGCATTGTGCCTTTTGTATTTAATTCCGATGGTATTTCTGTGTTTCATCGTCAATAAGAAGGTCTGAAAGATACAGTAAACCTGAAGTGAAGCATCGGAAGCTATAACTAGTGTCCCATGAATGGTTCATATATAGACGGTAAGAAGAGTCAGTTTTCTTGTACTTAATTCGGCATTGTGCCTTTTGTATTTAATTCCGATGCAATTTCTGTGTTTCATCGTCAATAAGAAGGTCAGAGGGAAACAGAAACCCGACGTGAAGCATCGGAATCTATAACTAGTGTCACAGGAATGGTTCAAAACATAGACAGTAAGAAGAGTCAGTTTTCTTGTATTTAAGTCGGCATTGTGCCTTTTGTATTTAATTCCGATGCAATTTCTGTGTTTCATCGTCAATAAGAAGGTCAGAGGGATACAGTAAACCTGAAGTGAAACATCGGAATCTATAACTAGTGTCACAGGAATGGTTCAAAGCATAGACAGTAAGAAGAGTCAGTTTTCTTGTACTTAAGTCGGCATTGTGCCTTTTGTATTTAATTCCGATGCAATATCGGTGTTTCATCTTCAATAAGAAGGTCAGAGGGATACAGTAAACCTGAAGTGAAGCATCGGAATCTATAACAATTGTCTCAGGAATGGTTCAAAGCACATACAGTAAGAAGAGTCAGTTTTCTTGTACTTAAGTCGGCATTGTTCCTTTTTATTTAATTCCGATGCAATTTCTATGTTTCATCGTCAATAAGAAGGTCAGAGGAAAACAGTATACCTAAAGTGAAGCATCGGAATCTATAACTGGTGTCACAGAAATGAACCAAAACATAGACAGTAAGAAGAGTCAGTTTTCTTGTAGTTAAGGCGGCATTGTGCCTTTTGTATTTAATTCCGAAGCAATTTCTGTGTTTCATCGTCAATAAGAAGGTCAGAGGGACACAGTTAACCTGGAGTAAAGCATCGGAATCTATAACTAGTGTCACATGAATGGTTCAAAACATAGACAGTAAGAAGAGTCAGTGTTCGTGTACTTAAGTCGGCATTGTGCCTTTTGTATTTAATTCCGATGCAATATCGGTGTTTCATCTTCAATAAGAAGGTCAGAGGGATACAGTATACCTGAAGTGAAGCATCGGAATCTATAACAATTGTCACAGGAATGGTTCAAAGCGTAGACAGTAAGAAGAGTCAGTTTTCTTGTACTTAAATCGGGATTGTTCCTTTTGTATTTAATTCCGATGCAATTTCTATGTTTCAGCGTCAATAAGAAGGTCAGAGGGATACAATAAACCTGAAGTGAAGCATCGGAATCTATAACTAGTGTCACAGGAATGGTTCAAAACATAGACAGTAAGAAGAGTCAGTTTTTTTGTACTTAAGTCGGCGTTGTGCCTTTTGTATTGAATTCCGTTACAATTTCTGTGTTTCATCGTCAATAAGGAGGTCAGAGGGATACAGTGAACCTGAAGTGAAGCTTCGGAATCTATAACTAGTGTAAAAGGTATGGTTCGAAACATAGACAGTAAGAAGGGTCAGTCTTCTTGTACTTAAGTCAGCATTGTGCCTTTTGTATTTAATTCCGATGCAATTTCAGTGTTTCATCGTCAATACGAAGGATAGAGGGATACAGTGAACCTGAAGTGAAGCATCGGAATCTATAACTAGTGTCACAGGAATGTTTCAAAACATAGACAGTAAAAAGAGTCAGTCTTCTTGTATTTAAGTCGGCATTGTGCATTTTGTATTTAAATCCGACTCAATTTCTGTGTTCCATCGTCAATAAGAAGGTCCAACGGAAACAGTATACCTGAAGTGAAGAATCGGAAACTATAACTAGTGTCACAGGAATGGTTCAAAACATAGACAGTAAAAAGAGTCAGTCTTCTTGTATTTAAGTCGGCATTGTGCATTTTGTATTTAAATCCGACTCAATTTCTGTGTTTCATCGTCAATACGAAGGTCCAAGGGAAGCAGTACACCTGAAGTGAAGCATCGGAATTTAAAACCGGTCTCACATTAAAGGCTCAAATCATAGTATGTTAGAAGACTCAGTCTTCTGGTACTTAAGTTGGCATTGTGCCTTTTGTATTTAATTCCGGTTGAGTCTCAGTGTTCAATCGTCAATAAGACGGTCCAAGGGATACAGAAAACCTGAAGTGAAGCATCGGAATCTAAAACTGGTCTCACAGCAAATGTTCAAAACATAGTCAGTAAGAAGAGTCAGTCTTCTTATACTTAAGTCGGCATTGTGCCTTTTGTATTTAATTCCGATGGTATTTCTGTGTTTCATCGTCAATAAGAAGGTCTGAAAGATACAGTAAACCTGAAGTGAAGCATCGGAAGCTATAACTAGTGTCCCATGAATGGTTCATATATAGACGGTAAGAAGAGTCAGTTTTCTTGTACTTAATTCGGCATTGTGCCTTTTGTATTTAATTCCGATGCAATTTCTGTGTTTCATCGTCAATAAGAAGGTCAGAGGGAAACAGAAACCCGACGTGAAGCATCGGAATCTATAACTAGTGTCACAGGAATGGTTCAAAACATAGACAGTAAGAAGAGTCAGTTTTCTTGTACTTAAGTCGGCATTGTGCCTTTTGTATTTAATTCCGATGCAATATCGGTATTTCATCTTCAATAAGAAGGTCAGAGGGATACAGTAAACCTGAAGTGAAGCATCGGAATCTATAACAATTGTCTCAGGAATGGTTCAAAGCACATACAGTAAGAAGAGTCAGTTTTCTTGTACTTAAGTCGGCATTGTTCCTTTTGTATTTAATTCCGATGCAATTTCTATGTTTCATCGTCAATAAGAAGGTCAGAGGAAAACAGTATACCTAAAGTGAAGCATCGGAGTCTATAACTGGTGTCACAGAAATGAACCAAAACATAGACAGTAAGAAGAGTCAGTTTTCTTGTAGTTAAGTCGGCATTGTGCCTTTTGTATTTAATTCCGAAGCAATTTCTGTGTTTCATCGTCACTAAGAAGGTCAGAGGGACACAGTTAACCTGGAGTAAAGCATCGGAATCTATAACTAGTGTCACATGAATGGTTCAAAACATAGACAGTAAGAAGAGTCAGTGTTCGTGTACTTAAGTCGGCATTGTGCCTTTTGTATTTAATTCCGATGCAATATCGGTGTTTCATCTTCAATAAGAAGGTCAGAGGGATACAGTAAACCTGAAGTGAAGCATCGGAATCTATAACAATTGTCACAGGAATGGTTCAAAGCGTAGACAGTAAGAAGAGTCAGTTTTCTTGTACTTAAATCGGGATTGTTCCTTTTGTATTTAATTCCGATGCAATTTCTATGTTTCATCGTCAATAAGAAGGTCAGAGGGATACAATAAACCTGAAGTGAAGCATCGGAATCTATAACTAGTGTCACAGGAATGGTTCAAAACATAGACAGTAAGAAGAGTCAGTTTTTTTGTACTTAAGTCGGCGTTGTGCCTTTTGTATTGAATTCCGTTACAATTTCTGTGTTTCATCGTCAATAAGAAGGTCAGAGGGATACAGTGAACCTGAAGTGAAGCTTCGGAATCTATAACTAGTGTAACAGGTATGGTTCGAAACATAGACAGTAAGAAGGGTCAGTTTTCTTGTACTTAAGTCAGCATTGTGCCTTTTGTATTTAATTCCGATGCAATTTCAGTGTTTCATCGTCAATACGAAGGATAGAGGGATACAGTGAACCTGAAGTGAAGCATCGGAATCTATAACTAGTGTCACAGGAATGTTTCAAAACATAGACAGTAAAAAGAGTCAGTCTTCTTGTATTTAAGTCGGCATTGTGCATTTTGTATTTAAATCCGACTCAATTTCTGTGTTTCATCGTCAATAAGAAGGTCCAACGGAAACAGTATACCTGAAGTGAAGAATCGGAAACTATAACTAGTGTCACAGGAATGGTTCAAAACATAGACAGTAAAAAGAGTCAGTCTTCTTGTATTTAAGTCGGCATTGTGCATTTTGTATTTAAATCCGACTCAATTTCTGTGTTTCATCGTCAATACGAAGGTCCAAGGGAAGCAGTACACCTGAAGTGAAGCATCGGAATTTAAAACCGGTCTCACATTAAAGGCTCAAATCATAGTATGTTAGAAGACTCAGTCTTCTGGTACTTAAGTTGGCATTGTGCCTTTTGTATTTAATTCCGGTTGAGTCTCAGTGTTCAATCGTCAATAAGACGGTCCAAGGGATACAGTAAACCTGAAGTGAAGCATCGGAATCTAAAACTGGTCTCACAGCAAATGTTCAAAACATAGTCAGTAAGAAGAGTCAGTCTTCTTATACTTAAGTCGGCATTGTGCCTTTTGTATTTAATTCCGATGGTATTTCTGTGTTTCATCGTCAATAAGAAGGTCTGAAAGATACAGTAAACCTGAAGTGAAGCATCGGAAGCTATAACTAGTGTCCCATGAATGGTTCATATATAGACGGTAAGAAGAGTCAGTTTTCTTGTACTTAATTCGGCATTGTGCCTTTTGTATTTAATTCCGATGCAATTTCTGTGTTTCATCGTCAATAAGAAGGTCAGAGGGAAACAGAAACCCGACGTGAAGCATCGGAATCTATAACTAGTGTCACAGGAATGGTTCAAAACATAGACAGTAAGAAGAGTCAGTTTTCTTGTATTTAAGTCGGCATTGTGCCTTTTGTATTTAATTCCGATGCAATTTCTGTGTTTCATCGTCAATAAGAAGGTCAGAGGGATACAGTAAACCTGAAGTGAAACATCGGAATCTATAACTAGTGTCACAGGAATGGTTCAAAGCATAGACAGTAAAAAGAGTCAGTCTTCTTATATTTAAGTCGGCATTGTGCATTTTGTATTTAAATCCGACTCAATTTCTGTGTTTCATCGTCAATAAGAAGGTCCAACGGAAACAGTATACCTGAAGTGAAGAATCGGAAACTATAACTAGTGTCACAGGAATGGTTCAAAACATAGACAGTAAAAAGAGTCAGTCTTCTTGTATTTAAGTCGGCATTGTGCATTTTGTATTTAAATCCGACTCAATTTCTGTGTTTCATCGTCAATACGAAGGTCCAAGGGAAGCAGTACACCTGAAGTGAAGCATCGGAATTTAAAACCGGTCTCACATTAAAGGCTCAAATCATAGTATGTTAGAAGACTCAGTCTTCTGGTACTTAAGTTGGCATTGTGCCTTTTGTATTTAATTCCAGTTGAGTCTCAGTGTTCAATCGTCAATAAGACGGTCCAAGGGATACAGTAAACCTGAAGTGAAGCATCGGAATCTAAAACTGGTCTCACAGCAAATGTTCAAAACATAGTCAGTAAGAAGAGTCAGTCTTCTTATACTTAAGTCGGCATTGTGCCTTTTGTATTTAATTCCGATGGTATTTCTGTGTTTCATCGTCAATAAGAAGGTCTGAAAGATACAGTAAACCTGAAGTGAAGCATCGGAAGCTATAACTAGTGTCCCATGAATGGTTCATATATAGACGGTAAGAAGAGTCAGTTTTCTTGTACTTAATTCGGCATTGTGCCTTTTGTATTTAATTCCGATGCAATTTCTGTGTTTCATCGTCAATAAGAAGGTCAGAGGGAAACAGAAACCCGACGTGAAGCATCGGAATCTATAACTAGTGTCACAGGAATGGTTCAAAACATAGACAGTAAGAAGAGTCAGTTTTCTTGTATTTAAGTCGGCATTGTGCCTTTTGTATTTAATTCCGATGCAATTTCTCTGTTTCATCGTCAATAAGAAGGTCAGAGGGATACAGTAAACCTGAAGTGAAACATCGGAATCTATAACTAGTGTCACAGGAATGGTTCAAAGCATAGACAGTAAGAAGAGTCAGTTTTCTTGTACTTAAGTCGGCATTGTGCCTTTTGTATTTAATTCCGATGCAATATCGGTGTTTCATCTTCAATAAGAAGGTCAGAGGGATACAGTAAACCTGAAGTGAAGCATCGGAATCTATAACAATTGTCTCAGGAATGGTTCAAAGCACATACAGTAAGAAGAGTCAGTTTTCTTGTACTTAAGTCGGCATTGTTCCTTTTTATTTAATTCCGATGCAATTTCTATGTTTCATCGTCAATAAGAAGGTCAGAGGAAAACAGTATACCTAAAGTGAAGCATCGGAATCTATAACTGGTGTCACAGAAATGAACCAAAACATAGACAGTAAGAAGAGTCAGTTTTCTTGTAGTTAAGTCGGCATTGTGCCTTTTGTATTTAATTCCGAAGCAATTTCTGTGTTTCATCGTCAATAAGAAGGTCAGAGGGACACAGTTAACCTGGAGTAAAGCATCGGAATCTATAACTAGTGTCACATGAATGGTTCAAAACATAGACAGTAAGAAGAGTCAGTGTTCGTGTACTTAAGTCGGCATTGTGCCTTTTGTATTTAATTCCGATGCAATATCGGTGTTTCATCTTCAATAAGAAGGTCAGAGGGATACAGTATACCTGAAGTGAAGCATCGGAATCTATAACAATTGTCACAGGAATGGTTCAAAGCGTAGACAGTAAGAAGAGTCAGTTTTCTTGTACTTAAATCGGGATTGTTCCTTTTGTATTTAATTCCGATGCAATTTCTATGTTTCAGCGTCAATAAGAAGGTCAGAGGGATACAATAAACCTGAAGTGAAGCATCGGAATCTATAACTAGTGTCACAGGAATGGTTCAAAACATAGACAGTAAGAAGAGTCAGTTTTTTTGTACTTAAGTCGGCGTTGTGCCTTTTGTATTGAATTCCGTTACAATTTCTGTGTTTCATCGTCAATAAGGAGGTCAGAGGGATACAGTGAACCTGAAGTGAAGCTTCGGAATCTATAACTAGTGTAAAAGGTATGGTTCGAAACATAGACAGTAAGAAGGGTCAGTCTTCTTGTACTTAAGTCAGCATTGTGCCTTTTGTATGTAATTCCGATGCAATTTCAGTGTTTCATCGTCAATACGAAGGATAGAGGGATACAGTGAACCTGAAGTGAAGCATCGGAATCTATAACTAGTGTCACAGGAATGTTTCAAAACATAGACAGTAAAAAGAGTCAGTCTTCTTGTATTTAAGTCGGCATTGTGCATTTTGTATTTAAATCCGACTCAATTTCTGTGTTCCATCGTCAATAAGAAGGTCCAACGGAAACAGTATACCTGAAGTGAAGAATCGGAAACTATAACTAGTGTCACAGGAATGGTTCAAAACATAGACAGTAAAAAGAGTCAGTCTTCTTGTATTTAAGTCGGCATTGTGCATTTTGTATTTAAATCCGACTCAATTTCTGTGTTTCATCGTCAATACGAAAGTCCAAGGGAAGCAGTACACCTGAAGTGAAGCATCGGAATTTAAAACCGGTCTCACATTAAAGGCTCAAATCATAGTATGTTAGAAGACTCAGTCTTCTGGTACTTAAGTTGGCATTGTGCCTTTTGTATTTAATTCCGGTTGAGTCTCAGTGTTCAATCGTCAATAAGACGGTCCAAGGGATACAGAAAACCTGAAGTGAAGCATCGGAATCTAAAACTGGTCTCACAGCAAATGTTCAAAACATAGTCAGTAAGAAGAGTCAGTCTTCTTATACTTAAGTCGGCATTGTGCCTTTTGTATTTAATTCCGATGGTATTTCTGTGTTTCATCGTCAATAAGAAGGTCTGAAAGATACAGTAAACCTGAAGTGAAGCATCGGAAGCTATAACTAGTGTCCCATGAATGGTTCATATATAGACGGTAAGAAGAGTCAGTTTTCTTGTACTTAATTCGGCATTGTGCCTTTTGTATTTAATTCCGATGCAATTTCTGTGTTTCATCGTCAATAAGAAGGTCAGAGGGAAACAGAAACCCGACGTGAAGCATCGGAATCTATAACTAGTGTCACAGGAATGGTTCAAAACATAGACAGTAAGAAGAGTCAGTTTTCTTGTACTTAAGTCGGCATTGTGCCTTTTGTATTTAATTCCGATGCAATATCGGTATTTCATCTTCAATAAGAAGGTCAGAGGGATACAGTAAACCTGAAGTGAAGCATCGGAATCTATAACAATTGTCTCAGGAATGGTTCAAAGCACATACAGTAAGAAGAGTCAGTTTTCTTGTACTTAAGTCGGCATTGTTCCTTTTGTATTTAATTCCGATGCAATTTCTATGTTTCATCGTCAATAAGAAGGTCAGAGGAAAACAGTATACCTAAAGTGAAGCATCGGAGTCTATAACTGGTGTCACAGAAATGAACCAAAACATAGACAGTAAGAAGAGTCAGTTTTCTTGTAGTTAAGTCGGCATTGTGCCTTTTGTATTTAATTCCGAAGCAATTTCTGTGTTTCATCGTCACTAAGAAGGTCAGAGGGACACAGTTAACCTGGAGTAAAGCATCGGAATCTATAACTAGTGTCACATGAATGGTTCAAAACATAGACAGTAAGAAGAG
This sequence comes from Schistocerca serialis cubense, assembly GCF_023864345.2. NCBI lineage: Eukaryota > Metazoa > Arthropoda > Insecta > Orthoptera > Acrididae > Schistocerca > Schistocerca serialis. Next base: position 66,981,421 of record NC_064647.1, read on the forward strand.
TCAGTGTTCGTGTACTTAAGTCGGCATTGTGCCTTTTGTATTTAATTCCGATGCAATATCGGTGTTTCATCTTCAATAAGAAGGTCAGAGGGATACAGTAAACCTGAAGTGAAGCATCGGAATCTATAACAATTGTCACAGGAATGGTTCAAAGCGTAGACAGTAAGAAGAGTCAGTTTTCTTGTACTTAAATCGGGATTGTTCCTTTTGTATTTAATTCCGATGCAATTTCTATGTTTCATCGTCAATAAGAAGGTCAGAGGGATACAATAAACCTGAAGTGAAGCATCGGAATCTATAACTAGTGTCACAGGAATGGTTCAAAACATAGACAGTAAGAAGAGTCAGTTTTTTTGTACTTAAGTCGGCGTTGTGCCTTTTGTATTGAATTCCGTTACAATTTCTGTGTTTCATCGTCAATAAGAAGGTCAGAGGGATACAGTGAACCTGAAGTGAAGCTTCGGAATCTATAACTAGTGTAACAGGTATGGTTCGAAACATAGACAGTAAGAAGGGTCAGTTTTCTTGTACTTAAGTCAGCATTGTGCCTTTTGTATTTAATTCCGATGCAATTTCAGTGTTTCATCGTCAATACGAAGGATAGAGGGATACAGTGAACCTGAAGTGAAGCATCGGAATCTATAACTAGTGTCACAGGAATGTTTCAAAACATAGACAGTAAAAAGAGTCAGTCTTCTTGTATTTAAGTCGGCATTGTGCATTTTGTATTTAAATCCGACTCAATTTCTGTGTTTCATCGTCAATAAGAAGGTCCAACGGAAACAGTATACCTGAAGTGAAGAATCGGAAACTATAACTAGTGTCACAGGAATGGTTCAAAACATAGACAGTAAAAAGAGTCAGTCTTCTTGTATTTAAGTCGGCATTGTGCATTTTGTATTTAAATCCGACTCAATTTCTGTGTTTCATCGTCAATACGAAGGTCCAAGGGAAGCAGTACACCTGAAGTGAAGCATCGGAATTTAAAACCGGTCTCACATTAAAGGCTCAAATCATAGTATGTTAGAAGACTCAGTCTTCTGGTACTTAAGTTGGCATTGTGCCTTTTGTATTTAATTCCGGTTGAGTCTCAGTGTTCAATCGTCAATAAGACGGTCCAAGGGATACAGTAAACCTGAAGTGAAGCATCGGAATCTAAAACTGGTCTCACAGCAAATGTTCAAAACATAGTCAGTAAGAAGAGTCAGTCTTCTTATACTTAAGTCGGCATTGTGCCTTTTGTATTTAATTCCGATGGTATTTCTGTGTTTCATCGTCAATAAGAAGGTCTGAAAGATACAGTAAACCTGAAGTGAAGCATCGGAAGCTATAACTAGTGTCCCATGAATGGTTCATATATAGACGGTAAGAAGAGTCAGTTTTCTTGTACTTAATTCGGCATTGTGCCTTTTGTATTTAATTCCGATGCAATTTCTGTGTTTCATCGTCAATAAGAAGGTCAGAGGGAAACAGAAACCCGACGTGAAGCATCGGAATCTATAACTAGTGTCACAGGAATGGTTCAAAACATAGACAGTAAGAAGAGTCAGTTTTCTTGTATTTAAGTCGGCATTGTGCCTTTTGTATTTAATTCCGATGCAATTTCTGTGTTTCATCGTCAATAAGAAGGTCAGAGGGATACAGTAAACCTGAAGTGAAACATCGGAATCTATAACTAGTGTCACAGGAATGGTTCAAAGCATAGACAGTAAGAAGAGTCAGTTTTCTTGTACTTAAGTCGGCATTGTGCCTTTTGTATTTAATTCCGATGCAATATCGGTGTTTCATCTTCAATAAGAAGGTCAGAGGGATACAGTAAACCTGAAGTGAAGCATCGGAATCTATAACAATTGTCTCAGGAATGGTTCAAAGCACATACAGTAAGAAGAGTCAGTTTTCTTGTACTTAAGTCGGCATTGTTCCTTTTGTATTTAATTCCGATGCAATTTCTATGTTTCATCGTCAATAAGAAGGTCAGAGGAAAACAGTATACCTAAAGTGAAGCATCGGAATCTATAACTGGTGTCACAGAAATGAACCAAAACATAGACAGTAAGAAGAGTCAGTTTTCTTGTAGTTAAGTCGGCATTGTGCCTTTTGTATTTAATTCCGAAGCAATTTCTGTGTTTCATCGTCAATAAGAAGGTCAGAGGGACACAGTTAACCTGGAGTAAAGCATCGGAATCTATAACTAGTGTCACATGAATGGTTCAAAACATAGACAGTAAGAAGAGTCAGTGTTCGTGTACTTAAGTCGGCATTGTGCCTTTTGTATTTAATTCCGATGCAATATCGGTGTTTCATCTTCAATAAGAAGGTCAGAGGGATACAGTATACCTGAAGTGAAGCATCGGAATCTACAACAATTGTCACAGGAATGGTTCAAAGCGTAGACAGTAAGAAGAGTCAGTTTTCTTGTACTTAAATCGGGATTGTTCCTTTTGTATTTAATTCCGATGCAATTTCTATGTTTCATCGTCAATAAGAAGGTCAGAGGGATACAATAAACCTGAAGTGAAGCATCGGAATCTATAACTAGTGTCACAGGAATGGTTCAAAACATAGACAGTAAGAAGAGTCAGTTTTTTTGTACTTAAGTCGGCGTTGTGCCATTTGTATTGAAATCCGTTACAATTTCTGTGTTTCATCGTCAATAAGGAGGTCAGAGGGATACAGTGAACCTGAAGTGAAGCTTCGGAATCTATAACTAGTGTAACAGGTATGGTTCGAAACATAGACAGTAAGAAGGGTCAGTTTTCTTGTACTTAAGTCAGCATTGTGCCTTTTGTATTTAATTCCGATGCAATTTCAGTGTTTCATCGTCAATACGAAGGATAGAGGGATACAGTGAACCTGAAGTGAAGCATCGGAATCTATAACTAGTGTCACAGGAATGTTTCAAAACATAGACAGTAAAAAGAGTCAGTCTTCTTGTATTTAAGTCGGCATTGTGCATTTTGTATTTAAATCCGACTCAATTTCTGTGTTTCATCGTCAATAAGAAGGTCCAACGGAAACAGTATACCTGAAGTGAAGAATCGGAAACTATAACTAGTGTCACAGGAATGGTTCAAAACATAGCCAGTAAAAAGAGTCAGTCTTCTTGTATTTAAGTCGGCATTGTGCATTTTGTATTTAAATCCGACTCAATTTCTGTGTTTCATCGTCAATACGAAGGTCCAAGGGAAGCAGTACACCTGAAGTGAAGCATCGGAATTTAAAACCGGTCTCACATTAAAGGCTCAAATCATAGTATGTTAGAAGACTCAGTCTTCTGGTACTTAAGTTGGCATTGTGCCTTTTGTATTTAATTCCGGTTGAGTCTCAGTGTTCAATCGTCAATAAGACGGTCCAAGGGATACAGTAAACCTGAAGTGAAGCATCGGAATCTAAAACTGGTCTCACAGCAAATGTTCAAAACATAGTCAGTAAGAAGAGTCAGTCTTCTTATACTTAAGTCGGCATTGTGCCTTTTGTATTTAATTCCGATGGTATTTCTGTGTTTCATCGTCAATAAGAAGGTCTGAAAGATACAGTAAACCTGAAGTGAAGCATCGGAAGCTATAACTAGTGTCCCAAGAATGGTTCATATATAGACGGTAAGAAGAGTCAGTTTTCTTGTACTTAATTCGGCATTGTGCCTTTTGTATTTAATTCCGATGCAATTTCTGTGTTTCATCGTCAATAAGAAGGTCAGAGGGAAACAGAAACCCGACGTGAAGCATCGGAATCTATAACTAGTGTCACAGGAATGGTTCAAAACATAGACAGTAAGAAGAGTCAGTTTTCTTGTATTTAAGTCGGCATTGTGCCTTTTGTATTTAATTCCGATGCAATTTCTGTGTTTCATCGTCAATAAGAAGGTCAGAGGGATTCAGTAAACCTGAAGTGAAACATCGGAATCTATAACTAGTGTCACAGGAATGGTTCAAAGCATAGACAGTAAGAAGAGTCAGTTTTCTTGTACTTAAGTCGGCATTGTGCCTTTTGTATTTAATTCCGATGCAATATCGGTGTTTCATCTTCAATAAGAAGGTCAGAGGGATACAGTAAACCTGAAGTGAAGCATCGGAATCTATAACAATTGTCTCAGGAATGGTTCAAAGCACATACAGTAAGAAGAGTCAGTTTTCTTGTACTTAAGTCGGCATTGTTCCTTTTGTATTTAATTCCGATGCAATTTCTATGTTTCATCGTCAATAAGAAGGTCAGAGGAAAACAGTATACCTAAAGTGAAGCATCGGAATCTATAACTGGTGTCACAGAAATGAACCAAAACATAGACAGTAAGAAGAGTCAGTTTTCTTGTAGTTAAGTCGGCATTGTGCCTTTTGTATTTAATTCCGAAGCAATTTCTGTGTTTCATCGTCAATAAGAAGGTCAGAGGGACACAGTTAACCTGGAGTAAAGCATCGGAATCTATAACTAGTGTCACATGAATGGTTCAAAACATAGACAGTAAGAAGAGTCAGTGTTCGTGTACTTAAGTCGGCATTGTGCCTTTTGTATTTAATTCCGATGCAATATCGGTGTTTCATCTTCAATAAGAAGGTCAGAGGGATACAGTATACCTGAAGTGAAGCATCGGAATCTATAACAATTGTCACAGGAATGGTTCAAAGCGTAGACAGTAAGAAGAGTCAGTTTTCTTGTACTTAAATCGGGATTGTTCCTTTTGTATTTAATTCCGATGCAATTTCTATGTTTCATCGTCAATAAGAAGGTCAGAGGGATACAATAAACCTGAAGTGAAGCATCGGAATCTATAACTAGTGTCACAGGAATGGTTCAAAACATAGACAGTAAGAAGAGTCAGTTTTTTTGTACTTAAGTCGGCTTTGTGCCTTTTGTATTGAATTCCGTTACAATTTCTGTGTTTCTTCGTCAATAAGGAGGTCAGAGGGATACAGTGAACCTGAAGTGAAGCATCGGAATCTATAACTAGTGTAACAGGTATGGTTCGAAACATAGACAGTAAGAAGGGTCAGTTTTCTTGTACTTAAGTCAGCATTGTGCCTTTTGTATTTAATTCCGATGCAATTTCAGTGTTGCATCGTCAATACGAAGGATAGAGGGATACAGTGAACCTGAAGTGAAGCATCGGAATCTATAACTAGTGTCACAGGAATGTTTCAAAACATAGACAGTAAAAAGAGTCAGTCTTCTTGTATTTAAGTCGGCATTGTGCATTTTGTATTTAAATCCGACTCAATTTCTGTGTTTCATCGTCAATAAGAAGGTCCAACGGAAACAGTATACCTGAAGTGAAGAATCGGAAACTATAACTAGTGTCACAGGAATGGTTCAAAACATAGACAGTAAAAAGAGCCAGTCTTCTTGTATTTAAGTCGGCATTGTGCATTTTGTATTTAAATCCGACTCAATTTCTGTGTTTCATCGTCAATACGAAGGTCCAAGGGAAGCAGTACACCTGAAGTGAAGCATCGGAATTTAAAACCGGTCTCACATTAAAGGCTCAAATCATAGTATGTTAGAAGACTCAGTCTTCTGGTACTTAAGTTGGCATTGTGCCTTTTGTATTTAATTCCGGTTGAGTCTCAGTGTTCAATCGTCAATAAGACGGTCCAAGGGATACAGTAAACCTGAAGTGAAGCATCGGAATCTAAAACTGGTCTCACAGCAAATGTTCAAAACATAGTCAGTAAGAAGAGTCAGTCTTCTTATACTTAAGTCGGCATTGTGCCTTTTGTATTTAATTCCGATGGTATTTCTGTGTTTCATCGTCAATAAGAAGGTCTGAAAGATACAGTAAACCTGAAGTGAAGCATCGGAAGCTATAACTAGTGTCCCATGAATGGTTCATATATAGACGGTAAGAAGAGTCAGTTTTCTTGTACTTAATTCGGCATTGTGCCTTTTGTATTTAATTCCGATGCAATTTCTGTGTTTCATCGTCAATAAGAAGGTCAGAGGGAAACAGAAACCCGACGTGAAGCATCGGAATCTATAACTAGTGTCACAGGAATGGTTCAAAACATAGACAGTAAGAAGAGTCAGTTTTCTTGTACTTAAGTCGGCATTGTGCCTTTTGTATTTAATTCCGATGCAATATCGGTGTTTCATCTTCAATAAGAAGGTCAGAGGGATACAGTAAACCTGAAGTGAAGCATCGGAATCTATAACAATTGTCTCAGGAATGGTTCAAAGCACATACAGTAAGAAGAGTCAGTTTTCTTGTACTTAAGTCGGCATTGTTCCTTTTGTATTTAATTCCGATGCAATTTCTATGTTTCATCGTCAATAAGAAGGTCAGAGGAAAACAGTATACCTAAAGTGAAGCATCGGAATCTATAACTGGTGTCACAGAAATGAACCAAAACATAGACAGTAAGAAGAGTCAGTTTTCTTGTAGTTAAGTCGGCATTGTGCCTTTTGTATTTAATTCCGAAGCAATTTCTGTGTTTCATCGTCAATAAGAAGGTCAGAGGGACACAGTTAACCTGGAGTAAAGCATCGGAATCTATAACTAGTGTCACATGAATGGTTCAAAACATAGACAGTAAGAAGAGTCAGTGTTCGTGTACTTAAGTCGGCATTGTGCCTTTTGTATTTAATTCCGATGCAATATCGGTGTTTCATCTTCAATAAGAAGGTCAGAGGGATACAGTAAACCTGAAGTGAAGCATCGGAATCTATAACAATTGTCACAGGAATGGTTCAAAGCGTAGACAGTAAGAAGAGTCAGTTTTCTTGTACTTAAATCGGGATTGTTCCTTTTGTATTTAATTCCGATGCAATTTCTATGTTTCATCGTCAATAAGAAGGTCAGAGGGATACAATAAACCTGAAGTGAAGCATCGGAATCTATAACTAGTGTCACAGGAATGGTTCAAAACATAGACAGTAAGAAGAGTCAGTTTTTTTGTACTTAAGTCGGCGTTGTGCCTTTTGTATTGAATTCCGTTACAATTTCTGTGTTTCATCGTCAATAAGAAGGTCAGAGGGATACAGTGAACCTGAAGTGAAGCTTCGGAATCTATAACTAGTGTAACAGGTATGGTTCGAAACATAGACAGTAAGAGGGGTCAGTTTTCTTGTACTTAAGTCAGCATTGTGCCTTTTGTATTTAATTCCGATGCAATTTCAGTGTTTCATCGTGAATACGAAGGATAGAGGGATACAGTGAACCTGAAGTGAAGCATCGGAATCTATAACTAGTGTCACAGGAATGTTTCAAGACATAGACAGTAAAAAGAGTCAGTCTTCTTGTATTTAAGTCGGCATTGTGCATTTTGTATTTAAATCCGACTCAATTTCTGTGTTTCATCGTCAATAAGAAGGTCCAACGGAAACAGTATACCTGAAGTGAAGAATCGGAAACTATAACTAGTGTCACAGGAATGGTTCAAAACATAGACAGTAAAAAGAGTCAGTCTTCTTGTATTTAAGTCGGCATTGTGCATTTTGTATTTAAATCCGACTCAATTTCTGTGTTTCATCGTCAATACGAAGGTCCAAGGGAAGCAGTACACCTGAAGTGAAGCATCGGAATTTAAAACCGGTCTCACATTAAAGGCTCAGATCATAGTATGTTAGAAGACTCAGTCTTCTGGTACTTAAGTTGGCATTGTGCCTTTTGTATTTAATTCCGGTTGAGTCTCAGTGTTCAATCGTCAATAAGACGGTCCAAGGGATACAGTAAACCTGAAGTGAAGCATCGGAATCTAAAACTGGTCTCACAGCAAATGTTCAAAACATAGTCAGTAAGAAGAGTCAGTCTTCTTATACTTAAGTCGGCATTGTGCCTTTTGTATTTAATTCCGATGGTATTTCTGTGTTTCATCGTCAATAAGAAGGTCTGAAAGATACAGTAAACCTGAAGTGAAGCATCGGAAGCTATAACTAGTGTCCCATGAATGGTTCATATATAGACGGTAAGAAGAGTCAGTTTTCTTGTACTTAATTCATCATTGTGCCTTTTGTATTTAATTCCGATGCAATTTCTGTGTTTCATCGTCAATAAGAAGGTCAGAGGGAAACAGAAACCCGACGTGAAGCATCGGAATCTATATCTAGTGTCACAGGAATGGTTCAAAACATAGACAGTAAGAAGAGTCAGTTTTCTTGTATTTAAGTCGGCATTGTGCCTTTTGTATTTAATTCCGATGCAATTTCTGTGTTTCATCGTCAATAAGAAGGTCAGAGGGATACAGTAAACCTGAAGTGAAACATCGGAATCTATAACTAGTGTCACAGGAATGGTTCAAAGCATAGACAGTAAGAAGAGTCAGTTTTCTTGTACTTAAGTCGGCATTGTGCCTTTTGTATTTAATTCCGATGCAATATCGGTGTTTCATCTTCAATAAGAAGGTCAGAGGGATACAGTAAACCTGAAGTGAAGCATCGGAATCTATAACAATTGTCTCAGGAATGGTTCAAAGCACATACAGTAAGAAGAGTCAGTTTTCTTGTACTTAAGTCGGCATTGTTCCTTTTGTATTTAATTCCGATGCAATTTCTATGTTTCATCGTCAATAAGAAGGTCAGAGGAAAACAGTATACCTAAAGTGAAGCATCGGAATCTATAACTGGTGTCACAGAAATGAACCAAAACATAGACAGTAAGAAGAGTCAGTTTTCTTGTAGTTAAGTCGGCATTGTGCCTTTTGTATTTAATTCCGAAGCAATTTCTGTGTTTCATCGTCAACAAGAAGGTCAGAGGGACACAGTTAACCTGGAGTAAAGCATCGGAATCTATAACTAGTGTCACATGAATGGTTCAAAACATAGACAGTAAGAAGAGTCAGTGTTCGTGTACTTAAGTCGGCATTGTGCCTTTTGTATTTAATTCCCATGCAATATCGGTGTTTCATCTTCAATAAGAAGGTCAGAGGGATACAGTAAACCTGAAGTGAAGCATCGGAATCTATAACAATTGTCACAGGAATGGTTCAAAGCTTAGACAGTAAGAAGAGTCTGTTTTCTTGTACTTAAGTCGGCATTGTTCCTTTTGTATTTAATTCCGATGCAATTTCTATGTTTCATCGTCAATAAGAAGGTCAGAGGGATACAATAAACCTGAAGTGAAGCATCGGAATCTATAACTAGTGTCACAGGAATGGTTCAAAACATAGACAGTAAGAAGAGTCAGTTTTCTTGTACTTAAGTCGGCGTTGTGCCTTTTGTATTGAATTCCGATGCAATTTCTGTGTTTCATCGTCAATAAGAAGGTCAGAGGGATACAGTGAACCTGAAGTGAAGCTTCGGAATCTATAACTAGTGTAACAGGTATGGTTCGAAACATAGACAGTAAGAAGAGTCAGTTTTCTTGTACTTAAGTCAGCATTGTGCCTTTTGTATATAATTCCGATGCAATTTCAGTGTTTCATCGTCAATACGAAGGATAGAGGGATACAGTGAACCTGAAGTGAAGCATCGGAATCTATAACTAGTGTCACAGGAATGTTTCAAAACATAGACAGTAAAAAGAGTCAGTCTTCCTGTATTTAAGTCGGCATTGTGCATTTTGTATTTAAATCCGACACAATTTCTGTGTTTCATCGTCAATAAGAAGGTCCAAGGGAAACAGTATACCTGAAGTGAAGAATCGGAATCTATAACTAGTGTCACAGGAATGGTTCAAAACATAGACAGTAAAAAGAGTCAGTCTTCTTGTATTTAAGTCGGCATTGTGCATTTTGTATTTAAATCCGACTCAATTTCTGTGTTTCATCGTCAATAAGAAGGTCCAAGGGAAACAGTAAACCTGAAGTGAAGCCTCGGAATTTAAAACTGGTCTCACATTAAAGGCTCAAATCATAGTATGTTAGAAGACTCAGTCTTCTCGTACTTAAGTTGGCATTGTGCCTTTTGTATTTAATTCCGGTTGAGTCTCAGTGTTCAATCGTCAATAAGACGGTCCAAGGGATACAGTAAACCCGAAGTGAAGCATCGGAATCTAAAACTGGTCTCACAGCAAATGTTCAAAACATAGTCAGTAAGAAGAGTCAGTCTTCTTATACTTAAGTCGGCATAGTGCCTTTTGTATTTAATTCCGATACAATTTCTGTGTTTCATCGTCAATAAGAAGGTCAGAGTGATACAGTAAACCTGAAGTGAAGCATCGGAATCTATAACTAGTGTCACAGGAATGATTCAATCATAGACAGTAAGAACAGTCAGTTTCCTTGTACTTAAGTCGGCATTGTGCCTTTTGTATTTAATTCCGATGCTATTTCTGTGTTTCATCGTCAATAAGAAGGTCTGATGGATACAGTAAACCTGAAGTGAAGCATCGGAAGCTATAAATAGTGTCACATGAATGGTTCATATATAGACAGTAAGAAGAGTAAGTTTTCTTGAACTTAATTCGGCATTGTGCCTTTGGTATTTAATTCCGATGCAATTTCTGTGTTTCATCGTCAATGAGAAGGTCAGAGGGAAACAGAAACCCGACGTGAAGCATCGGAATCTATAAATAGTATCACAGGAATGGTTCAAAACATAGACAGTAAGAAGAGTCAGTTTTCTTGTATTTAAGTCGGCATTGTGCCTTTTGTATTTAATCACGATGCAATTTCTGTGTTTCATCGTCAATAAGAAGGTCAGAGGGATACAGTAAACTTGAAGTGAAACATCGGAATCTATAACTAGTGTCACAGGAATGGTTCTAAACATAGACAGTAAGAAGAGTCAGTTTTCTTGTACTTAAGTAGGCATTGTGCCTTTTGTATTTAATTCCGATGCAATATCGGTGTTTCATCTTCAATAAGAAGGTCAGAGGGATACAGTAAACCTGAAGTGAAGCATCGGAATCTATAACAATTGTCACAGGAATGGTTCAAAGCATAGACTGTAATATGAGTCAGTTTTCTTGTACTTAAGTTGGCATTGTTCCTTTTGTATTTAATTCCGATCCAATTTCTATGTTTCATCGTCAATAATAAGGTCAGAGGAATACAGTATACCTAAAGTGAAGCATCGGAATCTATAACTAGTGGCACAGGAATGAATCAAAACATAGACAGTAAGAAGAGTCAGTTTTCTTGTACTTAAGTCGGCGTTGTGCCTTTTGTATTTAATTCCGATGCAATTTCTGTGTTTCATCGTCAATAAGAAGGTCAGAGGGATACAGTGAACCTGAAGTGAAGCTTCGGAATCTATAACTAGTGTAACAGATATGGTTCGAAACATAGACAGTAAGAAGAGTCAGTTTTCTTGTACTTAAGTCAGCATTGTGCCTTTTGTATTTAATTCCGATGCAATTTCAGTGTTTCATCGTCAATACGAAGGATAGAGGGATACAGTGAACCTCAAGTGAAGCATCGGAATCTATAACTAGTGTCACAGGAATGGTTCAAAACATAGACAGTAAAAAGAGTCAGTTTTCTTGTATTTAAGTCGGCATTGTGCCTTTTGTATTTAATTCCGATGCAATTTCTGTGTTTCATCGTCAATAAGAAGGTCAGAGGGATACAGTAAACCTGAAGTGAAACATCGGAATCTATAACTAGTGTCACAGGAATGGTTCAAAGCATAGACAGTAAGAAGAGTCAGTTTTCTTGTACTTAAGTCGGCATTGTGCCTTTTGTATTTAATTCCGATGCAATATCGGTGTTTCATCTTCAATAAGAAGGTCAGAGGGATACAGTAAACCTGAAGTGAAGCATCGGAATCTATAACAATTGTCTCAGGAATGGTTCAAAGCACATACAGTAAGAAGAGTCAGTTTTCTTGTACTTAAGTCGGCATTGTTCCTTTTGTATTTAATTCCGTTGCAATTTCTATGTTTCATCGTCAATAAGAAGGTCAGAGGAAAACAGTATACCTAAAGTGAAGCATCGGAATCTATAACTGGTGTCACAGAAATGAACCAAAACATAGACAGTAAGAAGAGTCAGTTTTCTTGTAGTTAAGTCGGCATTGTGCCTTTTGTATTTAATTCCGAAGCAATTTCTGTGTTTCATCGTCAATAAGAAGGTCAGAGGGACACAGTTAACCTGGAGTAAAGCATCGGAATCTATAACTAGTGTCACATGAATGGTTCAAAACATAGACAGTAAGAAGAGTCAGTGTTCGTGTACTTAAGTCGGCATTGTGCCTTTTGTATTTAATTCCGATGCAATATCGGTGTTTCATCTTCAATAAGAAGGTCAGAGGGATACAGTAAACCTGAAGTGAAGCATCGGAATCTATAACAATTGTCACAGGAATGGTTCAAAGCTTAGACAGTAAGAAGAGTCTGTTTTCTTGTACTTAAGTCGGCATTGTTCCTTTTGTATTTAATTCCGATGCAATTTCTATGTTTCATCGTCAATAAGAAGGTCAGAGGGATACAATAAACCTGAAGTGAAGCATCGGAATCTATAACTAGTGTCACAGGAATGGTTCAAAACATAGACAGTAAGAAGGGTCAGTTTTCTTGTACTTAAGTCGGCGTTGTGCCTTTTGTATTGAATTCCGATGCAATTTCTGAGTTTCATCGTCAATAAGAAGGTCAGAGGGATACAGTGAACCTGAAGTGAAGCTTCGGAATCTATAACTAGTGTAACAGGTATGGTTCGAAACATAGACAGTAAGAAGAGTCAGTTTTCTTGTACTTAAGTCAGCATTGTGCCTTTTGTATATAATTCCGATGCAATTTCAGTGTTTCATCGTCAATACGAAGGATAGAGGGATACAGTGAACCTGAAGTGAAGCATCGGAATCTATAACTAGTGTCACAGGAATGTTTCAAAACATAGACAGTAAAAAGAGTCAGTCTTCCTGTATTTAAGTCGGCATTGTGCATTTTGTATTTAAATCCGACACAATTTCTGTGTTTCATCGTCAATAAGAAGGTCCAAGGGAAACAGTATACCTGAAGTGAAGAATCGGAATCTATAACTAGTGTCACAGGAATGGTTCAAAACATAGACAGTAAAAAGAGTCAGTCTTCTTGTATTTAAGTCGGCATTGTGCATTTTGTATTTAAATCCGACTCAATTTCTGTGTTTCATCGTCAATAAGAAGGTCCAAGGGAAACAGTAAACCTGAAGTGAAGCATCGGAATTTAAAACTGGTCTCACATTAAAGGCTCAAATCATAGTATGTTAGAAGACTCAGTCTTCTCGTACTTAAGTTGGCATTGTGCCTTTTGTATTTAATTCCGGTTGAGTCTCAGTGTTCAATCGTCAATAAGACGGTCCAAGGGATACAGTAAACCCGAAGTGAAGCATCGGAATCTAAAACTGGTCTCACAGCAAATCTTCAAAACATAGTCAGTAAGAAGAGTCAGTCTTCTTATACTTAAGTCGGCATAGTGCCTTTTGTATTTAATTCCGATACAATTTCTGTGTTTCATCGTCAATAAGAAGGTCAGAGTGATACAGTAAACCTGAAGTGAAGCATCGGAATCTATAACTAGTGTCACAGGAATGATTCAATCATAGACAGTAAGAACAGTCAGTTTCCTTGTACTTAAGTCGGCATTGTGCCTTTTGTATTTAATTCCGATGCTATTTCTGTGTTTCATCGTCAATAAGAAGGTCTGATGGATACAGTAAACCTGAAGTGAAGCATCGGAAGCTATAAATAGTGTCACATGAATGGTTCATATATAGACAGTAAGAAGAGTAAGTTTTCTTGAACTTAATTCGGCATTGTGCCTTTGGTATTTAATTCCGATGCAATTTCTGTGTTTCATCGTCAATAAGAAGGTCAGAGGGAAACAGAAACCCGACGTGAAGCATCGGAATCTATAACTAGTATCACAGGAATGGTTCAAAACATAGACAGTAAGAAGAGTCAGTTTTCTTGAATTTAAGTCGGCATTGTGCCTTTTGTATTTAATTCCGATGCAATATCGGTGTTTCATCTTCAATAAGAAGGTCAGAGGGATACAGTAAACCTGAAGTGAAGCATCGGAATCTATAACAATTGTCACAGGAATGGTTCAAAGCATAGACTGTAATATGAGTCAGTTTTCTTGTACTTAAGTTGGCATTGTTCCTTTTGTATTTAATTCCGATCCAATTTCTATGTTTCATCGTCAATAGGAAGGTCAGAGGAATACAGTATACCTAAAGTGAAGCATCGGAATCTATAACTAGTGTCACAGGAATGAATCAAAACATAGACAGTAAGAAGAGTCAGTTTTCTTGTACTTAAGTCGGCGTTGTGCCTTTTGTATTTAATTCCGATGCAATTTCTGTGTTTCATCGTCAATAAGAAGGTCAGAGGGATACAGTGAACCTGAAGTGAAGCTTCGGAATCTATAACTAGTGTAACAGATATGGTTCGAAACATAGACAGTAAGAAGGGTCAGTTTTCTTGTACTTAAGTCGGCGTTGTGCCTTTTGTATTGAATTCCGATGCAATTTCTGAGTTTCATCGTCAATAAGAAGGTCAGAGGGATACAGTGAACCTGAAGTGAAGCTTCGGAATCTATAACTAGTGTAACAGGTATGGTTCGAAACATAGACAGTAAGAAGAGTCAGTTTTCTTGTACTTAAGTCAGCATTGTGCCTTTTGTATATAATTCCGATGCAATTTCAGTGTTTCATCGTCAATACGAAGGATAGAGGGATACAGTGAACCTGAAGTGAAGCATCGGAATCTATAACTAGTGTCACAGGAATGTTTCAAAACATAGACAGTAAAAAGAGTCAGTCTTCCTGTATTTAAGTCGGCATTGTGCATTTTGTATTTAAATCCGACACAATTTCTGTGTTTCATCGTCAATAAGAAGGTCCAAGGGAAACAGTATACCTGAAGTGAAGAATCGGAATCTATAACTAGTGTCACAGGAATGGTTCAAAACATAGACAGTAAAAAGAGTCAGTCTTCTTGTATTTAAGTCGGCATTGTGCATTTTGTATTTAAATCCGACTCAATTTCTGTGTTTCATCGTCAATAAGAAGGTCCAAGGGAAACAGTAAACCTGAAGTGAAGCATCGGAATTTAAAACTGGTCTCACATTAAAGGCTCAAATCATAGTATGTTAGAAGACTCAGTCTTCTCGTACTTAAGTTGGCATTGTGCCTTTTGTATTTAATTCCGGTTGAGTCTCAGTGTTCAATCGTCAATAAGACGGTCCAAGGGATACAGTAAACCCGAAGTGAAGCATCGGAATCTAAAACTGGTCTCACAGCAAATGTTCAAAACATAGTCAGTAAGAAGAGTCAGTCTTCTTATACTTAAGTCGGCATAGTGCCTTTTGTATTTAATTCCGATACAATTTCTGTGTTTCATCGTCAATAAGAAGGTCAGAGTGATACAGTAAACCTGAAGTGAAGCATCGGAATCTATAACTAGTGTCACAGGAATGATTCAATCATAGACAGTAAGAACAGTCAGTTTCCTTGTACTTAAGTCGGCATTGTGCCTTTTGTATTTAATTCCGATGCTATTTCTGTGTTTCATCGTCAATAAGAAGGTCTGATGGATACAGTAAACCTGAAGTGAAGCATCGGAAGCTATAAATAGTGTCACATGAATGGTTCATATATAGACAGTAAGAAGAGTAAGTTTTCTTGAACTTAATTCGGCATTGTGCCTTTGGTATTTAATTCCGATGCAATTTCTGTGTTTCATCGTCAATAAGAAGGTCAGAGGGAAACAGAAACCCGACGTGAAGCATCGGAATCTATAACTAGTATCACAGGAATGGTTCAAAACATAGACAGTAAGAAGAGTCAGTTTTCTTGTATTTAAGTCGGCATTGTGCCTTTTGTATTTAATTCCGATGCAATTTCTGTGTTTCATCGTCAATAAGAAGGTCAGAGGGATACAGTAAACCTGAAGTGAAACATCGGAATCTATAACTAGTGTCACAGGAATGGTTCTAAACATAGACAGTAAGAAGAGTCAGTTTTCTTGTACTTAAGTAGGCATTGTGCCTTTTGTATTTAATTCCGATGCAATATCGGTGTTTCATCTTCAATAAGAAGGTAAGAGGGATACAGTAAACCTGAAGTGAAGCATCGGAATCTATAACAATTGTCACAGGAATGGTTCAAAGCATAGACTGTAATATGAGTCAGTTTTCTTGTACTTAAGTTGGCATTGTTCCTTTTGTATTTAATTCCGATCCAATTTCTATGTTTCATCGTCAATAGGAAGGTCAGAGGAATACAGTATACCTAAAGTGAAGCATCGGAATCTATAACTAGTGTCACAGGAATGAATCAAAACATAGACAGTAAGAAGAGTCAGTTTTCTTGTACTTAAGTCGGCGTTGTGCCTTTTGTATTTAATTCCGATGCAATTTCTGTGTTTCATCGTCAATAAGAAGGTCAGAGGGATACAGTGAACCTGAAGTGAAGCTTCGGAATCTATAACTAGTGTAACAGATATGGTTCGAAACATAGACAGTAAGAAGAGTCAGTTTTCTAGTACTTAAGTCAGCATTGTGCCTTTTGTATTTAATTCCGATGCAATTTCAGTGTTTCATCGTCAATACGAAGGATAGAGGGATACAGTGAACCTGAAGTGAAGCATCGGAATCTATAACTAGTGTCACAGGAATGGTTCAAAACATAGACAGTAAAAAGAGTCAGTCTTCTTGTATTTAAGTCGGCATTGTGCATTTTGTATTTAAATCCGACTCAATTTCTGTGTTTCATCGTCAATAAGAAGGTCCAAGGGAAACAGTAAACCTGAAGTGAAGCATCGGAATTTAAAACTGTTCTCTTAGGAAAGGCTCAAATCATAGTATGTTAGAAGACTCAGTCTTCTCGTACTTAAGTTGGCATTGTGCCTTTTGTATTTAATTCCGGTTGAATCTCTGTGTTCAATCGTCAATAAGACGATCCAAGGGATACAGTAAACCTGAAGTGAAGCATCGGAATCTAAAACTGGTCCCACAGCAAATGTTCAAAACATAGTCAGTAAGAAGAGTCAGTCTTCTTGTACTTAAGTCGGCATTGTGCATTTTGTATTTAAATCCGACTCAATTTCTGTGTTTCATCGTCAATAAGAAGGTCCAAGGGAAACAGTATACCTGAAGTGAAGAATCGGAATCTGTAACTAGTGTCACATGAATGGTTCAAAACATAGACAGTAAGAAAAGTCAGTGTTCGTGTACTTAAGTCGGCATTGTGCCTTTTGCAATTAATTCCGATGCAAGTTCTGTGTTTCATCGTCAATAAGGAGGTCAGAGGGTTACAGTAAACCTGAAGTGAAGGATCGGAATCTATAACTAGTATCACAGGAATGGTTCAAAACATAGACAGTAAGAAGAGTCAGTTTTATTGTACTTAAGTCGGCGTTGTGCCTTTTGTATTTAATTCCGATGAAATTTCTGTGTTTCATCGTCAATAAGAAGGTCAGAGGGATACAGTGAACCTGAAGTGAAGCTTCGGAATCTATAACTAGTGTAACATGTATGGTTCAAAACATAGACAGTAAGAAGAGTCAGTTTTCTTGTACTTGAGTCAGCATTGTGCCTTTTGTATTTAATTCCGATGCAATTTCAGTGTTTCATCGTCAATAAGAAGGATAGAGGGATACAGTGAACCTGAAGTGAAGCATCGGAATCTATAACTAGTGTCACAGGAATGGTTAAAAACATAGACAGTAAGAAGAGTCAGTTTTTTTGTACTAAAGTCTGCATTGTGCTTTTTGTATTTAATTCCGATGCATTTTCTGTGTTTCATCGTCAATATGGTGCTCAGAGGGTTCAGTAAACGTGAAGTGAAGCATCGGAATCTTTATCTAGTGTCACAGGAATGGTTCAAAACATAGACAGTAAGAAGAGTTAGTTTTCTTGTACTTAAGTCGGCATTGTGCCTTTTGTATTTAATTCCGATGCAATTTCAGTGTTTCATCGTCAATAAGAAGGTCAGAGGGATACAGTGAACCTGAAGTGAAGCATCGGACTCTTTAACTAGTGTCACAGGAATGGTTCATAACATAGACAGTAGGAAGAGTCAGGTTTCTTGTACTTATGCCGGCATTGTGCCTTTTGTATTTATTTCCGATGCAATTTCTGTGTTTCATCGTCAATAAGAAGGTCAGAGGGATACAGTAAACGTGAAGTGAAGCATTGGAATCTATACCTAGTGTCACAGGAATTTTTCAAAACATAGACAGTAAGAAGAATCAGTTTTCTTGTACTTAAGTTGGCATTGTGCCTTTTGTATTTAATTCCGATGCTATATCTGTGTTTCATCATCAATAAGAAGGTCAGAGGGATACAGTAAACCTGTAGTGAAGCATCGGAATCTATAACTAGTGTCACAGGAATGGTTCAAAACATAGACAGTTAGAAGAGTTAGTTTTCTTGTACATGAGTCGGCATTGTGCCTTCTCTATTTAATTCCGATGCAATTTCTATGTTTCATCGTCAATACGAAGGTCAGAGGGATACAGTAAACCTGAAGTGAAGCATCTGAATCTATAACTAGTGTCACAGGATTGGTTCAAATCATAGACAGTAAGAAGAGTCAGTTTTCTTGTACTTAAGTCGGCATTGTGCCTTTTATATTTAATTCCGATGCAATTTCTGTGTTTCATCGTCAGTAAGATGGTCAGAGGGATACATTAAACCTGAAGTGAAGCATCGGAATCTATAACTTATGTCACAGGAAAGATCAAACATAGACAGTAAGAAGAGGCAGTTTTCTTGTACTTAAGTCGGTATTGTGCCTTTTGTATTTAATTCCGATGGAATTCCAGTGTTTGATCGTCAATAAGAAGGTCAGAGGGGTACGGTATACCTGAAGTGAAGCATCGGAATCTATAACTAGTGTCACAGGAATGGTTCAAAACATAGACAGTAAGAAGTGTCAGTTTTCTTGTACATCAGTCGGCATTGTGCCTTTTTTATTTAATTCCGATGCAATTTCTGTGTTTCATCGTCAATAAGAAGGTCAGAGGGATACAGTAAACCTGCAGTGAAGCATCGTAATCTATAACTAGTGTCACATATATGGTTCAAAACATAGACAGTAAGAAGAGTAAGTTTTCATGTACTTATGTCGGCATTGTGCCTTTTGTATTTAATTCCTATGCAATTTCTGTGTTTCATCGTCAATAAGAGGGTCAGAGGGATACAGTAAACATGAAGTGAAGCATCGGAATCTATAACTAGAGTCACAGGTATGGTTCAAAACATAGTCAGTAAGAAGAGTCAGTTTTCTTGTACTTAAGTCGGTATTGTACCTTTTGTATTTAATTCCGATGCAATTTCTGTGTTTCATCGTCAATAAGAACGTCAGAGGGATACAGTAACCCTGAAGTGAAGCATCGGAATCTGTAACTAGTGTCACAGGAATGGTTCAAAGCATAGACAGTAAGAAGAGTCAGTTTTCTTGTACTTAAGTCGGCATTGTGCCTTTTCTATTTAATTCCGATGCAATTTCTGTGTTTCATCCTCAATAAGAAGGTCAGAGGTATACAGAAAACCTGAAGTGAGGCATCGGAATCTATAACTAGTGTCACGGGAATGGTTCAAAACATAGACAGTAGGAAGAGTCAGGTTTCTGGTACTTAAGTCGGCATTGTGCCTTTTGTATTTAATTCCGATGCAATTTCTATGTTTATTCGTCAAAACGAAGGTCAGAGGGATACAGTAAACCTGAAGTGAAGCATAGGAATCTATAACTAGTGTCACAGGATTGGTTCAAATCATAGACAGTAAGAAGAGTCAGTTTTCTTGTACTTAAGTCGGCATTGTGCCTTTTATATTTAATTCCGATGCAATTTCTGTGTTTCATCGTCAATAAGAAGGTCAGAGGGATACAGTGAACCTGAAGTGAAGCTTCGGAATCTATAACTAGTGTAACAGGTATGGTTCAAAACATACACAGTAAGAAGAGTCAGTTTTCTTGTACTTAAGTCAGCATTGTGCCTTTTGTATTTAATTCCGATGCAATTTCAGTGTTTCATCTTCAATAAGAAGGATAGAGGGATACAGTGAACCTGAAGTGAAGCATCGGAATCTATAACTAGTGTCACAGGAAAGGTTAAAAACATAGACAGTAAGAAGAGTCATTTTTCTTGTACTTAAGTCGGCATTGTGCCTTTTGTATTTAATTCCGATGCAATTACTGTGTTCATCGTCAATAAGACGGTCATAGGGATACAGTAAACCTGAAGTGATGCATCGGAATCTATAACTAGTGTCACAGGAAAGGTTCCAAACATAGACGGTAAGAAGAGTCAGTTTTCTTGTCCTTAAGCCTGCATTGTGCTTTTTGTATTTAATTCCGATGCTATATCTGTGTTTCATCATCAATAAGAAGGTCTGAGGGATACAGTAAACCTGTAGTGAATCATCGGAATCTATAACTAGTGTCACAGGAATGGTTCAAAACATAGACAGTTAGAAGAGTCAGTTTTCTTGTACATAAGTCGGATTTATGCCTTCTCTATTTAATTCCGATGCAATTTCTATGTTTCATCGTCAATACGAAGGTCAGAGGGATACAGTAACCCTGAAGTGAAGCATCTGAAACTATAACTAGTGTCACAGGATTGGTTCAAATCATAGACAGTAAGAAGAGTCAGTTTTCTTGTACTTAAGTCGGCATTGTGTCTTTTATATTTAATTCCGATGCAATTTCTGTGTTTCATCGTCAATAAGAGGGTCAGAGGGATACAGTAAACTTGAAGTGAAGCATCGGAATCAATAACTAGAGTCACAGGTATGGTTCAAAACATAGTCAGTAAGAAGAGTCAGTTATCTTGTACTTAAGTCGGCATTGTGCCTTTTGTATTTAATTCCGATGCAATTTCTGTGTTTCATCGTCAATAAGAAGGTCAGAGGGATACAGTAACCCTGAAGTGAAGCATCGGAATCTGTAACTAGTGTCACAGGAATGGTTCAAAGCATAGACAGTAAGAAGAGTCAGTTTTCTTGTACTTAAGTCGGCATTGTGCCTTTTGTATTTAATTCCGATGCAATTTTAGTGTTTCAATGTCAATAAGAAGGTCAGTGGGATATAGTGAACCTGAAGTGAAGCATCGGATTCTATAACTATAGTCACAGGAATGGTTCAAAACATGGACAGAAAGAAGAGTCAGTTTTCTTGTACTTAAGTCGGCATTGTGCCTTTTGTATTTAATTCCGATGGAATTTCAGTGTTTCATCGTCAATAAGAAGGTCAGATGGGTACGGTATACCTGAAGTGAAGCATCGGAATCTATAACTAGTGTCACAGGAATTGTTCAAAACATAGACAGTAAGAAGAGTCAGTTTTCTTGTACTTAAGTCGGCATTGTGCCTTTTTTATTTAATTCCGATGCAATTTCTGTGTTTCATCGTCAATAAGAAGGTCAGAGGGATACAGTAAACCTGCAGTGAAGCATCGTAATGTATAACTAGTGTCACATAAATGGTTCAAAACATAGACAGTAAGAAGAGTCAGTTTTCTTGTATTTAAGTCGGCATTGTGCCTTTTGTATTTAATTCCGATGCAATTTCAGTGTTTCATCGTCAATAAGAAGGTCAGAGGGATACAGTGAACCTGAAGTGAAGCCTCGGAATCTTTAACTAGTGTCACAGGAATGGTTCAAAACATAGACAGTAGGAAGAGTCAGGTTTCTTGTACTTAAGTCGGCATTCTGCCGTTTATATTTAATCCGATGCAATTTCTGTGTTTCATCGTCAATAAGAAGGTCAGAGGGATACGGTATACCTGAAGTGAACCATCGGAATCTATAACTAGTGTCACAGGAATTGTTCAAAACATAGACAGTAAGAAGAGTCAGTTTTCTTGTACTTAAGTCGGCATTGTGCCTTTTGTATTTAATTCCGATGCAATTTCTGTGTTTCATCGTCAATAAGAAGGTCAGAGGGATACAGGAAACCTGCAGTGAAGCATCGCAATCTATGACTAGTGTCTAATGAATGGTTCAAACATAGACAGTAAGAAGAGTCAGTTTTCTTGTACTTATGTCAACATTGTGCCTTTTGTATTTAATTCCTATGCAATTTCTGTGTTTCATCGTCAATAAGAGGGTCAGAGGGATACAGTAAACTTGAAGTGAAGCATCGGAATCTATAACTAGAGTCACAGGTATGGTTCAAAACATAGACAGTAAGAAGAGTCAGTTTTCTTGTACATAAGTCGGCATTGTGCTTTTTGTATTTAATTCCGATGCGATATCTGCGTTTCATCGTCAATAAGAAGGTCAGAGGGATACAGTAAACCTTAAGTGAAGCATCGGAATCTATATCTAGCGTTACAGGAATGGTTCAAACATAGACAGTAAGAAGAGTCAGTTTTCTTGTATTTAAGTCGGCATTGTGACTTTTGTATTTAATTCCGATGCAATTTCTGTGTTTCATCGTCAATAAGAAGGTCAGAGGGATACAGTAAACCTAAAGTGAAGCATCGGAATCCATAACTAGTGTCACAGAAATGGTTCAAAACATAGACAGTAAGAAGAGTCAGTTTTCTTGTACTTAATTCGGCATTGTTCCTTTTCTATTTAATTCCGAAGCAATTTCTGTGTTTCATCGTCAATAAGAAAGTCAGAGGGATACGGTATACCTGAAGTGAAGCATCGGAATCTATAACTAGTGTCACAGGAATTGTTCAAAACATAGACAGTAGGAAGAGTCAGTTTTCTTGTACTTAAGTCGGCATTGTGCATTTTTTATATAATTCCGATGCAATTTCTGTGTTTCATCGTCAATAAGAAGGTCAGAGGGATACAGAAAACCTGAAGTGAAGCATCGGAATCTATAACTAGTGTCACAGGAATGGTTCAAAACATAGACAGTAAGAAGAGTCAGTTTTCTTGTACATAAGTCGGCATTGTGCTTTTTGTATTTAATTCCGATGCGATTTCTGTTGTTCATCGTCAATAAGAATGTCAGAGGGATACAGTATACCTGAAGTGAAGCATCGGAATCTATATCGAGTGTCACAGGAATGGTTCAAACATAGACAGTAAGAAAAGTCAGTTTTCTTGTACTTAAGTCGGTATTGTGCCGTTTGTATTTAATTCCGATGCAATTTCAGTGTTTCATCGTCAATAAGAAGGTCAGAGGGATACAGTGAACCTGAAGTGAAGCATCGGAATCTTTAACTAGTGTCACAGGAATGGTTCAAAACATAGACAGTAGGAAGAGTCAGGTTTCTGGTACTTAAGTCGGCATTGTGCCTTTTGTATTTAATTCCGATGCAATTTCTATGTTTATTCGTCAATACGAAGGTCAGAGGGATACAGTAAACCTGAAGTGAAGCATAGGAATCTATAACTAGTGTCACAGGATTGGTTCAAATCATAGACAGTAAGAAGAGTCAGTTTTCTTGTACTTAAGTCGGCATTGTGCCTTTTATATTTAATTCCGATGCAATTTCTGTGTTTCATCGTCAATAAGAAGGTCAGAGGGATACAGTGAACCTGAAGTGAAGCTTCGGAATCTATAACTAGTGTAACAGGTATGGTTCAAAACATACACAGTAAGAAGAGTCAGTTTTCTTGTACTTAAGTCAGCATTGTGCCTTTTGTATTTAATTCCGATGCAATTTCAGTGTTTCATCGTCAATAAGAAGGATAGAGGGATACAGTGAACCTGAAGTGAAGCATCGGAATCTATAAGTAGTGTCACAGGAAAGGTTAAAAACATAGACAGTAAGAAGAGTCATTTTTCTTGTACTTAAGTCGGCATTGTGCCTTTTGTATTTAATTCCGATGCAATTACTGTGTTCATCGTCAATAAGACGGTCATAGGGATACAGTAAACCTGAAGTGATGCATCGGAATCTATAACTACTGTCACAGGAATGGTTCAAAACATAGACAGTAAGAAGAGTCAGTTTTCTTGTACTTAAGTCGGCATTGTGCATTTTTTATTTAATTCCGATGCAATTTCTGTGTTTCATCGTCAATAAGAAGGTCAGAGGGATACAGAAAACCTGAAGTGAAGCATCGGAATCTATAACTAGTGTCACAGGAATGGTTCAAAACATAGACAGTAAGATGAGTCAGTTTTCTTGTACATAAGTCGGCATTGTGCTTTTTGTATTTAATTCCGATGCGATTTCTGCGGTTCATCGTCAATAAGCAGGTCAGAGGGATACAGTATACCTGAAGTGAAGCATCGGAATCTATATCGAGTGTCACAGGAATGGTTCAAACATAGACAGTAAGAAAAGTCAGTTTTCTTGTATTTAAGTCGGCATTGTGCCTTTTTTATTTAATTCCGATGCAATTTCTGTGTTTCATCTTCAATAAGAAGGTCAGAGGGATACAATAAACCTGAAGTGAAGCATCGGAATCTATAACTAGTGTCACAGGAATGGTTCAAAACATAGGCAGTAAGAAGAGTCAGTTTTCTTGTACATTAGTCGGCATTGTGCTTTTTGTATTTAATTCCGATGCAATTTCAGTGTTTCATCGTCAATAAGAAGGTCAGAATGATACAGTGAACCTGAAGTGAAGCATCGGGATCTATAACTAGTGTCACAGGAATGGTTCAAAACATAGACAGTAGGAAGAGTCAGGTTTCTTGTACTTAAGTCGGCATTGTGCCTTTTGTATTTAATTCCGATGCAATTACTGTGTTCATCGTCAATTAGACGGTCAGAGGGATACAGTAAACCTGAAGTGATGCATCGGAATCTATAACTAGTGTCACAGGAATGGTTCAAAACATAGACAGTAAGAAGAGTCAGTTTTCTTGTCCTTAAGTCTGCATTGTGCTTTTTGTATTTAATTCCGATGCATTTTCTGTGTTTCATCGTCAATATGGTGCTCAGAGGGTTCAGTAAACGTGAAGTGAAGCATCGGAATCTATATCTAGTGTCACAGGAATGGTTCAAAACATAGACAGTAAGAAGAGTCAGTTTTCTTGTACTTAAGTCGGCATTGTGCCTTTTGTATTTAATTCCGATGCCATTTCAGTGTTTCATCTTCAATAAGAGGGTCAGAGGGATACAGTGAACCTGAAGTGAAGCATCGGAATCTTTAACTAGTGTCACAGGAATGGTTCAAAACATAGACAGTAGGAAGAGTCAGGTTTCTTGTACTTAAGTCGGCATTGTGCCTTTTGTATTTAATTCCGATGCTATATCTGTGTTTCATCATCAATAAGAAGGTCAGAGGGATACAGTAAACATGTAGTGAAGCATCGGAATCTATAACTAGTGGCACAGGAATGGTTCAAAACATAGACAGTAAGAAGAGTCAGTTTTCTTGTACTTAAGTCGGCATTGTGCCTTTTCTATTTAATTCCGATGCAATTTCTGTGTTTCATACTCAATAAGAAGGTCAGAGGTATACAGAAAACCTGAAGTGAAGCATCGGAATCTATAACTAGTGTCACAGGAATGGTTCAAAACATGGACAGTAAGAAGAGTCAGTTTTCTTGTATTTAAGTCGGCTTTGTGCCTTTTGTATTTAATTCCGATGCAATTTCAGTGTTTCACCGTCAATACGAAGGTCAGAGGGATACAGTGAACCTGAAGTGAAGCATCGGAATCTTTAACTAGTGTCACAGGAATGGTTCAAAACATAGACAGTAGGAAGAGTCAGGTTTCTTGTTCTTAAGTCGGCATTCTGCCGTTTATATTTAATCCGATGCAATTTCTGAAGGTCAGAGGGATACGGTATACCTGAAGTGAAGCATCGGAATCTATGACTAGTGTCACAGGAATTGTTCAAAACATAGACAGTAAGAAGAGTCAGTTTTCTTGTACTTAAGTCGGCATTGTGCCTTTTGTATTTAATTCCGATGCAATTTCTGTGTTTCATCGTCAATAAGAAGGTCAGAGGGATACAGTAAACCTGCAGAGAAGCATCGCAATCTATGACTAGAGTCTAATGAATGGTTCTAACATAGACAGTAAGAAGAGTCAGTTTTCTTGTACTTATGTCGACATTGTGCCTTTTGTAATTAATTCCTATGCAATTTCTGTGTTTGATCGTCAATAAGAGGGTCAGAGGGATACAGTAAACTTGAAGTGAAGCATCGGAATCTATAACTAGAGTCACAGGTATGGTTCAAAACATAGACAGTAAGAAGAGTCAGTTTTCTTGTACATAAGTCGGCATTGTGCTTTTTGTATTTAATTCCGATGCGATATCTGCGTTTCATCGTCAATAAGAAGGTCAGAGGAATACAGTAAACCTTAAGTGAAGAATCGGAATCTATATCTAGCGTCACAGGAATGGTTCCAACATAGACAGTAAGAAGAGTCAGTTTTCTTGTATTTAAGTCGGCATTGTGCCTTTTGTATTTAATTCCGATGCAATTTCTGTGTTTCATCGTCAATAAGAAGGTCAGAGGGATACAGTAAACCTAAAGTGAAGCATCGGAATCCATAACTAGTGTCACAGAAATGGTTCAAAACATAGGCAGTAAGAAGAGTCAGTTTTCTTGTACTTAATTCGGCATTGTTCCTTTTCTACTTAATTCCGAAGCAATTTCTGTGTTTCATCGTCAATAAGAAAGTCAGAGGGATACGGTATACCTGAAGTGAAGCATCGGAATCTATAACTAGTGTCACAGGAATTGTTCAAAACATAGACAGTAAGAAGAGTCAGTTTTCTTGTACTTAAGTCGGCATTGTGCATTTTTTATTTAATTCCGATGCAGTTTCTGTGTTTCATCGTCAATAAGAAGGTCAGAGGGATACAGAAAACCTGGTGAAGCATCGGAATCTATAACTAGTGTCACAGGAATGGTTCAAAACGTAGACAGTAAGATGAGTCAGTTTTCTTGTACATAAGTCGGCATTGTGCTTTTTGTATTTAATTCCGATGCGATTTCTGCGGTTCATCGTCAATAAGAAGGTCAGAGGGATACAGTATACCTGAAGTGAAGCATCGGAATCTATATCGAGTGTCACAGGAATGGTTCAAACATAGAAAGTAAGAAAAGTCAGTTTTCTTGTATTTAAGTCGGCATTGTTCCTTTTTTATTTAATTGCGATGCAATTTCTGTGTTTCATCGTCAATAAGAAGGTCAGAGGGATACAGTAATCCTGAAGTGAAGCATCGGAATCTATAACAAGTGTCACAGGAATGGTTCAAAACATAGACAGTAAGAAGAGTCAGTTTTCTTGTACATAAGTCGGCATTGTGCTTTTTGTATTTAATTCCGATGCAATTTCAGTGTTTCATAGTCAATAAGAAGGTCAGAATGATACAGTGAACCTGAAGTGAAGCATCGGAATCTATAACTAGTGTCACAGGAATGGTTTAAACCATAGACAGTAGGAAGAGTCAGGTTTCTTGTACTTAAGTCGGCATTGTGCCTTTTGTATTTAATTCCGATGCAATTACTGTGTTCATCGTCAATAAGACGGTCAGAGGGATACAGTAAACCTGAAGTGATGCATCGGAATCTATAACTAGTGTCACAGGAATGGTTCAAAACATAGAAAGTAAGAAGAGTCAGTTTTCTTGTCCTTAAGTCTGCATTGTGCTTTTTGTATTTAATTCCGATGCATTTTCTGTGTTTCATCGTCAATATGGTGCTCAGAGGGTTCAGTAAACGTGAAGTGAAGCATCGGAATCTATATCTAGTGTCACAGGTATGGTTCAAAACATAGACAGTAAGAAGAGTCAGTTTTCTTGTACTTAAGTCGGCATTGTGCCTTTTGTATTTAATTCCGATGCAATTTCAGTGTTTCATCTTCAATAAGAAGGTCAGAGGGATACAGTGAACCTGAAGTGAAGCATCGGAATCTTTATCTAGTGTCACAGGAATGGTTCAAAACATAGACAGTAGGAAGAGTCAGGTTTCTTGTACTTAAGTCGGCATTGTGCCTTTTGTATTTAATTCCGATGCAATTTCTGTGTTTCATCGTCAATAAGTAGGTCAGAGGGGTACAGTAAACGTGAAGTGAAGCATTGGAATCTATACCTAGTGTCACAGGAATGGTTCAAAACATAGACAGTAAGAAGAGTCAGTTTTCTTGTACTTAAGTCGGCATTGTGCCTTTTGTATTTAATTCCGATGCTATATCTGTGTTTCATCATCAATAAGAAAGTCAGAGGGATACAGTAAACATGTAGTGAAGCATCGGAATCTATAACTAGTGTCACAGGAATGGTTCAAAACATAGACAGTTAGAAGAGTCAGTTTTCTTGTACATAAGTCGGCATTGTGCCTTCTCTATTTAATTCCGATGCAATTTCTATGTTTCATCGTCAATACGAAGGTCAGAGGGATACAGTAAACCTGAAGTGAAGCATCTGAATCTATAACTAGTGTCACAGGATTGGTTCAAATCATAGACAGTAAGAAGAGTCAGATTTCTTGTTCTTAAGTCGGTATTGTGCCTTTTATATTTAATTCCGATGCAATTTCTGTGTTTCATCGTCAATAAGATGGTCAGAGGGATACAGTAAACCTGAAGTGAAGCATCGGAATCTATAACTTGTGTCACAGGAAAGATCAAAACATAGACAGTAAGAAGAGTCAGTTTTCTTGTACTTATCTCGGCATTGTGCCTTTTGTATTTAATTCCGATGCAATTTTAGTGTTTCAATGTCAATACGAAGGTCAGAGGGATATAGTGAACCTGAAGTGAAGCATCGGATTCTATAACTATATTCACAGGAATGGTTCAAAACATAGACAGAAAGAAGAGTCAGTTTTCTTGTACTTAAGTCGGCATTGTGCCTTTTGTATTTAATTCCGATGGAATTTCAGTGTTTCATCGTCAATAAGAAGGTCGGAGGGGTACGGTATACCTGAAGTGAAGCATCGGAATCTATAACTAGTGTCACAGGAATTGTTCAAAACATAGACAGTAAGAAGAGTCAGTTTTCTTGTACTTAAGTCGGCATTGTGCCTTTTTTATTTAATTCCGATGCAATTTCTGTGTTTCATCGTCAATAATAAGGTCAGAGGTATACAGTAAACCAGCAGTGAAGCATCGTAATCTATAACTAGTGTCACATAAATGGTTCAAAACATAGACAGTAAGAAGAGTAAGTTTTCTTGTACTTATGTCGGCATTGTGCCTTTTGTATTTAATTCCTATGCAATTTCTGTGTTCCATCGTCAATAAGAGGGTCAGAGGGATACAGTAAACTTGAAGTGAAGCATCGGAATCTATAACTAGAGTCACAGGTATGGTTCAAATCACAGTCAGTAAGAAGAGTCATTTTTCTTGTACTTAAGTCGGCATTGTGCCTTTTGTATTTAATTCCGATGCAATTTCTGTGTTTCATCGTCAATAAGAAGGTCAGAGGGATACAGTAACCCTGAAGTGAAGCATCGGAATCTGTAACTAGTGTCACAGGAATGGTTCAAAGCATAGACAGTAAGAAGAGTCAGTTTTCTTGTACTTAAGTCGGCATTGTGCCTTTTCTATTTAATTCCGATGCAATTTCTGTGTTTCATCCTCAATAAGAAGGTCAGAGGTATACAGAAAACCTGAAGTGAAGCATCGGAATCTATAACTAGTGTCACAGGAATGGTTCAAAACATAGACAGTAAGAAGAGTCAGTTTTCTTGTATTTAAGTCGGCATTGTGCCTTATGTATTTAATTCCGATGCAATTTCTGTGTTTCATCGTCAATAAGAAGGTCAGAGGGATACAGTAAACCTGAAGTGAAGCATCGGAATCTATAACTAGTGTCACAGGAATGGTTCAAAACATAGACAGTAAGAAGAGTCAGTTTTCTTGTACTTAAGTCGGCATTGTGCCTTTTGTATTTAATTCCGATGCAATTTCAGTGTTTCATCGTCAATAAGACGGTCAGAGGGATACAGTGAACCTGAAGTGAAGCGTCGGAATCTTTAACTAGTGTCACAGGAATGGTTCAAAACATAGACAGTAGGAAGAGTCAGGTTTCTTGTTCTTAAGTCGTCATTGTGCCTTTTGTATTTAATTCCGATGCAATTTCTGTGTTTCATCGTCAATAAGAAGGTCAGAGGGATACAGTAAACGTGAAGTGAAGCATTGGAATCTATACCTTGTGTCACAGGAATGGTTCAAAACATAGACAGTAAGAAGAGTCAGTTTTCTTGTACTTAAGTCGGCATTGTGCCTTTTGTATTTAATTCTGATGCTATATCTGTGTTTCATCGTCAATAAGAAGGTCAGAGCGATACAGTAAATCTGTAGTGAAGCATCCGAATCTATAACTAGTGTCACAGGAATGGTTCAAAACATAGACAGTTAGAAGAGTCAGTTTTCCTGTACGTAAGTCGGCATTGTGCCTTCTCTATTTAATTCCGATGCAATTTCTATGTTTATTCGTCAATACGAAGGTCAGAGGGATACAGTAAACCTGAAGTAAAGCATCGGAATCTATAACTAGTGTCACCGGATTGGTTCAAATCATAGACAGTAAGAAGAGTCAGTTTTCTTGTACTTAAGTCGGCATTGTGACTTTTATATTTAATTCCGATGCAATTTCAGTGTTTCATCGCCAATAAGAAGGTCAGAGGGATACAGAAAACCTGAAGTGAAGCATCGGAATCTATAACTAGTGTCACAGGAATGGTTCAAAACACAGACAGTAAGAAGAGTCAGTTATCTTGTACTTAAGTCGGCATTGTGCCTTTTGTATTTAATTCCGAAGCAATTTCTGTGTTTCATCGTCAATAAGATGGTCAGAGGGATACAGTAAACCTGAAGTAAAGCATCGGAATCTATCACGAGTGTCACATAAATGGTTCAAAATATAGACAGTATGAAGAGTCAGTTTTCTTGTACTTAAGTCGGCATTCTACCTTTTGTATTTAATTTCGATGCAATTTCTGTGTTTGATAGTCAATAAGAAGGTCAGAGGAATACAGTAAACCTGAAGTGAAGTATCGGAATCTATAACTAGTGTCATAGGAAAGATCAAATCATAGACAGTAAGAAGAGTCAGTTTTCTTGTACTTAAGTCGGCATTCTGCGTTTTGTATTTAATTCCGATGCAATTTTAGTGTTTCCACGTCAATATTAAGGTCAGAGGGATATAGTGAACCTGAGGTGAAGCATCGGACTCTATAACTATAGTCACAGGAATGGTTCAAACATAGACAATAAGAAGAGTAAGTTTTCTTGTACTTAAGTCGGCATTCTGCCGTTTATATTTAATCCGATGCAATTTCTGTGTTTCATCGTCAATAAGAAGGTCAGAGGGATACGGTTTACCTGAAGTGAAGCATCGGAATCTATAACTAGTGTCACAGGAATTGTTCAAAACATAGACAGTAAGAAGAGACAGTTTTCTCGTACTTAAGTCGGCACTGTGCCTTTTGTATTTAATTCCGATGCAATTTCTGTGTTTCATCGTCAATAAGAAGGTCAGAGGGATACAGTAAACCTGCAGTGAAGCATCGCAATCTGTGACTAGTGTCTAATGAATGGTTCAAACATAGACAGTAAGAAGAGTCAGTTTTCTTGTACTTATGTCGACATTGTGCCTTTTGTATTTAATTCCTATGCAATTTCTGTGTTTCATCGTCAATAAGAGGGTCAGAGGGATACAGTAAACGTGTAGTGAAGCATCGCAATCTATGACTAGTGTATAATGAATGGTTCAAACATAGACAGTAAGAAGAGTCAGTTTTCCTGTCCTTAAGTCTGCATTGTGCTTTTTGTATTTAATTCCGATGCATTTTCTGTATTTCATCGTCAATATGGTGCTCAGAGGGTTCAGTAAACGTGAAGTGAAGCATCGGAATCTATATCTAGTATCACAGGAACGGTTCAAAACATAGACAGTTAGAAGAGTCAGTTTTCTTGTACATAAGTCGGCATTGTGCCTTCTCTATTTAATTCCGATGCAATTTCTATGTTTCATCGTCAATACGAAGGTCAGAGGGATACAGTAAATCTGAAGTGAAGCATCTGAATCTATAACTAGTGTCACAGGATTGGTTCAAATCATAGACAGTAAGAAGAGTCAGATTTCTTGTTCTTAAGTCGGTATTTTGCCTTTTATATTTAATTCCGATGCAATTTCTGTGTTTCATCGTCAATAAGATGGTCAGAGGGATACAGTAAACCTGCAGTGAAGCATCGCAATCTATGACTAGTGTCTAATGAATCGTTCTAACATAGACAGTAAGAAGAGTCAGTTTTCTTGTACTTATGTCTACATTGTGCCTTTTGTATTTAATTCCTATGCAACTTCTGTGTTTGATCGTCAATAAGAGGGTCAGAGGGATACAGTAAACTTGAAGTGAAGCATCGGAATCTATAACTAGAGTCACAGGTATGGTTCAAAACATAGACAGTAAGAAGAGTCAGTTTTCTTGTACATAAGTCGGCATTGTGCTTTTTGTATTTAATTCCGATGCGATATCTGCGTTTCATCGTCAATAAGAAGGTCAGAGGAATACAGTAAACCTTAAGTGAAGCATCGGAATCTATATCTAGCGTCACAGGAATGGTTCAAACATAGACAGTAAGAAGAGTCAGTTTTCTTGTATTTAAGTCGGCATTGTGCCTTTTGTATTTCATTCCGATGCAATTTCTGTGTTTCATCGTCAATAAGAAGGTCAGAGGGATACAGTAAACCTAAAGTGAAGCATCGGAATCCATAACTAGTGTCACAGAAATGGTTCAAAACATAGGCAGTAAGAAGAGTCAGTTTTCTTGTACTTAATTCGGCATTGTTCCTTTTCTACTTAATTCCGAAGCAATTTCTGTGTTTCATCGTCAATAAGAAAGTCAGAGGGATACGGTATACCTGAAGTGAAGCATCGGAATCTATAACTAGTGTCACAGGAATTGTTCAAAACATAGACAGTAAGAAGAGACAGGTTTCTTGTACTTAAGTCGGCATTGTGCCTTTTGTATTTAATTCCGATGCAATTACTGTGTTCATCGTCAATAAGACGGTCAGAGGGATACAGTAAACCTGAAGTGGTGCATCGGAATCTATAACTAGTGTCACAGGAATGGTTCAAAACATAGACAGTAAGAAGAGTCAGTTTTCTTGTCCTTAAGTCTGCATTGTGCTTTTTGTATTTAATTCCGAGGCATTTTCTGTGTTTCATCGTCAATATGGTGCTCAGAGGGTTCAGTAAACGTGAAGTGAAGCATCGGAATCTATATCTAGTGTCACAGGTATGGTTCAAAACATAGACAGTAAGAAGAGTCAGTTTTCTTGTACTTAAGTCGGCATTGTGCCTTTTGTATTTAATTCCGATGCAATTTCAGTGTTTCATCTTCAATAAGAAGGTCAGAGGGATACAGTGAACCTGAAGTGAAGCATCGGAATCTTTAACTAGTGTCACAGGAATGGTTCAAAACATAGACAGTAGGAAGAGTCAGGTTTCTTGTACTTAAGTCGGCATTGTGCCTTTTGTATTTAATTCCGATGCAATTTCTGTGTTTCATCGTCAATAAGTAGGTCAGAGGGGTACAGTGAACGTGAAGTGAAGCAATGGAATCTATACCTAGTGTCACAGGAATGGTTCAAAACATAGACAGTAAGAAGAGTCAGTTTTCTTGTACTTAAGTCGGCATTGTGCCTTTTGTATTTAATTCCGATGCTATATCTGTGTTTCATCATCAATAAGAAAGTCAGAGGGATACAGTAAACATGTAGTGAAGCATCGGAATCTATAACTAGTGTCACAGGAATGGTTCAAAACATAGACAGTTAGAAGAGTCAGTTTTCTTGTACATAAGTCGGCATTGTGCCTTCTCTATTTAATTCCGATGCAATTTCTATGTTTCGTCGTCAATACGAAGGTCAGAGGGATACAGTAAACCTGAAGTGAAGCATCTGAATCTATAACTAGTGTCACAGGATTGGTTCAAATCATAGACAGTAAGAAGAGTCAGATTTCTTGTTCTTAAGTCGGTATTGTGCCTTTTATATATAATTCCGATGCAATTTCTGTGTTTCATCGTCAATAAGATGGTCAGAGGGATACAGTAAACCTGAAGTGAAGCATCGGAATCTATAACTTGTGTCACAGGAAAGATCAAAACATAGACAGTAAGAAGAGTCAGTTTTCTTGTACTTAAGTCGTCATTGTGCCTTTTGTATTTAATTCCGATGCAATTTTAGTGTTTCAATGTCAATACGAAGGTCAGAGGGATATAGTGAACCTGAAGTGAAGCATCGGATTCTATAACTATATTCACAGGAATGGTTCAAAACATAGACAGAAAGAAGAGTCAGTTTTCCTGTACTTAAGTCGGCATTGTGCCTTTTGTATTTAATTCCGATGGAATTTCAGTGTTTCATCGTCAATAAGAAGGTCAGAGGGGTACGGTATACCTGAAGTGAAGCATCGGAATCTATAACTAGTGTCACAGGAATTGTTCAAAACATAGACAGAAAGAAGAGTCAGTTTTCTTGTACTTAAGTCGGCATTGTGCCTTTTTTATTTAATTCCGATGCAATTTCTGTGTTTCATCGTCAATAAGAAGGTCCGAGGTATACAGTAAACCTGCAGTGAAGCATCGTAATCTATAACTAGTGTCACATAAATGGTTCAAAACATAGACAGTAAGAAGAGTAGGTTTTCTTGTACTTATGTCGGCATTGTGCCTTTTGTATTTAATTCCTATGCAATTTCTGTGTTTCATCGTCAATAAGAGGGTCAGAGGGATACAGTAAACTTGAAGTGAAGCATCGGAATCTATAACTAGAGTCACAGGTATGGTTCAAAACACAGTCGGTAAGAAGAGTCATTTTTCTTGTACTTCAGTCGGCATTGTGCCTTTTGTATTTAATTCCGATGCAATTTCTGTGTTTCATCGTCAATAAGAAGGTCAGAGGGATACAGTAACCCTGAAGTGAAGCATTGGAATCTGTAACTAGAGTCACAGGAATGGTTCAAAGCATAGACAGTAAGAAGAGTCAGTTTTCTTGTACTTAAGTCGCCATTGTGCCTTTTCTATTTAATTCCGATGCAATTTCTGTGTTTCATCCTCAATAAGAAGGTCAGAGGTATACAGAAAACCTGAGGTGAAGCATCGGAATCTATAACTAGTGTCACAGGAATGGTTCAAAACATAGACAGTAAGAAGAGTCAGTTTTCTTGTATTTAAGTCGGCATTGTGCCTTATGTATTTAATTCCGATGCAATTTCTGTGTTTCATCGTCAATAAGAAGGTCAGAGGGATACAGTAAACGTGAAGTGAAGCATTGGAATCTATACCTTGTGTCACAGGAATGGTTCAAAACATAGACAGTAAGAAGAGTCAGTTTTCTTGTACTTAAGTCGGCATTGTGCCTTTTGTATTTAATTCCGATGCTATATCTGTGTTTCATCGTCAATAAGAAGGTCAGAGCGATACAGTAAATCTGTAGTGAAGCATCCGAATCTATAACTAGTGTCACAGGAATGGTTCAAAACATAGACAGTTAGAAGAGTCAGTTTTCCTGTACGTAAGTCGGCATTGTGCCTTCTCTATTTAATTCCGATGCAATTTCTATGTTTATTCGTCAATACGAAGGTCAGAGGGATACAGTAAACCTGAAGTAAAGCATCGGAATCTATAACTAGTGTCACCGGATTGGTTCAAATCATGGTCAGTAAGAAGAGTCAGTTTTCTTGTACTTAAGTCGGCATTGTGACTTTTATATTTAATTCCGATGCAATTTCAGTGTTTCATCGTCAATAAGAAGGTCAGAGGGATACAGAAAACCTGAAGTGACGCATCGGAATCTATAACTAGTGTCACAGGAATGGTTCAAAACACAGACAGTGAGAAGAGTCAGTTATCTTGTACTTAAGTCGGCATTGTGCCTTTTGTATGTAATTCCGAAGCAATTTCTGTGTTTCATTGTCAATAAGATGGTCAGAGGGATACAGTAAACCTGAAGTAAAGCATCGGAATCTATAACGAGTGTCACATAAATGGTTCAAAATATAGACAGTATGAAGAGTCAGTTTTCTTGTACTTAAGTCATCATTCTACCTTTTGTATTTAATTTCGATGCAATTTCTGTGTTTGATAGTCAATAAGAAGGTCAGAGGAATACAGTAAACCTGAAGTGAAGTATCGGAATCTATAACTAGTGTCATAGGAAAGATCAAAACATAGACAGTAAGAAGAGTCAGTTTTCTTGTACTTAAGTCGGCATTCTGCGTTTTGTATTTAATTCCGATGCAATTTTAGTGTTTCCACGTCAATATTAAGGTCAGAGGGATATAGTGAACCTGAAGTGAAGCATCGGACTCTATAACTATAGTCACAGGAATGGTTCAAACATAGACAGTAAGAAGAGTAAGTTTTCTTGTACTTAAGTCGGCATTCTGCCGTTTATATTTAATCCGATGCAATTTCTGTGTTTCATCGTCAATAAGAAGGTCAGAGGGATACGGTATACCTGAAGTGAAGCATCGGAATCTATAACTAGTGTCACAGGAATTGTTCAAAACATAGACAGTAAGAAGAGTCAGTTTTCTCGTACTTAAGTCGGCACTGTGCCTTTTGTATTTAATTCCGATGCAATTTCTGTGTTTCATCGTCAATAAGAAGGTCAGAGGGATACAGTAAACCTGCAGTGAAGCATCGCAATCTGTGACTAGTGTCTAATGAATGGTTCAAACATAGACAGTAAGAAGAGTCAGTTTTCCTGTCCTTAAGTCTGCATTGTGCTTTTTGTATTTAATTCCGATGCATTTTCTGTATTTCATCGTCAATATGGTGCTTAGAGGGTTCAGTAAACGTGAAGTGAAGCATCGGAATCTATATCTAGTGTCACAGGAATGGTTCAAAACATAGACAGTAAGAAGAGTCAGTTTTCTTGTACTTAAGTCGGCATTGTGCCTTTTGTATTTAATTCCGATGCAATTTCAGTGTTTCATCTTCAATAAGAAGGTCAGAGGGATACAGTGAACCTGAAGTGAAGCATCGGAGTCTTTAACTAGAGTCACAGGAATGGTTCAAAGCATAGACAGTAGGAAGAGTCAGGTTTCTTGTACTTAAGTCGGCATTGTGCCTTTTGTATTTACTTCCGATGCAATTTCTGTGTTTCATCGTCAATTTGAAGGTCAGAGGGATACAGTAAACGTGAAGTGAAGCATTGGAATCTATACCTAGTGTCACAGGAATGGTTCAAAACATAGACAGTAAGAAGAGTCAGTTTTCTTGTACTTAAGTCGGCATTGTGCCTTTTGTGTTTAATTCCGATGCTATATCTGTGTTTCATCATCAAAAAGAAGGTCAGAGGGATGCAGTAAACATGTAGCGAAGCATCTGAATCTATAACTAGTGTCACAGGAATGGTTCAAAACATACACAGTTAGAAGAGTCAGTTTTCTTGTACATAAGTCGGCATTGTGCCTTCTCTATTTAATTCCGATGCAATTTCTATGTTTCATCGTCAATACGAAGGTCAGAGGGATACAGTAAATCTGAAGTGAAGCATCTGAATCTATAACTAGTGTCACAGGATTGGTTCAAATCATAGACAGTAAGAAGAGTCAGTTTTCTTGTACTTAAGTCGGTATTGTGCCTTTTATATTTAATTCCGATGCAATTTCTGTGTTTCATCGTCAATAAGATGGTCAGAGGGATACAGTCAACCTGAAGTGAAGCATCGGAATCTATAACTTGTGTCACAGGAAAGATCAAAACATAGACACTAAGAAGAGTCAGTTTTCTTGTACTTAAGTCGGCATTGTGCCATTTGTATTTAATTCCGATGGAATTGTAGTGTTTCAATGTCAATACGAAGGTCAGAGGGATATAGTGAACCTGAAGTGAAGCATCGGATTCTATAACTATATTCACAGGAATGGTTCAAAACATAGACAGAAAGAAGAGTCAGTTTTCTTGTACTTAAGTCGGCATTGTGCCTTTTGTATTTAATTCCGATGGAATTTCAGTGTTTCATCGTCAATAAGAAGGTCAGAGGGGTACGGTATACCTGAAGTGAAGCATCGGAATCTATAACTAGTGTCACAGGAATTGTTCAAAACATAGACAGTAAGAAGAGTCAGTTTTCTTGTACTTATGTCGGCATTGTGCCTTTTTTATTTAATTCCGATGCAATTTCTGTGTTTCATCGTCAATAAGAAGGTCAGAGGGATACAGTAAACCTGCAGTGAAGCATCGTAATCTATATCTAGTGTCACATAAATGGTTCAAAACATAGACAGTAAGAAGAATAAGTTTTCTTGTACTTATGTCGGCATTGTGCCTTTTGTATTTAATTCCTATGCAATTTCTGTGTTTCATCGTCAATAAGAAGGTCAGAGGGATACAGTAAACTTGAAGTGAAGCATCGGAATCTATAACTAGAGTCACAGGAATGGTTCAAAACATAGTCGGTAAGAAGAGTCAGTTTTCTTGTACTTAAGTCGGCATTGTGCCTTTTGTATTTAATTCCGATGCAATTTCTGTGTTTCATCCTCAATAAGAAGTTCAGAGGTATACAGAAAACCTGAAGTGAAGCATCGGAATCTATAACTAGTGTCACAGGAATGGTTCAAAACATAGACAGTAAGAAGAGTCAGTTTTCTTGTATTTAAGTCGGCATTATGCCTTATGTATTTAATTTCGATGCAATTTCTGTGTTTCATCGTCAATAAGAAGGTCAGAGGGATACAGTAAACCTGAAGTTAAGCATCGGAATCTATAACTAGTGTTATAGGAATGGTTCAAAACATAGACAGTAAGAAGAGTCAGTTTTCTTGTACTTAAGTCGGCATTGTGCCTTTTATATTTAATTCCGATGCAATTTCTGTGTTTCATCGTCAATAAGAAGGTCAGAGCGATACAGTAAACCTGTAGTGAAGCATCCGAATCTATAACTAGTGTCACAGGAATGGTTCAAAACTTAGACAGTTAGAAGAGTCAGTTTTCTTGTACGTAAGTCGGCATTGTGCCTTCTCTATTTAATTCCGATGCAATTTCTATGTTTATTCGTCAATACGAAGGTCAGAGGGATGCAGTAAACCTGAGGTGAAGTATCGGAATCTATAACTAGTGTCACAGGATTGGTTCAAATCATAGACAGTAAGAAGAGTCAGTTTTCTTGTACAAAAGTCGGCATTGTGCATTTTGTATTTAATTCCGATGCGATTTCTGCGTTTCATCGTCAATAAGAAGGTCAGAGGGATACAGTAAACCTGAAGTGAAGCATCGGAATCTATATCGAGTGTCACAGGAATGGTTCAAACATAGGCAGTAAGAAGAGTCAGTTTTCTTGTACTTAAGTCGGCATTGTGCCTTTTTTATTTAATTCCGATGCAATTTCTGTGTTTCATCGTCAATAAGAAGGTCAGAGGGATACAGAAAACCTGAAGTGAAACATCGGAATCTATAACTAGTGTCACAGGAATGGTTCAAAACACAGACAGTAAGAAGAGTCAGTTATCTTGTACTTAAGTCGGCATTGTGCCTTTTGTATTTAATTCCGAAGCAATTTCTGTGTTTCATCGTCAATAAGATGGTCAGAGGGATACAGTAAACCTGAAGTAAAGCATCGGAATCTATAACGAGTGTCACATGAATGGTTCAAAACATAGACAGTAAGAAGAGTCAGTTTTTTTGTACTTAAGTCGGCATTCTGCCGTTTATATTTAATCCGATGCAATTTCTGTGTTTCATCGTCAATAAGAAGGGCAGAGGGATACGGTATACCTGAAGTGAAGCATCGGAATCTATAACTAGTGTCACAGGAATTGTTCAAAACATAGACAGTAAGGAGAGTCAGTTTTCTCGTACTTAAGTCGGCATTGTGCCTTTTGTATTTAATTCAGATGCAATTTCTGTGTTTCATCGTCAATAAGAAGGTCAGAGGGATACAGTAAACCTGCAGTGAAGCATCGCAATCTATGACTAGTGTCTAATGAATGGTTCAAACATAGACAGTAAGAAGAGTCAGTTTTCTTGTACTTATGTCGACATTGTGCCTTTTGTATTGTATTCCTATGCAATTTCTGTGTTTCATCGTCAATAAGAGGGTCAGATGGATACAGTAAAATTGAAGTGAAGCATCGGAATCTATAACTAGAGTCACAGGGATGGTTCAAAACATAGACAGTAAGAAGAGTCAGTTTTCTTGTATTTAAGACGGCATTGTGCCTTTTGTATTTAATTCCGATGCAATTTCTGTGTTTCATCGTCAATAAGAAGGTCAGAGGGGTACAGTAAACCTGAAGTGAAGCGTCGGAATCTATAACTAGTGTCACAGGAATGGTTCAAAGCATAGACAGTAAGAAGAGTCAGTTTTCTAGTACTTAAGTCGGCATTGTGCCTTTTATATTTAATTCCGAAGCAATTTCTGTGTTTCATCGTCAATAAGAAGGTCAGAGGGATACAGGAAACCTGAAGTGAAGCATCGGAATCTATAACTAGTGTCACAGGAATGGTTCAAAACATA
This sequence comes from Schistocerca serialis cubense, assembly GCF_023864345.2. Classification (NCBI taxonomy): domain Eukaryota; kingdom Metazoa; phylum Arthropoda; class Insecta; order Orthoptera; family Acrididae; genus Schistocerca; species Schistocerca serialis. Next base: position 67,021,579 of record NC_064647.1, read on the forward strand.
GACAGTAAGAAGAGTCAGTTTTCTTGTACATAAGTCGGCATTGTGCTTTTTGTATTTAATTCCGATGCGATATCGGCGTTTCATCGTCAATAAGAAGGTCAGAGGGATACAGTAAACCTGAAGTGAAGCATCGGAATCTATATCTAGCGTCACAGGAATGGTTCAAACATAGACAGTAAGAAGAGTCAGTTTTCTTGTATTTAAGTCGGCATTGTGCCTTTTGTATTTAATTCCGATGCAATTTCTGTAATTCATCGTCAATAAGAAGGTCAGAGGGATACAGTAAACCTGAAGTGAAGCATCGGAATCTATAACTAGTGTCACAGGAATGGTTCAAAACATAGACAGTAAGAAGAGTCAGTTTTCTTGTACATAAGTCGGCATTGTGCTTTTTGTATTTAATTCCGATGCGATTTCTGCGTTTCATTGTCAATAAGAAGGTCAGAGGGATACATTATACCTGAAGTGAAGCATCGGAATCTATATCGAGTGTCACAGGAATGGTTCAAAACATAGACAGTAAGAAGAGTCAGTTTTCTTGTACATAAGTCGGCATTGTGCTGTTTGTATTTAATTCCGATGCAATTTCAGTGTTTCATCGTCAATAAGAAGGTCAGAGGGATACAGTAAACTTGAAGTGAAGCATTGGAATCTATAACTAGTGTCACAGGTATGGTTCAAAACATAGACAGTTAGAGGAGTCAGTTTTCTTGTACGTAAGACGGCATTGTGCCTTCTCTATTTAATTCCGATGCAATTTCGATGTTTCATCGTCAATACGAAGGTCAGAGGGATACAGTAAACCTAAAGTGAAGCATCGGAATCTATAACTAGTGTCACAGGATTGGTTCAAATCATGGACGGTTAGAAGAGTCAGTTTTCTTGTACTTAAGTCGGCATTGTGCATTTTATATTTAATTCCGATGCAATTTCTGTATTTCATCGACAAAAAGAAGGTCAGAGGGATACAGCAAACCTGAAGTGAAGCATCGGAATCTATAACTAGTGTCACAGGAATGGTTCAAAACACAGACAGTAAGAAGAGTCAGTTATCATGTACTTAAGTCGGCATTGTGCCTTTTGTATTTAATTCCGAAGCAATTTCTGTGTTTCATCGTCAATAAGATGGTCAGAGGGATACAGTAAACCTGAAGTAAAGCATCGGAATCTATAACGAGTGTCACATGAATGGTTCAAAATATAGACAGTATGAAGAGTCAGTTTTCTTGTACTTAGGTCGGCATTGTACCTTTTGTATTTAATTCCGATGCAATTTCTGTGTTTGATAGTCAATAAGAAGGTCAGAGGAATACAGTAAACCTGAAGTGAAGCATCGGAATCTATAACTAGTGTCACAGGAAAGATCAAAACATAGACAGTAAGAAGAGTCAGTTTTCTTGTACTTAAGTCGGCATTGTGCCTTTTGTATTTAATTCCGATCCAATTTTAGTGTTTCAACGTCAATAAGAAGGTCAAAGGGATATAGTGAACCTGAAGTGAAGCATCGGATTCTATAACTATAGTCACAGGAATGGTTCAAAACATAGACAGTAAGAAGAGTCAGTTTTCTTGTACTTAAGTCTGCATTGTGCCGTAAGTATTTAATCCGATGCAATTTCTGTGTTTCATCGTCAATAAGAACGTCAGAGGGATACGGTATACCTGAAGTGAAGCATCGGTACCTATAACTAGTGTCACAGGTATTGTTCAAAACATAGACAGTAAGAAGAGTCAGTTTTCTTGTACTTAAGTCGGCATTGTGCCTTTTGTATTTAATTCCGATGCAATTTCTGTGTTTCATCGTCAATAAGAAGGTCAGAGGGATACAGTAAACCTGCAGTGAAGCATCGTAATCTATAACTAGTGTGTAATGTATGGTTCTAACATAGACAGTAAGAAGAGTCAGTCTTCTTGTACTTATGTCGGCATTGTGCCTTATGTATTTAATTCCTATGCAATTTCTGTGTTTCATCGTCAATAAGAGGGTCAGAGGGGTACAGTAAACTTGAAGTGAAGCATCGGAATCTATAACTAGAGTCACAGGTATCGTTCAAAACATAGACAGTAAGAAGAGTCAGTTTTCTTGTACTTAAGTCGGCATTGTGCCTTTTGTATTTAATTCCGATGCAATTTCTGTGTTTCATCGTCAATAAGAAGGTCAGAGGGATACAGTAAACCTGAAGTGAAGCATCGGAATCTATAACTAGTGTCACAGGAATGGTTCAAAGCATAGACAGTAAGAAGAGTCAGTTTTCTAGTACATAAGTCGGCATTGTGCCTTTTATATTTATTTCCGAAGCAATTTCTGTGTTTCATCGTCAATAAGAAGGTCGGCGGGATACAGTAAACCTGTAGTGAAGCATCCGAATCTATAACTAGTGTCACAGGAATGGTTCAAAACTTAGACAGTTAGAAGAGTCAGTTTTCTTGTACGTAAGTCGGCATTGTGCCTTCTCTATTTAATTCCGATGCAATTTCTATGTTTATTCGTCAATACGAAGGTCAGAGGGATGCAGTAAACCTGAGGTGAAGTATCGGAATCTATAACTAGTGTCACAGGATTGGTTCAAATCATAGACAGTAAGAAGAGTCAGTTTTCTTGTACAAAAGTCGGCATTGTGCATTTTGTATTTAATTCCGATGCGATTTCTGCGTTTCATCGTCAATAAGAAGGTCAGAGGGATACAGTAAACCTGAAGTGAAGCATCGGAATCTATATCGAGTGTCACAGGAATGGTTCAAACATAGGCAGTAAGAAGAGTCAGTTTTCTTGTACTTAAGTCGGCATTGTGCCTTTTTTATTTAATTCCGATGCAATTTCTGTGTTTCATCGTCAATAAGAAGGTCAGAGGGATACAGAAAACCTGAAGTGAAACATCGGAATCTATAACTAGTGTCACAGGAATGGTTCAAAACACAGACAGTAAGAAGAGTCAGTTATCTTGTACTTAAGTCGGCATTGTGCCTTTTGTATTTAATTCCGAAGCAATTTCTGTGTTTCATCGTCAATAAGATGGTCAGAGGGATACAGTAAACCTGAAGTAAAGCATCGGAATCTATAACGAGTGTCACATGAATGGTTCAAAACATAGACAGTAAGAAGAGTCAGTTTTTTTGTACTTAAGTCGGCATTCTGCCGTTTATATTTAATCCGATGCAATTTCTGTGTTTCATCGTCAATAAGAAGGGCAGAGGGATACGGTATACCTGAAGTGAAGCATCGGAATCTATAACTAGTGTCACAGGAATTGTTCAAAACATAGACAGTAAGGAGAGTCAGTTTTCTCGTACTTAAGTCGGCATTGTGCCTTTTGTATTTAATTCAGATGCAATTTCTGTGTTTCATCGTCAATAAGAAGGTCAGAGGGATACAGTAAACCTGCAGTGAAGCATCGCAATCTATGACTAGTGTCTAATGAATGGTTCAAACATAGACAGTAAGAAGAGTCAGTTTTCTTGTACTTATGTCGACATTGTGCCTTTTGTATTGTATTCCTATGCAATTTCTGTGTTTCATCGTCAATAAGAGGGTCAGATGGATACAGTAAAATTGAAGTGAAGCATCGGAATCTATAACTAGAGTCACAGGGATGGTTCAAAACATAGACAGTAAGAAGAGTCAGTTTTCTTGTATTTAAGACGGCATTGTGCCTTTTGTATTTAATTCCGATGCAATTTCTGTGTTTCATCGTCAATAAGAAGGTCAGAGGGGTACAGTAAACCTGAAGTGAAGCGTCGGAATCTATAACTAGTGTCACAGGAATGGTTCAAAGCATAGACAGTAAGAAGAGTCAGTTTTCTAGTACTTAAGTCGGCATTGTGCCTTTTATATTTAATTCCGAAGCAATTTCTGTGTTTCATCGTCAATAAGAAGGTCAGAGGGATACAGGAAACCTGAAGTGAAGCATCGGAATCTATAACTAGTGTCACAGGAATGGTTCAAAACATAGACAGTAAGAAGAGTCAGTTTTCTTGTACATAAGTCGGCATTGTGCTTTTTGTATTTAATTCCGATGCGATATCGGCGTTTCATCGTCAATAAGAAGGTCAGAGGGATACAGTAAACCTGAAGTGAAGCATCGGAATCTATATCTAGCGTCACAGGAATGGTTCAAACATAGACAGTAAGAAGAGTCAGTTTTCTTGTATTTAAGTCGGCATTGTGCCTTTTGTATTTAATTCCGATGCAATTTCTGTAATTCATCGTCAATAAGAAGGTCAGAGGGATACAGTAAACCTGAAGTGAAGCATCGGAATCTATAACTAGTGTCACAGGAATGGTTCAAAACATAGACAGTAAGAAGAGTCAGTTTTCTTGTACATAAGTCGGCATTGTGCTTTTTGTATTTAATTCCGATGCGATTTCTGCGTTTCATTGTCAATAAGAAGGTCAGAGGGATACATTATACCTGAAGTGAAGCATCGGAATCTATATCGAGTGTCACAGGAATGGTTCAAAACATAGACAGTAAGAAGAGTCAGTTTTCTTGTACATAAGTCGGCATTGTGCTGTTTGTATTTAATTCCGATGCAATTTCAGTGTTTCATCGTCAATAAGAAGGTCAGAGGGATACAGTAAACTTGAAGTGAAGCATTGGAATCTATAACTAGTGTCACAGGTATGGTTCAAAACATAGACAGTTAGAGGAGTCAGTTTTCTTGTACGTAAGACGGCATTGTGCCTTCTCTATTTAATTCCGATGCAATTTCGATGTTTCATCGTCAATACGAAGGTCAGAGGGATACAGTAAACCTAAAGTGAAGCATCGGAATCTATAACTAGTGTCACAGGATTGGTTCAAATCATGGACGGTTAGAAGAGTCAGTTTTCTTGTACTTAAGTCGGCATTGTGCATTTTATATTTAATTCCGATGCAATTTCTGTATTTCATCGACAAAAAGAAGGTCAGAGGGATACAGCAAACCTGAAGTGAAGCATCGGAATCTATAACTAGTGTCACAGGAATGGTTCAAAACACAGACAGTAAGAAGAGTCAGTTATCATGTACTTAAGTCGGCATTGTGCCTTTTGTATTTAATTCCGAAGCAATTTCTGTGTTTCATCGTCAATAAGATGGTCAGAGGGATACAGTAAACCTGAAGTAAAGCATCGGAATCTATAACGAGTGTCACATGAATGGTTCAAAATATAGACAGTATGAAGAGTCAGTTTTCTTGTACTTAGGTCGGCATTGTACCTTTTGTATTTAATTCCGATGCAATTTCTGTGTTTGATAGTCAATAAGAAGGTCAGAGGAATACAGTAAACCTGAAGTGAAGCATCGGAATCTATAACTAGTGTCACAGGAAAGATCAAAACATAGACAGTAAGAAGAGTCAGTTTTCTTGTACTTAAGTCGGCATTGTGCCTTTTGTATTTAATTCCGATCCAATTTTAGTGTTTCAACGTCAATAAGAAGGTCAAAGGGATATAGTGAACCTGAAGTGAAGCATCGGATTCTATAACTATAGTCACAGGAATGGTTCAAAACATAGACAGTAAGAAGAGTCAGTTTTCTTGTACTTAAGTCTGCATTGTGCCGTAAGTATTTAATCCGATGCAATTTCTGTGTTTCATCGTCAATAAGAACGTCAGAGGGATACGGTATACCTGAAGTGAAGCATCGGTACCTATAACTAGTGTCACAGGTATTGTTCAAAACATAGACAGTAAGAAGAGTCAGTTTTCTTGTACTTAAGTCGGCATTGTGCCTTTTGTATTTAATTCCGATGCAATTTCTGTGTTTCATCGTCAATAAGAAGGTCAGAGGGATACAGTAAACCTGCAGTGAAGCATCGTAATCTATAACTAGTGTGTAATGTATGGTTCTAACATAGACAGTAAGAAGAGTCAGTCTTCTTGTACTTATGTCGGCATTGTGCCTTATGTATTTAATTCCTATGCAATTTCTGTGTTTCATCGTCAATAAGAGGGTCAGAGGGGTACAGTAAACTTGAAGTGAAGCATCGGAATCTATAACTAGAGTCACAGGTATCGTTCAAAACATAGACAGTAAGAAGAGTCAGTTTTCTTGTACTTAAGTCGGCATTGTGCCTTTTGTATTTAATTCCGATGCAATTTCTGTGTTTCATCGTCAATAAGAAGGTCAGAGGGATACAGTAAACCTGAAGTGAAGCATCGGAATCTATAACTAGTGTCACAGGAATGGTTCAAAGCATAGACAGTAAGAAGAGTCAGTTTTCTAGTACATAAGTCGGCATTGTGCCTTTTATATTTATTTCCGAAGCAATTTCTGTGTTTCATCGTCAATAAGAAGGTCGGCGGGATACAGGAAACCTGAAGTGAAGCATCGGAATCTATAACTAGTGTCACAGGAATGGTTCAAAACATAGACAGTAAGGAGAGTCAGTTTTCTTGTACATAAGTCGGCATTGTGCTATTTGTATTTAATTCCGATGCGATATCCGCGTTTCATCGTCAATAAGAATGTCAGAGGAATAAAGTAAACCTGAAGTGAAGCACCGGAATCTATAACTAGTGTCACACGACTGGTTCAAAACATAGACTGTAAGAAGAGTCAGTTTTCTTGTACTTAAGTCGGCATTGTGCCTTTTGTATTTAATTCCGAAGCAATTTCTGTGTTTCATCGTCAATAAGAAGGTCAGAGGGATAGAGTAAACCTGGAGTAAAGCATCGGAATCTATAACTAGTGTCACAGGAATGGTTCAAAACATAGACAGTAAGAAGAGTCAGTTTTTTTGTACTTATGTCGGCATTGTGCCTTTTGTATTTAATTCCGATGCAATTTCTGTGTTTCATCGTCAATAAGAAGGTCAGAGGGATACAGTAAACCTGAAGTGAAGCATGGGAATCTATAACTAGTGTCACAGGAATGGTTCAAAGCATAGACAGTAAGAAGAGTCAGTTTTCTAGTACTTAAGTCGGCATTGTGCCTTTTATATTTATTTCCAAAGCAATATCTGTGTTTCATCGTCAATAAGAAGGTCAGAGGGATACAGGAAACCTGAAGTGAAGCATCGGAATCTATAACTAGTGTCACAGGAATCGTTCAAAACATAGACTGTAAGAAGAGTCAGTTTTCATGTACTTAAGTCAGCATTGTGCCTTTTGTATTTAATTCCGATGCAATTTCAGTCTTTCATCGTCAATAAGAAGGATAGAGGGATACAGTGAACCTGAAGTGAAGCATCGGAATCTATAACTAGTGTCACAGGAATGGTTCAAAACATAGACAGTAAGAAGAGTCATTTTTCTTGTACTTAAGTCGGCATTGTGCCTTTTGTATTTAATTCCGATGCAATTACTGTGTTCATCGTCAATAAGACGGTCAGAGGTATACAGTAAACCTGAAGTGATGCATCGGAATCTACAACTAGTGTCACATGAATGGTTGAAAACATAGACAGTAAGAAGAGTCAGTTCTCTTGTACTTAAGTCGGCATTGTGCATTTTGTAATTAATTCCGATGCAAGTTCTGTGTTTCATCGTCAATAAGGAGGTCAGAGGGTTACAGTAAACCTGAAGTGAAGCATCGGAATCTATAACTAGTGTCACATGAATGGTTCAAAACATAGACAGTAAGAAGAGTCATTTTTCTTGTACTTAAGTCGGCGTGGTGCCTTTTGTATTTAATTCCGATGCAATTTCTGTGTTTCATCGTCTATAAGAAGGTCAGAGGGATACAGTGAACCTAAAGTGAAGCTTCGGAATCTATAACAAGTGTAACAGGAATGGTTCAAAACATAGACAGTTAGAAGAGTCAGTTTACTTGTACTTAAGTCGGCATTGTGCCTTTTGTATTTAATTCCGATGCAATTTCAGTGTTTCATCGTCAATAAGAAGTTCAGAGGGATACCCAGTGAACCCGAAGTGAAGCATCGGAATCTATAACTAGTGTCACAGGAATGGTTCAAAACATAGACAGTAAGAAGAGTCAGTTTTCTTGTACTTAAGTCGGCATTGTGCCTTTTGTATTTAATTCCGATGCAATATCTGTGTTTCATCGTCAATAAGAAGGTCAGAGGGATACAGTAAACCTGAAGTGAAGCACCGGAATCTATAACTAGTGTCACACGAATGGTTCAAAACATAGACTGTAAGAAGAGTCAGTTTTCTTGTACTTAAGTCGGCATTGTGAATTTTGTATTTAACTCCGATGCAATTTCTGTGTTTCATCGTCAATAAGAAGGTAGAGGGATACAGTAAACCTGAAGTGAAGCAGCAGAATCTATAACTAGTGTCACAGGAATGGTTCAAAACATAGACAGTAAGAAGAGTCAGTTTTCTTGTACTTAAGTCGGCATTGTGCCTTTTGTATTCAATTCCGATGCAATTTCTGTGTTACATCGTCAATAAGAAGGTCAGAGGGATACAGTAAACCTGAAGTGAAGTATCGGAATCTATAACTAGTGTCACAGGAATGGTTCAAAACATAGACAGTAAGAGGAGTCAGTTTTCTTGTACTTAAGTCTGCATTGTGCTTTTTGTATTTAATTCCGATGCATTTTCTGTGTTTCATCGTCAATAAGAAGGTCAGAGGGATACAGTAAACCTGAAGTGAAGCATCGGAATCTATAACTAGTGTCACAGGAATGGTTCAAAACTTAGACAGTAAGAAGAGTCATTTTTCTTGTACTTAAGTCAGCATTGTGCCTTTTGTATTTAATTCCGATGCAATCTCTGTGTTCATCTTCAATAAGAAGGTCAGAGGGATACAGTAAACCTGAAGAGAAGCATCGGAATCTATAACTAGTGTCACAGGAATGGTTCAAAACATAGACAGTAAGAAGAGTCAGTTTTCTTGTACTTAAGTCTGCATTGTGCTTTTTGTATTTAATTCCGATGCATTTTCTGTGTTTCATCGTCAATAAGAAGGTCAGAGGGATACAGTAAACCTGAAGTGAAGCATCAGAATCTATATCTAGTGTCACAGGAATGGTTCAAATCATAGACAGTAAGAAGAGTCAGTTTTCTTGTACTTAAGTCGGCATTGTGCCTTTTGTATTTAATTCCGAAGCAATTTCTGTGTTTCACCGTCAATAAGAAGGTCAAAGGGATACAGTAAACCTGAAGTGAATCATCGGAATCTATAACTAGTGTCACGGGAATGGTTCAAAACATAGACAGTAAGAAGAGTCATTTTTCTTGTACTTAAGTCGGCATTGTGCCTTTTGTATTTAAATCCGATGCAATTACTGTGTTCATCGTCAATAAGACGGTCAGAGGGATACAGTAAACCTGAAGTGATGCATCGGAATCTATAACTAGTGTCACATGAATGGTTGAAAACATAGACAGTAAGAAAAGTCACTTCTCTTGTACTTAAGTCGGCATTGTGCCTTTTGTAATTATGACCGATGCAAGTTCTGTGTTTCATCGTCAATAAGGAGGTCAGAGGGTTACAGTAAACCTGAGGTGAAGCATCGGAATCTATAACTAGTGTCACATGAATGGTTCAGAACATAGACAGTAAGAAGAGTCATTTTTCTTGTACTTAAGTCAGCGTGGTGCCTTTTGTATTTAATTCCGATGCAATTTCTGTGTTTCATCGTCTATAAGATGGTCAGAGGGATACAGTGAACCTAAAGTGAAGCTTCGGAATCTATAACAAGTGTAACAGGAATGGTTCAAAACATAGACAGTTAGAAGAGTCAGTTTACTTGTACTTAAGTCGGCATTGTGCCTTTTGTATTTAATTCCGATGCAATTTCAGTGTTTCATCGTCAATAAGAAGGTCAGAGGGATACCCAGTGAACCTGAAGTGAAGCATCGGAATCTATAACTAGTGTCACAGGAATGGTTCAAAACATAGACAGTAAGAAGAGTCTGTTTTCTTGTACTTAAGTCGGCATTGTGCCTTTTGTATTTAATTCCGATGCAATATCTGTGTTTCATCGTCAATAAGAAAGTCAGAGGGATACAGTAAACCTGAAGTGAAGCACCGGAATATATAACTAGCGTCACACGAATGGTTCAAAACATAGACTGTAAGAAGAGTCAGTTTTCTTGTACTTAAGTCGGCATTGTGAATTTTGTATTTAACTCCGATGCAATTTCTGTGTTTCATCGTCAATAAGAAGGTAGAGGGATACAGTAAACCTGAAGTGAAGCAGCAGAATCTATAACTAGTGTCACAGGAATGGTTCAAAACATAGACAGTAAGAAGAGTCAGTTTTCTTGTACTTAAGTCGGCATTGTGCCTTTTGTATTCAATTCCGATGCAATTTCTGTGTTTCATCGTCAATAAGAAGGTCAGAGGGATACAGTAAACCTGAAGTGAAGTATCGGAATCTATAATTAGTGTCACAGGAATGGTTCAAAACATACACAGTAAGAGGAGTCAGTTTTCTTGTACTTATGTCGGCATTGTGCCTTTTGTATTTAATTCCGACGCAATTACTGTGTTTCATCGTCAATTAGAAGGTTCAAGGGATACAGTAAACCTGAAGTGAAGCATCGGAATCTATAACTAGTGTCACAGGAATGGTTCAAAACTTAGACAGTAAGAAGAGTCATTTTTCTTGTACTTAAGTCAGCATTGTGCCTTTTGTATTTAATTCCGATGCAATCTCTGTGTTCATCTTCAAGAAGAAGGTCAGAGGGATACAGTAAACCTGAAGTGAAGCATCGGAATCTATATCTAGTGTCACAGGAATGGTTCAAAACATAGACAGTAAGAAGAGTCAGTTTTCTTGTTCTTAAGTCTGCATTATGCTTTTTGTATTTAATTCCGATGCATTTTCTGTGTTTCATCGTCAATAAGAAGGTCAGAGGGATACAGTAAACCTGAAGTGAAGCATCGGAATCTATATCTAGTGTCACAGGAATGGTTCAAATCATAGACAGTAAGAAGAGTCAGTTTTCTTGTACTTAAGTCGGCATTGTGCCTTTTGTATTTAATTCCGATGCAATTACTGTGTTCATCGTCAATAAGACGGTCAGAGGGATACAGTAAACCTGAAGTGATGCATCGGAATCTATAACTAGTGTCACATGAATGGTTGAAAACATAGACAGTAAGAAGAGTCAGTTCTCTTGTACTTAAGTCGGCATTGTGCCTTTTGTAATTAATTCCGATGCAAGCTCTGTGTTTCATCGTCAATAAGGAGGTCAGAGGGTTACAGTAAACCAGAAGTGAAGCATCGGAATCTATAACTAGTGTCACATGAATGGTTCAAAACATAGACAGTAAGAAGAGTCATTTTTCTTGTACTTAAGTCGGCGTGGTGCCTTTTGTATTTAATTCCGATGCAATTTCTGTGTTTCATCGTCTATAAGAAGGTCAGAGGGATACAGTGAACCTAAAGTGAAGCTTCGGAATCTATAACAAGTGTAACAGGAATGGTTCAAAACATAGACAGTTAGAAGAGTCAGTTTACTTGTACTTAAGTCGGCATTGTGCCTTTTGTTTTTAATTCCGATGCAAATTCTGTGTTTCATCGTCAATAAGATGGTCAGTGGGATACAGTAAACCTGAAGTAAAGCATCGGAATCTATAACGAGTGTCACATGAATGGTTCAAAATATAGACAGTATGAAGAGTCAGTTTTCTTGTACTTAAGTCGGCATTGTACCTTTTGTATTTAATCCCGATGCAATTTCTGTGTTTTATAGTCAATAAGAAGGTCAGAGGAATACAGTAAACCTGAAGTGAAGCATCGGAATCTATAACTTGTGTCACAGGAAAGATCAAAACATAGACAGTAAGAATAGTCAGTTTTCTTGTACTTAAGTCGGCATTGTGCCTTTTGTATTTAATTCCGATGCAATTTTAGTGTTTCAACGTCAATAAGAAGGTCAGGGGGATATAGTGAACCTGAAGTGAAGCATCGGATTCTGTAACTATAGTCACAGGAACGGTTCAAAACATAGACCGTAAGAAGAGTCAGTTTTCTTGTACTTAAGTCGGCATTGTGCCTTTTGTATTTAATTTCGATGGAATTTCAGTGTTTCATCGTAAATAAGAAGGTCAGAGGGATACGGTATACCTGAAGTGAAGCATCGGAATCCATAACTAGTGTCACAGGAATTGTTGAAAATATAGACAGTAAGAAGAGTCAGTTTTCTTGTATTTAAGTCGGCATTGTGCCTTTTTTATTTAATTACGATTCAATTTCTGTGTTTCATCGTCAATAAGAAGGTCAGAGGGATACAGTAAACCTGCAGTGAAGCATCGTAATCTATAACTAGTGTCACATAAATGGTTCAAAACATAGACAGTAAGAAGTGTCAGTTTTCTTGTACTTATGTCGGCATTGAGCCTTTTGTATTTAATTCCTATGCAATTTCTGTATTTCATCGTCAATAAGAGGGTCAGAGGGATACAGTAAACTTGAAGTGATGCATCGGAATCTATAACTAGAGTCACAGGTATGGTTCAAAACATAGTCAGTAAGAAGAGTCAGTTTTCTTGTACGTAAGTCGGCATTGTGCCTTTTGTATTTAATTCCGATGCAATTTCTGTGTTTCATCGTCAATAAGACGGTCAGAGGGATACAGTAACCCTGAAGTGAAGCATCGGAATCTATAACTAGTGTCACAGGAATGGTTCAAAGCATAGACAGTAAGAAGAGTCAGTTTTCTTGTACTTAAGTCGGCATTGTGCCATTTATATTTAATTCCGAAGCAATTTCTGTGTTTCATCGTCAATAAGAAGGTCAGAGGGATACAGAAAACCTGAAGTGAAGCATCGGAATCTATAACTAGTGTCACAGGAATGGTTCAAAACATAGACAGTAAGAAGAGTGAGTTTTCTTGTACATAAGTCGGCATTGTGCTTTTTGTATTTAATTCCGATGCGATTTCTGCGTTTCATCGTCAATAAGAAGGTCAGAGGGATACAGTAAACACGAAGTGAAGCATCGGAATCTATATCTAGTGTCACAGGAATGGGTCACACATAGACAGTAAGAAGAGTCAGTTTTCTTGTACTTAAGTCGGCATTGTGCCTTTTGTATTTAATTGCGATGCAATTTCAGTGTTTCATCGTCAATAAGAAGGTCAGAGGGATACAGTGAACCTGAAGTGAAGCATCGGAATCTTTAACTAGTGTCACAGGAATGGTTCAAAACATAGACAGTAGGAAGAGTCAGGTTTCTTGTACTTAAGTCGGCAGTGTGCCTTTTGTATTTAATTCCGATGCAATTTCTGTGTTTCATCGTCAATAAGAAGGTCAGAGGGATACAGTAAACGTGAAGTGAAGCATTGGAATCTATACCTTGTGTCACAGGAATGGTTCAAAACGTAGACTGTAAGAAGAGTCAGCTTTCTAGTACTTAAGTCGGCATTGGGCCTTTTGTATTTAAATCCGATGCATTTTCTGTGTTTCATCGTCAATAAGAAGGTAGAGGGATACAGTAAACCTGAAGTGAAGCAGCAGAATCTATAACTAGTGTCACAGGAATGGTTCAAAACATAGACAGTAAGAAGAGTCAGTTTTCTTGTACTTAAGTCGGCATTGTGCCTTTTGTATTCAATTCCGATGCAATTTCTGTGTTTCATCGTCAATAAGAAGGTCAGAGGGATACAGTAAACCTGAAGTGAAGTATCGGAATCTATAATTAGTGTCACAGGAATGGTTCAAAACATACACAGTAAGAGGAGTCAGTTTTCTTGTACTTATGTCGGCATTGTGCCTTTTGTATTTAATTCCGACGCAATTACTGTGTTTCATCGTCAATTAGAAGGTTCAAGGGATACAGTAAACCTGAAGTGAAGCATCGGAATCTATAACTAGTGTCACAGGAATGGTTCAAAACTTAGACAGTAAGAAGAGTCATTTTTCTTGTACTTAAGTCAGCATTGTGCCTTTTGTATTTAATTCCGATGCAATCTCTGTGTTCATCTTCAAGAAGAAGGTCAGAGGGATACAGTAAACCTGAAGTGAAGCATCGGAATCTATATCTAGTGTCACAGGAATGGTTCAAAACATAGACAGTAAGAAGAGTCAGTTTTCTTGTTCTTAAGTCTGCATTATGCTTTTTGTATTTAATTCCGATGCATTTTCTGTGTTTCATCGTCAATAAGAAAGTCAGAGGGATACAGTAAACCTGAAGTGAAGCACCGGAATATATAACTAGCGTCACACGAATGGTTCAAAACATAGACTGTAAGAAGAGTCAGTTTTCTTGTACTTAAGTCGGCATTGTGAATTTTGTATTTAACTCCGATGCAATTTCTGTGTTTCATCGTCAATAAGAAGGTAGAGGGATACAGTAAACCTGAAGTGAAGCAGCAGAATCTATAACTAGTGTCACAGGAATGGTTCAAAACATAGACAGTAAGAAGAGTCAGTTTTCTTGTACTTAAGTCGGCATTGTGCCTTTTGTATTCAATTCCGATGCAATTTCTGTGTTTCATCGTCAATAAGAAGGTCAGAGGGATACAGTAAACCTGAAGTGAAGTATCGGAATCTATAATTAGTGTCACAGGAATGGTTCAAAACATACACAGTAAGAGGAGTCAGTTTTCTTGTACTTATGTCGGCATTGTGCCTTTTGTATTTAATTCCGACGCAATTACTGTGTTTCATCGTCAATTAGAAGGTTCAAGGGATACAGTAAACCTGAAGTGAAGCATCGGAATCTATAACTAGTGTCACAGGAATGGTTCAAAACTTAGACAGTAAGAAGAGTCATTTTTCTTGTACTTAAGTCAGCATTGTGCCTTTTGTATTTAATTCCGATGCAATCTCTGTGTTCATCTTCAAGAAGAAGGTCAGAGGGATACAGTAAACCTGAAGTGAAGCATCGGAATCTATATCTAGTGTCACAGGAATGGTTCAAAACATAGACAGTAAGAAGAGTCAGTTTTCTTGTTCTTAAGTCTGCATTATGCTTTTTGTATTTAATTCCGATGCATTTTCTGTGTTTCATCGTCAATAAGAAGGTCAGAGGGATACAGTAAACCTGAAGTGAAGCATCGGAATCTATATCTAGTGTCACAGGAATGGTTCAAATCATAGACAGTAAGAAGAGTCAGTTTTCTTGTACTTAAGTCGGCATTGTGCCTTTTGTATTTAATTCCGATGCAATTACTGTGTTCATCGTCAATAAGACGGTCAGAGGGATACAGTAAACCTGAAGTGATGCATCGGAATCTATAACTAGTGTCACATGAATGGTTGAAAACATAGACAGTAAGAAGAGTCAGTTCTCTTGTACTTAAGTCGGCATTGTGCCTTTTGTAATTAATTCCGATGCAAGCTCTGTGTTTCATCGTCAATAAGGAGGTCAGAGGGTTACAGTAAACCAGAAGTGAAGCATCGGAATCTATAACTAGTGTCACATGAATGGTTCAAAACATAGACAGTAAGAAGAGTCATTTTTCTTGTACTTAAGTCGGCGTGGTGCCTTTTGTATTTAATTCCGATGCAATTTCTGTGTTTCATCGTCTATAAGAAGGTCAGAGGGATACAGTGAACCTAAAGTGAAGCTTCGGAATCTATAACAAGTGTAACAGGAATGGTTCAAAACATAGACAGTTAGAAGAGTCAGTTTACTTGTACTTAAGTCGGCATTGTGCCTTTTGTTTTTAATTCCGATGCAAATTCTGTGTTTCATCGTCAATAAGATGGTCAGTGGGATACAGTAAACCTGAAGTAAAGCATCGGAATCTATAACGAGTGTCACATGAATGGTTCAAAATATAGACAGTATGAAGAGTCAGTTTTCTTGTACTTAAGTCGGCATTGTACCTTTTGTATTTAATCCCGATGCAATTTCTGTGTTTTATAGTCAATAAGAAGGTCAGAGGAATACAGTAAACCTGAAGTGAAGCATCGGAATCTATAACTTGTGTCACAGGAAAGATCAAAACATAGACAGTAAGAATAGTCAGTTTTCTTGTACTTAAGTCGGCATTGTGCCTTTTGTATTTAATTCCGATGCAATTTTAGTGTTTCAACGTCAATAAGAAGGTCAGGGGGATATAGTGAACCTGAAGTGAAGCATCGGATTCTGTAACTATAGTCACAGGAACGGTTCAAAACATAGACCGTAAGAAGAGTCAGTTTTCTTGTACTTAAGTCGGCATTGTGCCTTTTGTATTTAATTTCGATGGAATTTCAGTGTTTCATCGTAAATAAGAAGGTCAGAGGGATACGGTATACCTGAAGTGAAGCATCGGAATCCATAACTAGTGTCACAGGAATTGTTGAAAATATAGACAGTAAGAAGAGTCAGTTTTCTTGTATTTAAGTCGGCATTGTGCCTTTTTTATTTAATTACGATTCAATTTCTGTGTTTCATCGTCAATAAGAAGGTCAGAGGGATACAGTAAACCTGCAGTGAAGCATCGTAATCTATAACTAGTGTCACATAAATGGTTCAAAACATAGACAGTAAGAAGTGTCAGTTTTCTTGTACTTATGTCGGCATTGAGCCTTTTGTATTTAATTCCTATGCAATTTCTGTATTTCATCGTCAATAAGAGGGTCAGAGGGATACAGTAAACTTGAAGTGATGCATCGGAATCTATAACTAGAGTCACAGGTATGGTTCAAAACATAGTCAGTAAGAAGAGTCAGTTTTCTTGTACGTAAGTCGGCATTGTGCCTTTTGTATTTAATTCCGATGCAATTTCTGTGTTTCATCGTCAATAAGACGGTCAGAGGGATACAGTAACCCTGAAGTGAAGCATCGGAATCTATAACTAGTGTCACAGGAATGGTTCAAAGCATAGACAGTAAGAAGAGTCAGTTTTCTTGTACTTAAGTCGGCATTGTGCCATTTATATTTAATTCCGAAGCAATTTCTGTGTTTCATCGTCAATAAGAAGGTCAGAGGGATACAGAAAACCTGAAGTGAAGCATCGGAATCTATAACTAGTGTCACAGGAATGGTTCAAAACATAGACAGTAAGAAGAGTGAGTTTTCTTGTACATAAGTCGGCATTGTGCTTTTTGTATTTAATTCCGATGCGATTTCTGCGTTTCATCGTCAATAAGAAGGTCAGAGGGATACAGTAAACACGAAGTGAAGCATCGGAATCTATATCTAGTGTCACAGGAATGGGTCACACATAGACAGTAAGAAGAGTCAGTTTTCTTGTACTTAAGTCGGCATTGTGCCTTTTGTATTTAATTGCGATGCAATTTCAGTGTTTCATCGTCAATAAGAAGGTCAGAGGGATACAGTGAACCTGAAGTGAAGCATCGGAATCTTTAACTAGTGTCACAGGAATGGTTCAAAACATAGACAGTAGGAAGAGTCAGGTTTCTTGTACTTAAGTCGGCAGTGTGCCTTTTGTATTTAATTCCGATGCAATTTCTGTGTTTCATCGTCAATAAGAAGGTCAGAGGGATACAGTAAACGTGAAGTGAAGCATTGGAATCTATACCTTGTGTCACAGGAATGGTTCAAAACGTAGACTGTAAGAAGAGTCAGCTTTCTAGTACTTAAGTCGGCATTGGGCCTTTTGTATTTAAATCCGATGCATTTTCTGTGTTTCATCGTCAATAAGAAGGTCAGAGGGATACAGTAAACCTGAAGTGAAGCATCGGAATCTATATCTAGTGTCACAGGAATGGTTCAAATCATAGACAGTAAGAAGAGTCAGTTTTCTTGTACTTAAGTCGGCATTGTGCCTTTTGTATTTAATTCCGAAGCAATTTCTGTGTTTCACCCTCAATAAGAAGGTCAAAGGGATACAGTAAACCTGGAGTAAAGCATCGGAATCTACATTTAGTGTCACATGAATGGTTCAAAACATAGACAGTAAGAAGAGTCAGTTTTCTTGTACCTAAGTCGGCATTGTGCCTTTTGTAATTAATTCCGATGCAAGTTCTGTGTTTCATCGTCAATAAGAAGGTCAGAGGGATACGGTATACCTGAAGTGAAGCATCGGAATCTATAACTAGTGTCACAGGAATTGTTGAAAACATAGACAGTAAGAAGAGTCAGTTTTCTTGTACTTTAGTCGGCATTGTGCCTTTTTTATTTAATTCCGATGCAATTTCTGTGTTTCATCGTCAATAAGAAGGTCATAGGGATACAGTAAACCTGAAGTAAAGCATCGCAATCTATAACGAGTGTCACATGAATGGTTCAAAATATAGACAGTATGAAGAGTCAGTTTTCTTGTACTTAAGTCGGCATTGTACCTTTTGTATTTAATCCCGATACAATTTCTGTGTTTTATAGTCAATAAGAAGGTCAGAGGAATACAGTAAACCTGAAGTGAAGCATCGGAATCTATAACTTGTGTCACAGGAAAGATCAAAACATAACCAGTAAGAAGAGTCAGTTTTCTTGTACTTAAGTCGGCATTGTGCCTTTTGTATTTAATTCCGATGCAATTTTAGTGTTTCAACGTCAATACGAAGGTCAGGGGGATATAGTGAACCTGAAGTGCAGCATCGGATTCTATAACTATAGTCACAGGAATGGTTCAAACCATAGACAGTAAGAAGAGTCAGTTTTCTTGTACTTAAGTCGGCATTGTGCCTTTTGTATTTAATTCCGATGGAATTTCAGTGTTTCATCGTAAATAAGAAGGTCAGAGGGATACGGTATACCTGAAGTGAAGCATCGGAATCTATAACTAGTGTCACAGGAATTGTTGAAAACATAGACAGTAAGAAGAGTCAGTTTTCTTGTACTTAAGTCGGCATTGTGCCTTTTTTATTTAATTCCGATGCAATTTCTGTGTTTCATCGTCAATAAGAAGGTCACAGGGATACAGTAAACCTGCAGTGAAGCATCGCAATCTATTACTAGTGTCACATAAATGGTTCAAAACATAGACAGTAAGAAGAGCCAGTTTTCTTGTACTTATGTCGGCATTGTGCCTTTTGTATTTAATTCCTATGCAATTTCTGTGTTTCATCGTCAATAAGAGGGTCAGAGGGATACAGTAAACTTGAAGTGATGCATCGGAATCTATAACTAGAGTCACAGGTATGGTTCAAAACATAGTCAGTAAGAAGAGTCAGTTTTCTTGTACGTAAGTCGGCATTGTGCCTTTTGTATTTAATTCCGATGCAATTTCTGTGTTCCATCGTCAATAAGAAGGACAGAGGGATACAGTAACCCTGAAGTGAAGCATCGGAATCTATAACTAGTGTCACAGGAATGGTTCAAAGCATAGACAGTAAGAAGAGTCAGTTTTCTTGTACTTAAGTCGGCATTGTGCCTTTTATATTTAATTCCGAAGCAATTTCTGTGTTTCATCGTCAATAAGAAGGTCAGAGGGATACAGAAAAAGTGAAATGAAGCATCGGAATCTATAACTAGTGTCACAGGAATGGTTCAAAACATAGACAGTAAGAAGAGTGAGTTTTCTTGTACATAAGTCGGCATTGTGCTTTTTGTATTTAATTCCGATGCGATTTCTGCGTTTCATCGTCAATAAGAAGGTCAGAGGGATACAGTAAACCTGAAGTGAAGCATCGGAATCTATATCTAGTGTCACAGGAATGGGTCACACATAGACAGTAAGAAGACTCAGTTTTCTTGTACTTAAGTCGGCATTGTGCCTTTTGTATTTAATTGCGATGCAATTTCAGTGTTTCATCGTCAATAAGAAGGTCAGAGGGATACAGTGAACCTGAAGTGAAGCATCGGAATCTTTAACTAGTGTCACAGGAATGGTTCAAAACATAGACAGTAGGAAGAGTCAGGATTCTTGTACTTAAGTCGGCAGTGTGCCTTTTGTATTTAATTACGATGCAATTTCTGTGTTTCATCGTCAATAAGAAGGTCAGAGGGATACAGTAAACGTGAAGTGAAGCATTGGAATCTATACCTTGTGTCACAGGAATGGTTCAAAACATTGACAGTAAGAAGAGTCAGTTTTCTAGTACTTAAGTCGGCATTGTGCCGTTTGTATTTAATCCGATGCAATTTCTGTGTTTCATCGTCAATAAGAAGGTCAGAGGGATACGGTATACCTGAAGTGAAGCATCGGAATCTATAACTAGTGTCACAGGAATGGATCAAATCATAGACAGTTAGAAGAGTCAGTTTTCTTGTACGTAAGTCGGCATTGTGCCTCCTCTATTTAATTCCGATGCAATTTCTATGTTTCATCGTCAATACGAAGGTCAGAGGGATACAGTAAACCTGAAGTGAAGCATCGGAATCTATAACTAGTGTCACAGGATTGGTTAAAATCATAGACAGTAAGAAGAGTCAGTTTTCTTGTACTTAAGTCGGCATTGTGCCTTTTATATTTAATTCCGATGCAATTTCTGTGTTTCATCGTCAATAAGAAGGTCAGAGGGATACAGCAAACATGAAGTGAAGCATCGGAATCTATAACTAGTGTCACAGGAATGGTTCAAAACACAGACAGTAAGAAGAGTCAGTTATCTTGTACTTAAGTCGGCATTGTGCCTTTTGTATTTAATTCCGAAGCAATTTCTGTGTTTCATCGTCAATAAGATGGTCAGAGGGATACAGTTAACCTGAAGTAAAGCATCGGAATCTATAACGAGTGTCACATGAATGGTTCAAATTATAGACAGTATGAAGAGTCAGTTTTCTTGTACTTAAGTCGGCATTGTACCTTTTGTATTTAATTCCGATGCAATTTCTGTGTTTGATAGTCAATAAGAAGGTCAGAGGAATACAGTAAACCTGAAGTGAAGCATCGGAATCTATAACTAGTGTCACAGGAAAGATCAAAACATAGACAGTAAGAAGAGTCAGTTTTCTTGTACTTAAGTCGGCATTGTGCCTTTTGTATTTAATTCCGATGCAATTTTAGTGTTTCAACGTCAATAAGAAGGTCAGAGGGATATAGTGAACCGGAAGTGAAGCATCGGATTCTATAACTATAGTCACAGGAATGGTTCAAAACATAGACAGTAAGAAGAGTCAATTTTCTTGTACTTAAGTCGGCATTGTGCCGTTTGTATTTAATCCGATGCAATTTCTGTGTTTCATCGTCAATAAGAAGGTCAGAGGGATACGGTATACCTGAAGTGAAGCATCGGAATCTATAACTAGTGTCACAGGAATTGTTCAAAACATAGACAGTAAGAAGAGTCAGTTTTCTTGTACTTAAGTCGGCATTGTGCCTTTTGTATTTAATTCCGATGCAATTTCTGTGTTTCATCGTCAATAAGATGGTCAGAGGGATACGGAAAAACTGCAGTGAAGCATCGTAATCTATAACTAGTGTCTAATGAATGGTTCAAACATAGACAGTAAGAAGAGTCAGTTTTCTTGTACTTATGGCGGCATTGTGCCTTTTGTATTTAATTCCGATGCAATTTCTGTGTTTCATCGTCAATAAGAAGGTCAGAGGGATACAGGAAACCTGAAGTGAAGCATCGGAATCTATAACTAGTGTCACAGGAATGGTTCAAAACATAGTCAGTAAGAAGAGTCAGTTTTCTTGTACATAAGTCGGCATTGTGCTTTTTGTATTTAATTCCGATGCGATATCTGCGTTTCATCGTCAATAAGAAGGTCAGAGGGATACAGTAAACCTGAAGTGAAGCATCGGAATCTATATCTAGTGTCACAGGAATGGTTCAAACATAGACAGTAAGAAGAGTCAGTTTTCTTGTATTTAAGTCGTCATTGTGCTTTGTATTTCATTCCGATGCAATTTCTGTGTTCCATCGTCAATAAGAAGGTCAGAGGGATACAGTAAACCTAAAGTGAATCATCGGAATCTATAACTAGTGTCACAGGAATGGTTCAAAAAATAGACCATAAGAAGAGTCAGTTTTCTTGTACTTAATTCGGCATTGTTTCATTTTCTATTTAATTCCGAAGCAATTTCTGTGTTCATCGTCAATAAGAAGGTGAGAGGGATCGAGTAAACCTGCAGTAAAGCATCGGAATCTATAACTAGTGTAACATAAGTGGTTCAAAACATAGACAGTAAGAAGAGTCAGTTTTCTTGTACTTAAGTCGGCATTGTGCCTTTTGTAATTAATTCCGATGCAAGTTCTGTGTTTCATCGTCAATAAGGAGGTAAGAGGGTTACAGTAAACCTGAAGTGAAGCATCGGAATCTATAACTAGTGTCACAGGAATGGTTCAAAACATAGACAGTAAGAAGAGTCATTTTTCTTGTACTTAAGTCGGCGTTGTGCCTTTTGTATTTAATTCCGATGCAATATCTGTGTTTCATCGTCAATAAGAAGGTCAGAGGGATACAGTGAACCTAAAGTGAAGCTTCGGAATCTATAACAAGTGTAACAGGAATGGTTCAAAACATAGACAGTAAGAAGAGTCAGTTTTCATGTACTTAAGTCGGCATTGTGCCTTTTGTATCTAATTCCGATGCAATTTCAGTGTTTCATCGTCAATAAGAAGGTCAGAGGAATACCCAGTGAACCTGAAGTGAAGCATCAGAATCTATAACTAGTGTCACAGGAATGGTTCAAAACATAGACAGTAAGAGGAGTCAGTTTTCTTGTACTTATGTCGGCATTGTGCCTTTTGTATTTAATTCCGATGCAATTACTGTGTTTCATCGTCAATTAGAAGGTCCAAGGGATACAGTAAACCTGAAGTGAAGCATCGGAATCTATAACTAGTGTCACCAGAGTGGTTCAAAACTTAGACAGTAAGAAGAGTCATTTTTCTTGTACTTAAGTCAGCATTGTGCCTTTTGTATTTAATTCCGATGCAATCTCTGTGTTCATCTTCAATAAGAAGGTCAGAGGGATACAGTAAACCTGAAGTGAAGCATCGGAATCTATAACTAGTGTCACAGGAATGGTTCAAAACATAGACAGTAAGGAGAGTCAGTTTTCTTGTACTTAAGTCTGCATTGTGCTTTTTTGTATTTAATTCCGATGCATTTTCTTTGTTTCATCGTCAATACGAAGGTCCGAGGGATACAGTAAACCTGAAGTGAAGCATCGGAATCTATATCTAGTGTCACAGGAATAGTTCAAATCATAGACAGTAAGAAGAGTCAGTTTTCTTGTACTTAAGTCGGCATTGTGCCTTTTGTATTTAATTCCGAAGCAATTTCTGTGTTACATCGTCAATAAGAAGGTCAGAGGGATACAGTAAACCTGGAGTAAAGCATCGGAATCTATAACTAGTGTCACATGAATGGTTCAAAACATAGACAGTAAGAAGAGTCAGTTTTCTTGTACCTATGTCGGCATTGTGCCTTTTGAAATTAATTCCGATGCAAGTTCTGTGTTTCATCGTCAAAGAGAAGGTCAGAGGGATACAGTAAACCTGAAGTAAAGCATCGGAATCTATAACGAGTGTCACATGAATGGTTCAAAATATAGACACTAAGAAGAGTCAGTTTTCTTGTACTTAAGTCTTCATTGTACCTTTTGTATTTAATTCCGATGCAATTTCTTTGTTTCATCGTCACTAAGAAGGTCAGAGGGATACAGTAAACCTGAAGTGAAGCATTGGAATCTATAACTAATGTCACAAGAAAGGTTCAAAACAAAGACAGTATGAAGAGTCAGTTTTCTTGTACTTAAGTCGGCTTTGTGCCTTTTGTATTTAATTCCGATGCAATTTCTGTGTTTCATCGTCAATAAGAAGGTCAGATTCATACAGTAAACCTGAAGTGAAACATCGGAATCTATAAGTAGTGTCACAGGAATGGTTCAAAACATAGACAGTAAGAAGGGTCAGTTTCGTTGTACTTAAGTCGGCATTGTGCCTTTTGTATTTAATTCCGATGCAATTTTTAGTGTTTCATCGTCAATAAGATGGTCAGAGGGATATAGTGAACCTGAAGTGAAGCATCGGATTCTATAACTAGTATCACATGATTGGTTCAAAATATAGGCAGTAAGAAGAGTCAGTATTCCTGTACTTAAGTCGGCATAGTACCTTATGGTTTAATTCCGATGGAATTTCTGTGTTTCATCGTCAATAAGAAGGTCAGAGGGGTACAGAAAACCTGAAGTGAAGCATCGGAATCTATAACTAATGTCACAGGAAAGGTTCAAAACATAGACAGTATGAAGAGTCAGTTTTCTTGTACTTAAGTCGGCATTGTGCCTTTTATATTTAATTCCGATGCAATTTCTGTGTTTCATCGTCAATAAGAAGGTCAGAGGCATACAGTAAACCTGCAGTGAAGCATCGGAATCTATAACTAGTGACACAGGAATGGTTCAATACATAGACAGTAAGAAGAGTCAGTTTTCTTGTGCTTAAGTCGGCATTGTGCCTTTTGTATTTAATTCCGATGCAATTTTTAGTGTTTCATCGTCAATAAGAAGGTCAGAGGGATATAGTGAACCTGAAGTGAAGCATCGGATTCTATAACTAGTGTAACAGGAATGGTTCAAATTATAGACAGTAAGAAGAGTCAGTTTTCTTGTACTTAAGTCGGCATTGTGCCTTTTGTATTTAATCCGATGCAATTTCTGTGTTTCATCGTCAATAAGAAGGTCAGAGGGATACGGTATACCTGAAGTGAAGCATCGGAAACTATAACTAGTGTCACAGGAATGGTTCAAAGCATAGACAGTAAGAAGAGTCAGTTTTCTTGTACTTAAATCGGCATTGTGCCTTTTGTTTTTAATTCCTATGCAATTTCTGTGTTTCATCGTCAATAAGAAGGTCAGAGGGATACAGTAAACTTGAAGTGAAGCATCGGAATCTATAACTAGAGTCACAGGTATGGTTCAAAACATAGACAGTAAGAAGAGTCAGTTTTCTTGTACTTAAGTCGGCATTGTGCCTTTTGTATTTAATTCCGAATCAATTTTTGTGTTTCATCGTCAATAAGAAGGTCAGAGGGTTACAGTAAACCTGAAGTGAAGTATCGGAATCTATAACTAGTGTCAAAGGAATGGTTCAAACATAGACAGTAAGAAGAGTCAGTTTTCTTGTACTTAAGTCGGCATTGTGCATTTGTATTTAATTCCGATGCAATTTCTCTGTTTCATCGTCATTAAAAAGGTCAGAGGGATACAGTAAACCTGAAGTGAAGCATCGTAATCTATAACTAGTGTCACAGGAATGGTTCAAAACATAGACAGTAAGAAGAGTCAGTTTTCTTGTACATATGTCGGTATTGTACATTTTGTATTTAATTCCGGTGCGATTTCTGCGTTTCATCGTCAATAAGAAGGTCAGAGGCATACAGTAAATCTGAGGTGAAGCACCGGAATCTATAACTAGTGTGTCAGGAATGGTTCAAAACATAGACAGTAAGAAGAGTCAGTTTTCTTGTACTTATGTCGGCATTGTGCCTTTTGTATTTAATTCCGATGCAATTTTTAGTGTTTCATCGTCAATAAGAAGGTCAGAGGGATATAGTGAACCTGAAGTGAAGCATCGGATTCTATAACTAGTGTCACAGGAATGGTTCAAAACATAGACAGTAAGAAGAGTCAGTTTTCTTGTACTTATGTCGGCATTGTGCCATTTGTATTTAATTCCGATGGATTTTCTGTGTTTCATCGTCAATAAGAAGGTCAGATTGATATAGTATACCTGAGTGAAGCATCGGAATCTATAACTAGTGTCACAAGAATGGTTCAAAACATATACAGTAAGAAGAGTTAGTTTTCTTGTGCTTAAGTCCGCATTGTGCCTTTCCTATTTAATTCCGATGCAATTTCTGTGTTTCATCGTCAATAAGAAGGTTCAAGGGAGACAGTAAACATATAGTGAAACATCGGTATCTAAAACTGGTGTCACAGGAAATGTTGAAGTCATAGTCAGTAGGAAGAGTCAGTCTTCTTGTACTTACGTCGGCATTGTGCCTTTTTTTTAAATTCCGATGCAATTTCGGAATTTAATCGTCAATAAGTAGGTCCAAGTGATACAGTAAACATATAGTCAAGCATCGGAATCTGAAACTGGTATAACAGGAAATGTTCAAAAGATAGTCAGTAAGAAGAGTCAGTCTTCTTGTACTTAAGTCGGCGTCGTGCCTTTTGTATTAATTTCCGATGCAATTTCTGCGTTTCATCGTCAATAAGAAGGTCCAAGGGATACAGTAAACCTGAAGTGAAGCATCGGACCCTAAAACTGGTCTCACAGGAAAGGTTCGAAACATAGACAGTAAGATGAGTTAGTTTTCTTATAGTTAAGTCAACATTGTGACTTTTCTATTTAATTCTAACTCAATTTCTGTGTTTCATCGTCAATAAGAAGGTCAGAGGGATACAGTAAACCTGAAGTGAAGCATCGGAATCTATAACTAGTGTCACAGGAAAGGTTCGAAACATAGACAGTAAGAACAGTCAGTTTTCTTGTACTTATGTCGGCATTGTGCCTTTTGTAATTAATTCCGATGCAATTTCTGTGTTTCATCTTCAATAAGAAGGTCAGAGGGATATAGTATACCTGAAGTGAGGCATCGGAATCTATAACTAGTGTCACAGGAATGGTTCAAAACAGAGACAGTAAGAAGAGTCAGTTTTCTTGTACTTAAGTCCGCATTGTGCCTTTTCTATTTAATTCCGATGCTATTTCAGTGTTTCATCGTCAATAAGAAGGTCCAAGGGATACAGTAAACATATAGTGAAGCCTCGGTATCTAAAACTGGTCACAGGAAATGTTGAAATCATAGTCAGTAGGAAGAGTTAGTCTTCTTGTACTTAAGTCGGCATTGTGCCTTTTGTATTTAATTCCGATGCAATTTCTGTGTTTCATCGTCAATAAGAAGGTCCAAGGGATACAGTAAACATATAGTGAAGCAACAGAATCTAAAAGTGGTCTCACAGGAAATGTTCAAAGCATAGTCAGTAAGGAGAGTCAGTCTTCTTGTACTTAAGTCGGCATTGTGCCTTTTGTTTTTAATTCCGTTGCAATTTCTGTGTTTCATCGTCAATAAGAAGGTCCAAGGGATACTGTAAACCTGAAGTGAAGCAACGGAACATGAAACTGGTCTCACAGGCAAGGTTGAAAACATAGACAGTACGAAGAGATAGTTTTCTGGTACTTATGTCAGCATTGTGCCTTTTCTATTTAATTCTGATTCAATTTCTGTGTTTTATCGTCAATAAGAAGGTCAGAGGGATAGAGTAAACCTGAAGTGAAACATCGGAATCTATATCTACTGTCACAGGAATGGTTCAAAAACATAGACAGTATTAAGAGTCAGTCTTCTTGTACATAAGTCGGCATTGTGCCTTTTCTATTTAATTCCGATGCAATTTCAGTGTTTCATCGTCAATAAGATGGTCAGAGGGATACAGTAAACCTGAAGTGAAGCATCAGAATCTAAGACCGGTCTCACAGGAAAGTTTCAAAACATAGACATTAAGAAGAGCCACTCTTCTTGAACTTGAGTCGGCATTGTGCCTTTTGTATTTAATTCCGATGCAATTTCTGTGTTTCATCGTCAATAAGAAGGTCAGATTGATATAGTATACCTGAGTGAAGCATCGGAATCTATAACTAGTGTCACAGGAATGGTTCAAAACATATACAGTAAGAAGAGTCAGTTTTCTTGTGGTTAAGTCCGCATTGTGCCTTTTCAATTTAATTCCGATGCAATTTCTGTGTTTCATCGTCAATAAGAAGGTTCAAGGGAGACAGTAAACATATAGTGAAACATCGGTATCTAAAACTGGTGTCACAGGAAATGTTGAACTCATAGTCAGTAGGAAGAGTCAGTCTTCTTGTACTTACGTCGGCATTGTGCCTTTTTTTTTAAAATTCCGATGCAATTTCGGAATTTAATCGTCAATAAGTTGGTCCAAGGGATACAGTAAACATATAGTCAAGCATCGGAATCTGAAACTGGTATAACAGGAAATGTTCAAAAGATAGTCAGTAAGAAGAGTCAGTCTTCTTGTACTTAAGTCGGCGTCGTGCCTTTTGTATTTATTTCCGATGCAATTTATGTGTTTCATCGTCAATAAGAAGGTCCAAGGGATACAGTAAACCTGAAGTGAAGCATCGGACCCTAAAACTGGTCTCACAGGAAAGGTTCGAAACATAGACAGTAAGAAGAGTTAGTTTTCTTATAGTTAAGTCAGCATTGTGCCTTTTCTATTTAATTCTAACTCAATTTCTGTGTTTCATGGTCAATAAGAAGGTCAGAGGGATATAGTATACCTGAAGTGAGGCATCGGAATCTATAACTAGTGTCACAGGAATGGTTCAAAACAGAGACCGTAAGAAGAGTCAGTTTTCTTGTACTTAAGTCCGCATTGTGCCTTTGCTATTTAATTCCGATGCAATTTCTGTGTTTCATCGTCAATAAGAAGGTCCAAGGGATACAGTAAACATATAGTGAAGCATCGGTATCTAAAACTGGTGTCACAGGAATTGTTGAAATCATAGTCAGTAGGAAGAGTTAGTCTTCTTGTACTTAAGTCGGCATTGTGCCTTTTCTATTTAATTCCGATGCAATTTCTGTGTTTCATCGTCAATAAGAAGGTCCAAGGGATACAGTAAACCTGAAGTGAAGCATCGGAATCTATAACTAGTTTCACAGCAATGGTTCAAAGCATAGACAGTAAGAAGTGCCAGACTTCTTGTACTTGAGTCGGCATTGTGCCTATGTATTTAATTCCGATGCAATTTCTGTGTTACATCGTCAATAAGAAGGTCAGAGGGATACAGTAAACCTGAAGTGAAACATCGGAATCTATAACTAGTGTCACAGGAATGGTTCAAAGCATAGACAGTAAGAAGAGCCTGTCTTCTTGTACTAGAGTCGGCATTGTGCCCATGTATTTAATTCCGAAGCAATTTCTGTGTTACATCGTCAATAAGAAGGTCAGAGGGATACAGTAAACCTGAAGTGAAGCATCGGAATCTATAACTAGTGTCAGGGGAACGGTTCAAAACATAGACAGTAACAAGAGTCAGTTTTCTTTTACTTAAGTCGGCATTGTGCCTTTTCTATTTAATTCCGATGCAATATCTGTGTTTCGTCGTCAGTAAGAAGGTCCCAGGGATACAGTAAACCTGAAGTGTAGCATCAAAATCTAAAACCGGTCTCACAGGAAAGGCTCAAAGCTTAGACAGTGAGAAGAGCCTGTCTTCTTGAACTTGATTCGGCATTGTGCCTTTTGTATTTAATTCCGATGCAGTTTCTGTGTTTCATCGTCAATAAGAAGGTCAGAGGGATACAGTAAACCTGAAGTGAAGCTTCGGAATCTATAACAAGTGTAACAGGTATGGTTCAAAACATAGACGGTAAGAAGAGTCAGTTTTCTTGTACTTAAGTCGGCATTGTGCCTTTTGTATTTAATGCCGATGCAATTTCAGTGTTTCATCGTCAATAAGAAGGTCAGAGGGATACAGTTAACCTGAAGTGAAGCATCGGAATCTATATCTAGTGTCACAGGAATGGTTCAAACATAGACAGTAAGAAGAGTCAGTTTTCTTGTATTTAAGTCGGCATAGTGCCTTTT
This sequence comes from Schistocerca serialis cubense, assembly GCF_023864345.2. Classification (NCBI taxonomy): domain Eukaryota; kingdom Metazoa; phylum Arthropoda; class Insecta; order Orthoptera; family Acrididae; genus Schistocerca; species Schistocerca serialis. The sequence continues at coordinate 67,050,833 of NC_064647.1, forward strand.
GTATTTAATTCCGATGCAATTTCTGTGTTTCATCGTCAATAAGAAGGTCAGAGGGATACAGTAAACCTAAAGTGAAGCATCGGAATCTATAACTAGTGTCACAGGAATGGTTCAAAACATAGACCGTAAGAAGAGTCAGTTTTCTTGTACTTCATTCGGCATTGTTTCATTTTCTATTTAATTCCGAAGCAATTTCTGTGTTTCATCGTCAATAAGAAGGTGAGAGGGATCGAGTAAACCTGGAGTAAAGCATCGGAATCTATAACTAGTGTCACATGAATGGTTCAAAACATAGACAGTAAGAAGAGTCAGTTTTCTTGTACTTAAGTCGGCATTGTGCCTTTTGTAATTAATTCCGATGCAAGTTCTGTGTTTCATCGTCAATAAGGAGGTAAGAGCGTTACAGTAATCCTGAAGTGAAGCATCTGAATCTATAACTAGTGTCACAGGAATGGTTCCAAACATAGACAGTAAGAAGAGCCATTTTTCTTGTACTTTAGTCGGCGTTGTGCCTTTTGTATTTAATTCCGATGCAATTTCTGTGTTTCATCGCCAATAAGAAGGTCAGAGGGATACAGTGAACCTAAAGTGAAGCTTCGGAATCTATAACAAGTGTAACAGGAATGGTTCGAAACATAGACAGTAAGAAGAGTCAGTTTTCATGTACTTAAGTCGGCATTGTGCCTTTTGTATTTATTTCCGATGCAATTTCAGTGTTTCATCGTCAATAAGAAGGTCAGAGGGATACCCAGTGAACCTGAAGTGAAGCATCGGAATCTATAACTAGTGTCACAGGAATCGTTCAAAACATAGACAGTAGGAGGAGTCAGTTTTCTTGTACTTATGTTGGCATTGTGCCTTTTGTATTTAATTCCGATGCAATTACTGTGTTTCATCGTCAATTAGAAGGTTCAAGGGATACAGTAAACCTGAAGTGAAGCATCGGAATCTATAACTAGTGTCACCGGAGTGGTTCAAAACTTAGACAGTAAGAAGAGTCATTTTTCTTGTACTTAAGTCAGCATTGTGCCTTTGTATTTAATTCCGATGCAATCTCTGTGTTCATCTTCAATAAGAAGGTCAGAGGGATACAGTAAACCTGAAGTGAAGCATCGGAATCTATAACTAGTGTCACAGGAATGGTTCAAAACATAGACAGTAAGAAGAGTCAGTTTTCTTGTACTTAAGTCTGCATTGTGCTTTTTGTATTTAATTCCGATGCATTTTCTGTGTTTCATCGTCAATAAGAAGGTCAGAGGGATACAGTAAACATGAAGTGAAGCATCGGAATCTATATCTAGTGTCATAGGAATGGTTCAAATCATAGACAGTAAGAAGAGTCAGTTTTCTTGTACTTAAGTCGGCATTGTGCCTTTTGTATTTAATTCCGAAGCAATTTCTGTGTTTCATCGTCAATAAGAAGGTCAGAGGGATACAGTAAACCTTGAGTAAAGCATCGGAATCTATAACTAGTGTCACATGAATGGTTCAAAACATAGACAGTAAGAAGAGTCAGTTTTCTTGTACCTAAGACGGCATTGTGCCTTTTGTAATTAATTCCGATGCAAGTTCTGTGTTTCATCGTCAATAAGATGGTCAGAGGGATACAGTAAACCTGAAGTAAAGCATCGGAATCTATAACGAGTGTCACATGAATGGTTCAAAATATAGACAGTAAGAAGAGTCAGTTTTCTTGTACTTAAGTCTTCATTGTACCTTTTGTATTTAATTCCGATGCAATTTCTTTGTTTCATCGTCACTAAGAAGGTCAGAGGGATACAGTAAACCTGAAGTGAAGCATTGGAATCTATAACTAATGTCACAAGAAAGGTTCAAAACAAAGACAGTATGAAGAGTCAGTTTTCTTGTACTTAAGTCGGCATTGTGCCTTTTGTATTTAATTCCGATTCAATTTCTGTGTTTCATCGTCAATAAGAAGGTCAGAGGCATACAGTAAACCTGAAGTGAAACATCGGAATCTATAACTAGTGTCACAGGAATGGTTCAAAACATAGACAGTAAGAAGAGTCAGTTTTCTTGTACTTAAGTCGGCATTGTGCCTTTTGTATTTAATTCCGATGCAATTTTTAGTGTTTCATCGTCAATAAGATGGTCAGAGGGATATAGTGAACCTGAAGTGAAGCATCGGAATCTATAACTAGTATCACATGAATGGTTCAAAATATAGGCAGTAAGAAGAGTCAGTATTCTTGTACTTAAGTCGGCATTGTCCCTTTTGGGTTTAATTCCGATGGAATTTCTGTGTTTCATCGTCAATAAGAAGGTCAGAGGGGTACAGTAAACCTGAAGTGAAGCATCGGAATCTATAACTAATGTCACAGGAAAGGTTCAAAACATAGACAGTATGAAGAGTCAGTTTTCTTGTACATAAGTCGGCATTGTGCCTTTTGTATTTAATTCCGATGCAATTTCTGTGTTTCATCGTCAATAAGAAGGTCAGAGGCATACAGTAAACCTGCAGTGAAGCATCGGAATCTATAACTAGTGACACAGGAATGGTTCAATACATAGACAGTAAGAAGAGTCAGTTTTCTTGTACTTAAGTCGGCATTGTGCCTTTTGTATTTTATTCCGAAGCAATTTCTGTGTTTCATCGTCAATAAGATGGTCAGAGGGATACAGTAAACCTGGAGTAAAGCATCGGAAACTATAACTAGTGTCACATGAATGGTTCAAAACATAGACAGTAAGAAGAGTCAGTTTTCTTGTACCTAAGACGGCATTGTGCCATTTGTAATTAATTCCGATGCAAGTTCTGTGTTTCATCGTCAATAAGATGGTCAGAGGGATACAGTAAACCTGAAGTAAAGCATCGGAATCTATAACGAGTGTCACATGAATGGTTCAAAATATAGACAGTAAGAAGAGTCAGTTTTCTTGTACTTAAGTCTTCATTGTACCTTTTGTATTTAATTCCGATGCAATTTCTTTGTTTCATCGTCACTAAGAAGGTCAGAGGGATACAGTAAACCTGAAGTGAAGCATTGGAATCTATAACTAATGTCACAAGAAAGGTTCAAAACAAAGACAGTATGAAGAGTCAGTTTTCTTGTACTTAAGTCGGCATTGTGCCTTTTGTATTTAATTCCGATTCAATTTCTGTGTTTCATCGTCAATAAGAAGGTCAGAGGCATACAGTAAACCAGAAGTGAAACATCGGAATCTATAACTAGTGTCACAGGAATGGTTCAAAACATAGACAGTAAGAAGAGTCAGTTTTCTTGTACTTAAGTCGGCATTGTGCCTTTTGTATTTAATTCTGATGCAATTTTTAGTGTTTCATCGTCAATAAGATGTTCAGAGGGATATAGTGAACCTGAAGTGAAGCATCGGAATCTATAACTAGTATCACATGAATGGTTCAAAATATAGGCAGTAAGAAGAGTCAGTATTCTTGTACTTAAGTCGGCATTGTCCCTTTTGGGTTTAATTCCGTTGGAATTTCTGTGATTCATCGTCAATAAGAAGGTCAGAGGGGTACAGGAAACCTGAAGTGAAGCATCGGAATCTATAACTAATGTCACAGGAAAGGTTCAAAACATAGACAGTATGAACAGTCAGTTTTCTTGTACTTAAGTCGGCATTGTGCCTTTTGTATTTAATTCCGATGCAATTTCTGTGTTTCATCGTCAATAAGAAGGTCAGAGGCATACAGTAAACCTGCAGTGAAGCATCGGAATCTATAACTAGTGACACAGGAATGGTTCAATACATAGACAGTAAGAAGAGTCAGTTTTCTTGTACTTAAGTCGGCATTGTGCCTTTTGTATTTAATTCCGATGCAATTTTTAGTGTTTCATCGTCAATAAGAAGGTCAGAGGGATATAGTGAACCTGAAGTGAAGCATCGGATTCTATAACTAGTGTAACAGGAATGGTTCAAATTATAGACAGTAAGAAGAGTCAGTTTTCTTGTACTTAAGTCGGCATTGTGCCTTTTGTATTTAATGCGATGCAATTTCTGTGTTTCATCGTCAATAAGAAGGACAGAGGGATACGGTATACCTGAAGTGAAGCATCGGAATCTATAACTAGTGTCACAGGAATGGTTCAAAGAATAGACAGTAAGAAGAGTCAGTTTTCTTGTACTTAAGTCGGCATTGTGCATTTGTATTTAATTCCGATGCAATTTCTGTGTTTCATCGTCAATAAGAAGGTCAGAGGGATACAGTAAACCTGCAGTGAAGCATCGGAATCTATAACTAGTGTCACATGAATGGTTCAGAACATAGACAGTATGAAAGAGTCAGTTTTCTTGTACTTCAATCGGCATTGTGCCTTTTGTATTTAATTCCTATGCAATGTCTGTGTTTCATCGTCAATAAGAAGGTCAGAGGGATACAGTAAACTTGAAGTGAAGCATCGGAATCTATAACTAGAGTCACAGGAATGGTTCAAAACATAGACAGTAAGAAGAGTCAGTTTTCTTGTACTTAAGTCGGCATTGTGCCTTTTGTATTTAATTCCGAAGCAATTTTTGTGTTTCATCGTCAATAAGAAGGTCAGAGGGTTACAGTAAACCTGATGTGAAGTATCGGAATCTATAACTAGTGTCACAGGAATGGTTCAAACATAGACAGTAAGAAGAGTCAGTTTTCTTGTACTTAAGTCGGCATTGTGCATTTGTATTTAATTCCGATGCAATTTCTGTGTTTCATCGTCATTAAAAATGTCAGAGGGATACAGTAAACCTGAAGTGAAGCATCGGAATCTATAACTAGTGTCACAGGAATGGTTCAAAACATAGACAGTAAGAAGAGTCAGTTTTCTTGTACTTAAGTCCGCATTGTGCCTTTTCTATTTAATTCCGATGCAATTTCAGTGTTTCATCGTCAATAAGAAGGTCCAAGGGATACAGTAAACCTGAAGTGAAGCATCGGACCCTAAAACTGGTCTCACAGGAAAGGTTCGAAACATAGACAGTAAGAAGAGTTAGTTTTCTTATATTTAAGTCAGCATTGTGCCTTTTCTATTTAATTCTAACTCAATTTCTGTGTTTCATCGTCAATAAGAAGGTCAGAGGGATATAGTATACCTGAAGTGAGGCATCGGATTCTATAACTAGTGTCACAGGAATGGTTCAAAACAGAGACAGTAAGAAGAGTCAGTTTTCTTGTACTTAAGTCCGCATTGTGCCTTTTCTATTTAATTCCGATGCAATTTCAGTATTTCATCGTCAATAAGAAGGTCCAAGGGATACAGTAAACCTGAAGTGAAGCATCGGTATCTAAAACTGGTGTCACAGGAAATGTTGAAATCATAGTCAGTAGGAAGAGTTAGTCTTCTTGTACTTAAGTCGGCATTGTGCATTTGTATTTAATTCCGATGCAATTTCTGTGTTTCATCGTCAATAAGAAGGTCAGAGGGATACAGTAAACCTGCAGTGAAGCATCGGAATCTATAACTAGTGTCACATGAATGGTTCAGAACATAGACAGTAAGAAGAGTCAGTTTTCTTGTACTTAAATCGGCATTGTGCCTTTTGTATTTAATTCCTATGCAATGTCTGTGTTTCATCGTCAATAAGAAGGTCAGAGGGATACAGTAAACTTGAAGTGAAGCATCGGAATCTATAAATAGAGTCACAGGAATGGTTCAAAACATAGACAGTAAGAAGAGTCAGTTTTCTTGTACTTAAGTCGGCATTGTGCCTTTTGTATTTAATTCCGAAGCAATTTTTGTGTTTCATCGTCAATAAGAAGGTCAGAGGGTTACAGTAAACCTGAAGTGAAGTATCGGAATCTATAACTAGTGTCACAGGAATGGTTCAAACATAGACAGTAAGAAGAGTCAGTTTTCTTGTACTTAAGTCGGCATTGTGCATTTGTATTTAATTCCGATGCAATTTCTGTGTTTCATCGTCATTAAAAAGGTCAGAGGGATACAGTAAACCTGAAGTGAAGCATCGGAATCTATAACTAGTGTCACAGGAATGGTTCAAAACATAGACAGTAAGAAGAGTCAGTTTTCTTGTACTTAAGTCCGCATTGTGCCTTTTCTATTTAATTCCGATGCAATTTCAGTGTTTCATCGTCAATAAGAAGGTCCAAGGGATACAGTAAACCTGAAGTGAAGCATCGGACCCTAAAACTGGTCTCACAGGAAAGGTTCGAAACATAGACAGTAAGAAGAGTTAGTTTTCTTATATTTAAGTCAGCATTGTGCCTTTTCTATTTAATTCTAACTCAATTTCTGTGTTTCATCGTCAATAAGAAGGTCAGAGGGATATAGTATACCTGAAGTGAGGCATCGGATTCTATAACTAGTGTCACAGGAATGGTTCAAAACAGAGACAGTAAGAAGAGTCAGTTTTCTTGTACTTAAGTCCGCATTGTGCCTTTTCTATTTAATTCCGATGCAATTTCAGTGTTTCATCGTCAATAAGAAGGTCCAAGGGATACAGTTAACCTGAAGTGAAGCATCGGTATCTAAAACTGGTGTCACAGGAGATGTTGAAATCATAGTCAGTAGGAAGAGTTAGTCTTCTTGTACTTAAGTCGGCATTGTGCCTTTTGTATTTAATTCCGATGCAATTTCTGTGTTTCATCGTCAATAAGAAGGTCCAAGGGATACAGTAAACATATAGTGAAGCAACAGAATCTAAAACTGGTCTCACAGGAAATGTTCAAAGCATAGTCAGTAAGGAGAGTCAGTCTTCTTGTACTTAAGTCGGCATTGTGCCTTTTGTTTTTAATTCCGTTGCAATTTCTGTGTTTCATCGTCAATAAGAAGGTCCAAGGGATACAGTAAACCTGAAGTGAAGCAACGGAACATAAAACTGGTCTCACAGGCAAGGTTGAAAACATAGACAGTACGAAGAGATAGTTTTCTGGTACTTATGTCAGCATTGTGCCTTTTCTATTTAATTCTGATTCAATTTCTGTGTTTTATCGTCAATAAGAAGGTCAGAGGGATAGAGTAAACCTGAAGTGAAACATCGGAATCTATAACTAGTGTCACAGGAATGGTTCAAAAACATAGACAGTATTAAGAGTCAGTCTTCTTGTACTTAAGTCGGCATTGTGCCTTTTCTATTTAATTCCGATGCAAGTTCGGTGTTTCATCGTCAATAGGTTGGTCAGAGGGATACAGTAAACCTGAAGTGAAGCATCAGAATCTAAGACTGGTCTCACAGGAAAGTTTCAAAACATAGACATTAAGAAGAGCCAGTCTTCTTGAACTTGAGTCGGCATTGTGCCTTTTGTATTTAATTCCGATGCAATTTCTGTGTTTCATCGTCAATAAGAAGGTCAGATTGATATAGTATACCTGAGTGAAGCATCGGAATCTATAACTAGTGTCACAGGAATGGTTCAAAACATATACAGTAAGAAGAGTCAGTTTTCTTGTGCTTAAGTCCGCATTGTGCCTTTTCTATTTAATTCCGATGCAATTTCTGTGTTTCATCGTCAATAAGGAGGTTCAAGGGAGATAGTAAACATATAGTGAAACATCGGTATCTAAAACTGGTGTCACAGGAAATGTTGAACTCATAGTCAGTAGGAAGAGTCAGTCTTCTTGTACTTACGTCGGCATTGTGCCTTTTTTTTAAAATTCCGATGCAATTTCGGAATTTAATCGTCAATAAGTAGGTCCAAGGGATACAGTAAACATATAGTCAAGCATCGGAATCTGAAACTGGTATAACAGGAAATGTTCAAATGATAGTCAGTAAGAAGAGTCAGTCTTCTTGTACTTAAGTCGGCGTCGTGCCTTTTGTATTTATTTCCGATGCAATTTCTGTGTTTCATCGTCAATAAGAAGGTCCAAGGGATACAGTAAAAGTGAAGTGAAGCATCGGACCCTAAAACTGGTCTCACAGGAAAGGTTCGAAACATAGACAGTAAGAAGAGTTAGTTTTCTTATAGTTAAGTCAGCATTGTGCCTTTTCTATTTAATTCTAACTCAATTTCTGTGTTTCATCGTCAATAAGAAGGTCAGAGGGATACAGTAAACCCGAAGTGAAGCATCGGAATCTATAACAAGTGTCACAGGAATGGTTCAAAACATAGACAGTAAGAAGATTCAGTTTTCTTGTACTTAAGTCGGCATTGTGCCATTTGTATTTAATTCCGTTGGAATTTCAGTGTTTCATCGTCAATAAGAAGGTCAGAGGGATACAGTGAACCTGAAGTGAAGCATCGGAATCTAAAACTGGACTCACAGGAGAGGTTCAAATCACAGAATGTGAGAGTGTCAGTCGTCTTTTACTTAAGTAGGCATTGTGCCTTTTGTATTAAATTCCAATGCAATTTCTGTGTTTCATCGTCAATAAGAATGTCCAAGGGATACAGTAAACATATAGTGAAGCATCGGTATCTAAAACTGGTGTCACAGGAAATGTTGAAATCATAGTCAGTAGGAAGAGTTAGTCTTCTTGTACTTAAGTCGGCATTGTGCCTTTTCTATTTAATTCCGATGCAATTTCTGTGTTTCATCGTCAATAAGAAGGTCCAAGGGATACAGTAAACCTGAAGTGAAGCATCGGAATCAATAACTAGTTTCACAGGAATGGTTCAAAGCATAGACAGTAAGAAGTGCCAGACTTCTTGTACTTGAGTCGGCATTGTGCCTATGTATTTAATTCCGATGCAATTTCTGTGTTACATCGGCAATACGAAGGTCAGAGGGATACAGTAAACCTGAAGTGAAGCATCGGAATCTATAACTAGTGTCACAGGAATGGTTCAAAGCATAGACAGTAAGAAGAGCCAGTCTTCTTGTACTAGAGTCGGCATTGTGCCTATGTATTTAATTCCGAAGCAATTTCTGTGTTACATCGTCAATAAGAAGGTCAGAGGAATACAGTAAACCTGAAGGGAAGCATCGGAATGTATAACTAGTGTCAGGGGAACGGTTCAAAACATAAACAGTAACAAGAGTCAGTTTTCTTGTACTTAAGTCGGCATTGAGACTTTTCTATTTAATTCCGATGCAATATCTGTGTTTCGTCGTCAGTAAGAAGGTCCCAGGGATACAGTAAATCTGAAGTGAAGCATCAAAATCTAAAACCGGTCTCACAGGAAAGGTTCAAAGCATAGACAGTGAGAAGAGCCAGTCTTCTTGAACTTGATTCGGCATTGTGCCTTTTGTATTTAATTCCGATGCAGTTTCTGTGTTTCATCGTCAATAAGACGGTCAGAGGGATACAGTAAAGCTGAAGTGAAGCATCGGAATCTATAACTAGCGTCACAGGAATGGTTCAAAACATAGACAGAAGGAAGAGTCAGTCTTCTTGTACTTAAGTCGGCATTGTGCCTTTTCTATTTAATACCGATGCAATTTCTGTGTTCCATCGTCAATAAGAAGGTCCAAGGGATACAGTAAACCTGAAGTGACGCATCGGAATCTATAACCAGTGTCACAGGAATGGTTCAAAACATAGAGAGTAAGAAGAGTCAGTCTTCTTGTACTAGAGTCAGCATCGTGCCTATGTATTTAATTCCGATGCAATTTCTGTCTTACTTCGTCAATACGAAGGTCAGAGGGATACAGTAAACCTGAAGTGAAGCATCGGAATCTATAACTAGTGTCACATTAATGGTTCAAAACATAGACAGTAAGATGAGTCAGTCTTCTTGTACTTAAGTCGGCATTGTGCCTTTTGTATTTTATTCCGATGCAATTTCTGTGTTTCATCGTCAATAAGAAGGTCAGAGGGTTACAGTAAACCTGAAGTGAAGCATCGGAATCTATAACTAGTGTCACAGGATGGTTCAAAACACAGTCAGTAAGAAGAGTCAGTTTTCTTGTACCTAATTAGGCATTGTGCCTTTTGTATTTAATTCCGATGCAATTTCTGTGTTTCATCGTCAATAAGAAGGTCAGAGGGATAGAGTAAACCTGAAGTGAAACATCGGAATCTATAACTAGTGTCACAGGAATGGTTCAAAAACATAGACAGTATTAAGAGTCAGTCTTCTTGTACTTAAGTCGGCATTGTGCCTTTTCTATTTAATTCCGATGCAAGTTCGGTGTTTCATCGTCAATAGGTTGGTCAGAGGGATACAGTAAACCTGAAGTGAAGCATCAGAATCTAAGACTGGTCTCACAGGAAAGTTTCAAAACATAGACATTAAGAAGAGCCAGTCTTCTTGAACTTGAGTCGGCATTGTGCCTTTTGTATTTAATTCCGATGCAATTTCTGTGTTTCATCGTCAATAAGAAGGTCAGATTGATATAGTATACCTGAGTGAAGCATCGGAATCTATAACTAGTGTCACAGGAATGGTTCAAAACATATACAGTAAGAAGAGTCAGTTTTCTTGTGCTTAAGTCCGCATTGTGCCTTTTCTATTTAATTCCGATGCAATTTCTGTGTTTCATCGTCAATAAGGAGGTTCAAGGGAGATAGTAAACATATAGTGAAACATCGGTATCTAAAACTGGTGTCACAGGAAATGTTGAACTCATAGTCAGTAGGAAGAGTCAGTCTTCTTGTACTTACGTCGGCATTGTGCCTTTTTTTTAAAATTCCGATGCAATTTCGGAATTTAATCGTCAATAAGTAGGTCCAAGGGATACAGTAAACATATAGTCAAGCATCGGAATCTGAAACTGGTATAACAGGAAATGTTCAAAAGATAGTCAGTAAGAAGAGTCAGTCTTCTTGTACTTAAGTCGGCGTCGTGCCTTTTGTATTTATTTCCGATGCAATTTCTGTGTTTCATCGTCAATAAGAAGGTCCAAGGGATACAGTAAAAGTGAAGTGAAGCATCGGACCCTAAAACTGGTCTCACAGGAAAGGTTCGAAACATAGACAGTAAGAAGAGTTAGTTTTCTTATAGTTAAGTCAGCATTGTGCCTTTTCTATTTAATTCTAACACAATTTCTGTGTTTCATCGTCAATAAGAAGGTCAGAGGGATACAGTAAACCCGAAGTGAAGCATCGGAATCTATAACAAGTGTCACAGGAATGGTTCAAAACATAGACAGTAAGAAGATTCAGTTTTCTTGTACTTAAGTCGGCATTGTGCCATTTGTATTTAATTCCGTTGGAATTTCAGTGTTTCATCGTCAATAAGAAGGTCAGAGGGATACAGTGAACCTGAAGTGAAGCATCGGAATCTAAAACTGGACTCACAGGAGAGGTTCAAATCACAGAATGTGAGAGTGTCAGTCGTCTTTTACTTAAGTAGGCATTGTGCCTTTTGTATTAAATTCCAATGCAATTTCTGTGTTTCATCGTCAATAAGAATGTCCAAGGGATACAGTAAACATATAGTGAAGCATCGGTATCTAAAACTGGTGTCACAGGAAATGTTGAAATCATAGTCAGTAGGAAGAGTTAGTCTTCTTGTACTTAAGTCGGCATTGTGCCTTTTCTATTTAATTCCGATGCAATTTCTGTGTTTCATCGTCAATAAGAAGGTCCAAGGGATACAGTAAACCTGAAGTGAAGCATCGGAATCAATAACTAGTTTCACAGGAATGGTTCAAAGCATAGACAGTAAGAAGTGCCAGACTTCTTGTACTTGAGTCGGCATTGTGCCTATGTATTTAATTCCGATGCAATTTCTGTGTTACATCGGCAATACGAAGGTCAGAGGGATACAGTAAACCTGAAGTGAAGCATCGGAATCTATAACTAGTGTCACAGGAATGGTTCAAAGCATAGACAGTAAGAAGAGCCAGTCTTCTTGTACTAGAGTCGGCATTGTGCCTATGTATTTAATTCCGAAGCAATTTCTGTGTTACATCGTCAATAAGAAGGTCAGAGGAATACAGTAAACCTGAAGGGAAGCATCGGAATGTATAACTAGTGTCAGGGGAACGGTTCAAAACATAGACAGTAACAAGAGTCAGTTTTCTTGTACTTAAGTCGGCATTGAGACTTTTCTATTTAATTCCGATGCAATATCTGTGTTTCGTCGTCAGTAAGAAGGTCCCAGGGATACAGTAAATCTGAAGTGAAGCATCAAAATCTAAAACCGGTCTCACAGGAAAGGTTCAAAGCATAGACAGTGAGAAGAGCCAGTCTTCTTGAACTTGATTCGGCATTGTGCCTTTTGTATTTAATTCCGATGCAGTTTCTGTGTTTCATCGTCAATAAGACGGTCAGAGGGATACAGTAAAGCTGAAGTGAAGCATCGGAATCTATAACTAGCGTCACAGGAATGGTTCAAAACATAGACAGAAGGAAGAGTCAGTCTTCTTGTACTTAAGTCGGCATTGTGCCTTTTCTATTTAATACCGATGCAATTTCTGTGTTCCATCGTCAATAAGAAGGTCCAAGGGATACAGTAAACCTGAAGTGACGCATCGGAATCTATAACCAGTGTCACAGGAATGGTTCAAAACATAGAGAGTAAGAAGAGTCAGTCTTCTTGTACTAGAGTCAGCATCGTGCCTATGTATTTAATTCCGATGCAATTTCTGTCTTACTTCGTCAATACGAAGGTCAGAGGGATACAGTAAACCTGAGGTGAAGCATCGGAATCTATAACTAGTGTCACATTAATGGTTCAAAACATAGACAGCAAGATGAGTCAGTCTTCTTGTACTTAAGTCGGCATTGTGCCTTTTGTATTTTATTCCGATGCAATTTCTGTGTTTCATCGTCAATAAGAAGGTCAGAGGGTTACAGTAAACCTGAAGTGAAGCATCGGAATCTATAACTAGTGTCACAGGATGGTTCAAAACACAGTCAGTAAGAAGAGTCAGTTTTCTTGTACCTAATTAGGCATTGTGCCTTTTGTATTTAATTCCGATGCAATTTCTGTGTTTCATCGTCAATAAGAAGGTCACAGGGATACAGTAAACCTGAAGTGAAGCATCGGAATCTAAAACCGGTCTCACAGGAAAGGTTCAAAGCATAGACCGTGAGATGAGCCAGTCTTCTTGAACTTGATTCGGCATTGTGCCTTTTGTAATTAATTCCGATGCAATTTCTGTGTTTCATCGTCAATAAGAAGGTCAGAGGGATACAGTAAACCTGAAGTGAAGCATCGGAATCTATAACTAGTGTCAAAGTAATGGTTCAAAACATAGACAGTAGGAAGAGTCAGTCTTCTTGTACTTAAGTCGGCATTGTGCCTTTTCTATTTAATTCCGATGCAATTTCTGTGTTTCATCGGCAATAAGAAGGTCAGAGGGATACAGTAAACCTGAAGTGAAGCATCGGAATCCATAACTAGTGTCACAGGAATGGTTCAAAACATAGACAGTAGGAAGAGTGAGTCTTCTTGTACTTAAATCGGCATTGTGCAATTTCTATTTAATTCCGATGCAATTTCTGTGTTTTGTCGTCAATAAGAAGGTCCCAGGGATACAGTAATCCTGAAGTGAAGCATCGAAATCTAAAACCGGTCTCACAGGAAAGGTTCAAAGCATATACAGTGAGAAGAGGCAGTCTTCTTGAACTTGATTCGGCATTGTGCCTTTTGTAATTAATTCCGATGCAATTTCTGTGTTTCATCGTCAATAAGAAGGTCAGAGGGATATAGTAAACCTGAAGTGAAGCATCGGAATCTATAACTAGTGTCAAAGGAATGGTACAAATCATACACAGTAAGAAGAGTCAGTCTTCTTGTACTTGAGTCGGCATTGTGCCTTTTCTATTTAATTCCGATGCGATTTCTGTGTTTCATCGGCAATAAGAAGGTCAGAGGGATACAGTAAACCTGAAAAGAAGCATCGGAATCTATAACTAGTGTCACAGGAATGGTTCAAAACGTTGACAGTAGGAAGAATCAGTCTTTTTGTGCTTAAGTCGCCATTGTGCCTTTTCTATTTAATTCCGATGCAATTTCTGTGTTTCATCGTCAATAAGAAGGTCAGAAGGATATAGTATACCTGAAGTGAAGCATCGGAATCCATAACTAGTGTCACAGGAATGGTTCAAAACATACACAGTAAGAAGAGTCAGTTTTCTTGTACTTAAGCCGCATTGTGCCTTTTCTATTTAGTTCCAATGTAATATCTGTGTTACATCGTCAATAGGAAGGTCAGAGGGATACAGTAAACCTGAAGTGAAGCATCGGAATCTATAACTAGTATCACAGGAATGGTTCAAAACATAGACAGTAAGAAGCGTCAGTCTTCTTGTACTTAAGTCGGCATTGTGCCTTTTGTATTTAATTCCGAAGCAATTTCTGTGTTTCATCGACAATAAGAAGGTCAGAGGGTTACAGTAAACCTGAAGTGAAGCATCGGAATCTATAACTAGTGTCACAGGAATGGTTCAAAACATAGACAGTAAGAAGTGCCAGTCTTCTTGTATTTGATTCACAATTGTGCCTATGTATTTAATTCCGATGCAATTTCTGTGTTTCATCGTCAATAAGAAGGTCAGAGGGATACAGTAAACCTTAAGTGAAGCATCGGAATCTATAACTAATGTCAAAGGAATGGTTCAAAACATAGTCAGTAGGAAGGGCCAGTCTTCTTGTACTTGAGTCGGCATTGTGCCTTTTGTATTTAATTCCGATGCAGTTTCTGTGTTTCATCGTCAATAAGAAGGTCAGTGGGATACAGTAAACCCGAAGTGAAGCATGGGAATCTATAACTAGTGAGGCACAGGAATGGTTCAAAGCATAGACAGTAAGAAGAGCCAGTCTTCTTGCACTAGAGTCGGCATTGTGCCTATGTATTTAATTCCGATGCAATTTCTGTGTTACATCGTCAATATGTAGGTCAGAGGGATACAGTAAACCTGAAGTGAAGCATCGGAATCTGTAACTAGTTTCAGGGGAATGGTTCAAAACATAGACAGTAACAAGAGTCAGTTTTCTTGTACTTAAGTCGGCATTGTGCCTTTTCGATTTAATTCCGATGCAATATCTGTGTTTTGTCGTCAATAAGAAGGACAAAGGGATACAGTAAACCTGAAGTGAAGCATCGAAATCTAAAACCGGTCTCACAAGAAAGGTTCAAAGCATAGACAGTGAGAAGAGCCAGTCTTCTTGAACTTGATTCGGCTTTGTGCATTTTGTAATTAATTCCGATGCAATTTCTATGTTTCATCGTCAATAAGAAGGTCAGAGGGATACAGTAAACCTGAAGTGAAGCATCGGAATCTATAACTATTGTCAAAGGAATGGTTCAAAACATAGACTGTAAGAAGAGTCAGTCTTCTTGTACTTAAGTCGGCATTGTGCCTTTTCTATTTAATTCCGATGCAATTTCTGTGTCTCTACGGCAATAAGAAGGTCAGAGGGATACAGTAAACCTGAAGTGAAGCATCGGAATCTATAACTAGTGTCACAGGAATGGTTCAAAACATAGACAGTAGGAAGAATCAGTCTTCTTGTACTTATGTCGGCATTGTTCCTTTTCTATTTAATTCCGATGCAATTTCTGAGTTTCATCGTCAATAAGAAGGTCCAAGGGATACAGTAAACCTGAAGTGAAGCATCGGAATCTATAACTAGTGTCAGGGGAATGGTTCAAAACATAGACAGTAACAAGAATCAGTTTTCTTGTACTTAAGTCGGCATTGTGCCTTTTCTATTTCATTCCGATGCAATATCTGTGTTTTGTCGTCAATAAGAAGGTCCCAGGGATACAGTAAACCTGAAGTGAAGCATTGAAATCTAAAACCGGTCTCACAGGAAAGGTTCAAAGCATAGACAGTGAGAAGAGCCAGTCTTCTTGAACTTGATTCGGCATTGTGCCTTTTGTAATTAATTCCGATGCAATTTCTGTGTTTCATCGTCAATAAGAAGGTCAGAGGGATACAGTAAACCTGAAGTGAAGCATCGGAATCTATAACTAGTGTCAAAGGAATGGTACAAAGCATAGACAGTAAGATGAGTCAGTCTTCTTGTACTTTAGTCGGCATTGTGCCTTTTCTATTTAATTCCGATGCAATTTCTGTGTTTCATCGTCAATAAGAAGGTCAGAGGGTTATAGTATACCTGAAGTGAAGCATCGGAATCTATAACTAGTGTCACAGGAATGGTTCAAAACATACACAGTAAGAAGAGTCAGTTTTCTTGTACTTAAGTCCGCATTGTTCCTTTTCTATTTAGTTCCAATGTAATTTCAGTGTTACATCGTCAATAAGAAGGTCAGAGGGATACAGTAAACCTGAAGTGAAGCATCGGAATCTATAACTAGTGTCACAGGAATGGTTCAAAACAAAGACAGTAAGAAGCGACAGTCTTCTTGTACTTGAGTCACATTTGTGCCTATGTATTTAATTCCGATGCAATTTCTGTGTTTCATCGTCAATAAGACGGACAGAGGGATACAGTTCACCTTAAGTGAAGCATCGGAATCTATAACTAATCTCAAAGGAATGGTTCAAAACATAGTCAGGAGGAAGAGCCAGTCTTCTTGTACTTGAGTCGGCATTGTGCCTTTTGTATTTAATTCCGATGCAGTTTCTGTGAATCATCGTCAATAAGAAGGTCAGTGGGATACAGTAATCCCGAAGTGAAGCATCGGAATCTACAACTAGTGTCACAGGAATGGTTCCAATCATAGACAGTAGGAACAGTAGTTCTCTTGTACTTAATTCGGCACTGTGCTTTTGTATTTAATTCCGATGCAATTTCTGTGTTTCATCGTCAATAAGAAGGTCAGAGGGATACAGAAAACCTGAAGTGAATCATCTTAGTCTATAACTAGTGTCACGGGAATGCTTCAAAACATAGACAGTAAGAAGAGTCAGTTTTCTTGTACTTAAGTCGGCATTGTGCCTTTTCTATTTAATTCCGATGCAATTTCTGTTTTCATCGTCAATAAGAATGTCAGAGTGATACAGTAAACCTGAAGTGAAACATCGGAATCTATAACTAGTGTCACAGGAATGGTTCAAAACATAGACAGTAAGAAGAGTCAGTCTTCTTGTACTTGAGTCGGCATTGTGCCTATGTATATAATAACGAAGCAATTTCTGTGTTTCATCGTCAATAAGAAGGTCAGAGGGATACAGTAAATCTGAAGTGAAGCATCGGAATCTATAACTAGTGTCACAGGAATGGTTCAAAACATAGAAAGTAGGAAGAGTCAGTCTTCTTGCACTTAAGTGGGCAATGTGATTTTTGTATTTAATTCCGCTGCAATTTCTGTGTTTCATCGTCAATAAGAAGGTCCAAGGGATACAGTAAACCTGAGTGAAGCATCGGAATCTATAACTAGTGTCATAGGAATGGTTCAAAACATAGACAGTAAGAAGAGCCAGTCTTCTTGTACTTGAATCGGCATTGTGCCTATGTATTTAATTCCGATGCAATTTCTGTGTTACATCGTCAATAAGAAGGTCAGAGGGATACAGTAAACCTGAAGTGAAGCATCGTAGACTATAACTAGTGTCACATGAATGGTTCAAATCATAGACAGTAAGAGAAGTCAGTTTTCTTGTACTTTAGTCAGCATTGTGCCATTTGTATTTAATCCCGATGCAATTGCTGTGTTTCATCGTCAATAAGAAGGTCCAAGGGATACAGTAAATATATAGTGAAGCATCGGAATCTAAAACTGGTCTAACAGGAAATGTTGAAATCATAGTTAGTAGGAAGGGTCAGTCTTCTTGAACTTATGTCAGCATTGTGCCTTTGTATTTAATTCTGATGCAATTTCTGTGTTTCATCGTCAATAAGAAGGTCAGAGGGTTACAGTAAATCTGAAGTGAAGCATCGGAATCTATAACCAGTGTCACATTAATGGTTCAAAACATAGACAGTAAGAAGAGTCAGTTTTCTTGTACCTAATTAGGCATTGTGCCTTTTGTATTTAATTCCGATGCAATTTCTGTGTTTCATCGTCAATAAGAAGGTCACAGGGATACACTAAACCTGAAGTGAAGCATCGGAATCTAAAATCGGTCTCACAGGAAAGGTTCAAAGCATAGACAGTGAGAAGAGCCAGTCTTCTTGAACTTGATTCGGCATTGTGCCTTTTGTAATTAATTCCGATGCAATTTTTGTGTTTCATCGTCAATAAGAAGGTCAGAGGGATACAGTAAACCTGAAGTGAAGCATCGGAATCTATAACTAGTGTCAAAGAAATGGTTCAAATCATAGACAGTAAGTAGAGTCTGTCTTCTTGTACTTAAGTCGGCATTGTGCCTTTTCTATTTAATTCCGATGCAATTTCTGTGTTTCTACGGCAATAAGAAGGTCAGTGGGATACAGTAAACCTGAAGTGAAGCATCGGAATCTATAACTAGTGTCACAGGAATGGTTCAAAACATAGACAGTAAGAAGTGCCAGTCTTCTAGTACTTGAGTCGGCATGGTGCCTATGTATTTAATTCCGATGCAGTTTCTGTGTTACATCGTCAATAAGAAGGTCAGAGGGTTACAGTAAACCTGAAGTGAAGCATCGGAATCTATAACTAGTGTCACAGGAATGGTTCAAAGCATAGACAGTAAGAAGAGCCAGTCTTCTAGTACTAGAGTCGGCTTTGTACCTATGTATTTAATTATGATGCAATTTCTGTGTTACATCGTCAATAAGAAGGTCAGAGGGTTACACTAAACCTGAAGTGAAGCATCGGAATCTATAACTAGTGTCACATTAATGGTTCAAAACATAGACAGTAAGAAGAGTCAGTTTTCTTGTACCTAATTAGGCATTGTGCCTTTTGTATTTAATTCCGATGCAATATCTGTGTTTCGTCGTCAATAAGAAGGTCCCAGGGATACAGTAAACCTGAAGTGAAGCATCGAAATCTAAAACCGGTCTCACAGGAAAGGTTCAAAGCATAGACAGTGAGAAGAGCCAGTCTTCTTGAACTTGTTTCGGCATTGTGCCTTTTGTAATTAATTCCGATGCAATTTCTGTGTTTCATCGTCAATAAGAAGGTCAGAGGGATACAGTAAACGTGAAGTGAAGCATCGGAATCTATAACTAGTGTCAAAGGAATGGTACAAAACATAGACAGTAAGAAAGGTAAGTCTTCTTATACTTGAGTCGGCATTGTGCCTTTTCTATTTAATTCCGATGCAATTTCTGTGTTTCATCGGCAATAAGAAGGTCACAGGGATACAGTAAACCTGAAGTGAAGCATCGGAATCTATAACTAGTGTCACAGGAATGGTTGAAAACATAGACAGGAGGAAGATTCAGTCTTCTTGTACTTAAGTCGGCATTGTGCCTTTTCTATTTAATTCCGATGCAATTTCTATGTTTCATCGTCAATAAGAAGGTCAGAGGGATACAGTATACCTGACGTGAAGCATCGGATCTATAACTAGTGTCACAGGAATGGTTCAAAACATACTCAGTAAGAAGAGTCAGTTTTCTTGTACTTAAGTCGGCATTGTGCCTTTTGTAATTAATTCCGATGCAATTTCTGTGTTTCATCGTCAATAAGAAGGTCAGAGGGATACAGTAAACCTGAAGTGAAGCATCGGAATCTATAACTAGTGTCACTGGAATGGTCCATAACAGTCAGTAAGAAGATTCAATCTTCTTGTACTTAAGTCGGCATTGTGCCTTTTGCATTTAATTCCGATGCATTTTCTGTGTTTCATCGTCAATAAGAAGGTCCAAGGGATACAGTAAACCTGAAGTGAAGCATCGGAATCTATAACTAGTGTCACAGGAATGGTTCAAAACATAGACAGTGGGAAGATTCACTCTACATGTACTTAAGTCGGCATTGTGCCATTTGTATTTAAATCCGATGCAATTTCCGTGTTTCATCGTCAATAAGATAGTCAGAGGGATACAGTAAACCTGAAGTGAAGCATCGGAATCTATAACTAGTGTCACAGGAATGGTTCAAAAGATAGACAGTAAGAAGAGTCAGTCTTCTTGTACTTAAGTCGGCATTGTGCCTTTTGTATTTAATTCCGATGCAATTTCTGTGTTTCATCGTCAATAAGAAGGTCCAAGGGATACAGTAAACCTGAAGTGAAGCATCGGAATCTGTTACTAGCGTCACAGGAATGGTTCAAAACATAGACTCTAAGAAGAGTCAGTCTCCTTGTACTTAAGACGGCATTCTGCCTTTTCTATTTAATTCCGATGCCATTTCTGTTTTTCATCTTCAATAAGAAGGTCAGAGGGATACAGTGAACCAGAGGTGAAGCATCGGAATCTATACCTAGGGCCACAGGAATGGTTCAAAACATAGACAGAAGGAAGAGTCAGTCTTCTTGTACTTAAGTCGGCATTGTGCCTTTTCTATTTAATTCCGATGCAATTTCTGTGTTTCATCATCAATAAGAAGGTCAGAGGGATACAGTAAACCTGAAGTGAAGAATCGGAATCTATAACTAGTGTCACAGGAATGGTTCAAATCATAGTCAGTAAGAAGAGTCAGTCTTCTTGTACTTAAGTGGGCATTGTGCTTTTTCTATTTAATTCCGGTGCAATATCTGTGTTTCATCGTCAATAAGAAGGTCAGAGGGATACAGTAAACCTGAAGTGAAGCATCGGAATCTATAACTAGTGTCACAGGAATGGTTCAAAACATAGTC
Organism: Schistocerca serialis cubense; assembly: GCF_023864345.2. Taxonomy (NCBI): domain Eukaryota; kingdom Metazoa; phylum Arthropoda; class Insecta; order Orthoptera; family Acrididae; genus Schistocerca; species Schistocerca serialis. Next base: position 67,071,227 of record NC_064647.1, read on the forward strand.
AGTAAGAAGAGTCAGTCTTCTTGTACTTAAGACGGCATTGAGCCGTTTCTATATAATTCCGATGCAATATCTGTGTATCATCGTCAATAAGAAGGTCAGAGGGATACAGTAAACCTGAAGTGAAGCATCGGAATCTATAACTAGTGTCACAGGAATGGTTCAAAACATAGACAGTATTAAGAGTCAGTCTTCTTGTACTTAAGTCGGCATTGTGCATTTTCTATTTAATTCCGATGCAATTTCTGTGTTTCATCGTCAATTAGAAGGTCCAAGGGATACAGTAAACCTGAAGTGAAGCATCGGAATCTATAACTAGTGTCACAGGAATGTTTCAAAACATAGACAGTAAGAAGTGCCAGTCATCTTGTACTTGAGTCGGCATGGTGCCTATGTATTTAATTCCGATGCAGTTTCTGTGTTACATCGTCAATAAGAAGGTCAGAGGGTTACAGTAAACCTGAAGTGAAGCATCTGAATCTATAACTAGTGTCACAGGAATGGTTCAAAGCATAGACAGTAAGAAGAGCCAGTCTTCTAGTACTAGAGTCGGCTTTGTACCTATGTATTTAATTCCGATGCAATTTCTGTGTTACATCGTCAATAAGAAGATCAGAGGGATACAGTAAACCTGAAGTGAAGCATCGGAATCTATTACTAGTGTCAGGGGAATGGTTCAAAGCATAGACAGTAAGAAGAGCCAGTCTTCTTGTACTAGAGTCGGCATTGTGCCTTTGTATTTAATTCTGATGCAATTTCTGTGTTTCATCGTCAATAAGAAGGTCAGAGGGTTACAGTAAACCTGAAGTGAAGCATCGTAATCTATAACTAGTGTCACATTAATGGTTCAAAACGTAGACAGTAAGAAGAGTCAGTTTTCTTGTACCTAATTAGGCATTGTGCCTTTTGTATTTAATTCCGATGCAATATCTGTGTTTCGTCGTCAATATGAAGGTCCCAGGGATACAGTAAACCTGAAGTGAAGCATCGAAATCTAAAACCGGTCTCACAGGAAAGGTTCAAAGCATAGACAGTGAGAAGAGCCAGTCTTCTTGAACTTGATTCGGCTTTGTGCCTTTTGTAATTAATTCCGATGCAATTTCTGTGTATCATCGTCAATAAGAAGGTCAGAGGGATACAGTAAACGTGAAGTGAAGCATCGGAATCTATAACTAGTGTCAAAGGAATGGTACAAAACATAGACAGTAAGAAGAGTCAGTCTTCTTGTACTTGAGTCGGCATTGTGCTTTTTCTATATAATTCTGATGCAATTACTGTGTTTCATCTGCAATAAGAAGGTCAGAGGGATACAGTATACCTGACGTGAAGCATCGGATCTATAACTAGTGTCACAGGAATGGTTCAAAACATACTCAGTAAGAAGAGTCAGTTTTCTTGTACTTAAGTCGGCATTGTGCCTTTTGTAATTAATTCCGATGCAATTTCTGTGTTTCATCGTCAATAAGAAGGTCAGAGGGATACAGTAAACCTGAAGTGAAGCATCGGAATCTATTACTAGTGTCACTGGAATGGTCCATAACAGTCAGTAAGAAGATTCAATCTTCTTGTACTTAAGTCGGCATTGTGCCCTTTTGCATTTAATTCCGATGCATTTTCTGTGTTTCATCGTCAAAAAGAAGGTCCAAGGGATACAGTAAACCTGAAGTGATGCATCGGAATCTATAACTAGTGTCACAGGAATTGTTCAAAACATAGACAGTGGGAAGATTCACTCTACATGTACTTAAGTCGGCATTGTGCCATTTGTATTTAAATCCGATGCAATTTCCGTGTTTCATCGTCAATAAGATAGTCAGAGGGATACAGTAAACCTGAAGTGAAGCATCGGAATCTATAACTAGTGTCACAGGAATGGTTCAAAAGATAGACAGTAAGAAGAGTCAGTCTTCTTGTACTTAAGTCGGCATTGTGCCTTTTGTATTTAATTCCGATGCAATTTCTGTGTTTCATCGTCAATAAGAAGGTTCAAGGGATACAGTAAACCTGAAGTGAAGCATCGGAATCTGTTACTAGCGTCACAGGAATGGTTCAAAACATAGACTCTAAGAAGAGTCAGTCTCCTTGTACTTAAGACGGCATTCTGCCTTTTCTATTTAATTCCGATGCCATTTCTGTTTTTCATCTTCAATAAGAAGGTCAGAGGGATACAGTGAACCTGAGGTGAAGCATCGGAATCTATAACTAGTGCCACAGGAATGGTTCAAAACATAGACAGAAGGAAGAGTCAGTCTTCGTGTACTTAAGTCGGCATTGTGCCTTTTCTATTTAATTCCGATGCAATTTCTGTGTTTCATCATCAATAAGAAGGTCAGAGGGATACAGTAAGCCTGAAGTGAAGCATCGGAATCTATAACTAGTGTCACAGGAATGGTTCCAAACATAGTCAGTAAGAAGAGTCAGTCTTCTTGTACTTAAGTGGTCATTGTGCTTTTTCTATTTAATTCCGGTGCAATATCTGTGTTTCATCGTCAATAAGAAGGTCAGAGGGATACAGTAAACCTGAAGTGAAGCATCGGAATCTATAACTAGTGTCACAGGAATGTTTCAAAACATAGTCAGTAAGAAGAGTCAGTCTTCTTGTACTTAAGACGGCATTGAGCCGTTTCTATATTATTCCGATACAATTTCTGTGTATCATCGTCAATAAGAAGGTCAGAGGGATACAGTAAACCTGAAGTGAAGCATCGGAATCTATAACTAGTGTCACAGGAATGGTTCAAAACATAGACAGTATTAAGAGTCAGTCTTCTTGTACTTAAGTCGGCATTGTGCTTTTTCTATTTAATTCCGATGCAATTTCTGTGTTTCATCGTCAATTAGAAGGTCCAAGGGATACAGTAAACCTGAAGTGAAGCATCGGAATCTATAACTAGTGTCACAGGAATGGTTCAAAACATAGACAGTAAGAAGTGCCAGTCTCCTTGTACTTGAGTCGGCATGGTGCCTATGTATTTAATTGCGATGCAGTTTCTGTGTTACATCGTCAATAAGAAGGTCTGAGGGTTACAGTAAACCTGAAGTGAAGCATCGGAATCTATAACTAGTGTCACAGGAATGATTCAAAGCATAGACAGTAAGAAGAGCCAGTCTTCTAGTACTAGAGTCGGCTTTGTACCTATGTATTTAATTCCGATGCAATTTCTGTGTTACATCGGCAATAAGAAGATCAGAGGGATACAGTAAACCTGAAGTGAAGCATCTTAATCTATAATTAGTCTCACATTAATGGTTCAAAACATAGACAGTAAGAAGAGTCAGTTTTCTTGTACTTAAGTCGGCATTGTGCCTTTTGCATTTAATTCCGATGCATTTTCTGTGTTTCATCGTCAATAAGAAGGTCCAAGGGATACAGTAAACCTGAAGTGAAGCATCGAAATCTAAAACCGGTCTCACAGGAAAGGTTCAAAGCATAGACAGTGAGAAGAGCCAGTCTTCTTGAACTTGATTCGGCTTTGTGCCTTTTGTAATTAATTCCGATGCAATTTCTGTGTTTCATCGTCAATAAGAAGGTCAGAGGGATACAGTAAACGTGAAGTGAAGCATCGGAATCTATAACTAGTGTCAAAGGAATGGTACAAAACATAGACAGTAAGAAGAGTCAGTCTTCTTGTACTTGAGTCGGCATTGTGCCTTTTCTATTTAATTCCGATGCAATTTCTGTGTTTCATCGGCAATAAGAAGGTCAGAGTTATTCAGTAAACGTGAAGTGAAGCATCGGAATCTATAACTAGTGTCACAGGAATGGTTCAAAACATAGACAGTAGGAAGATTCAGTCTTCTTGTACTTAAGTCGGCATTGTGCCTTTTGCATTTAATTCCGATGCATTTTCTGTGTTTCATCGTCAATAAGAAGGTCCAAGGGATACAGTAAACCTGAAGTGAAGCATCGGAATCTATAACTAGTGTCACAGGAATGGTTCAAAACATAGACAGTGGGAAGATTCACTCTACATTTACTTAAGTCGGCATTGTGCCATTTGTATTTAAATCCGATGCAATTTCCGTGTTTCATCGTCAATAAGATAGTCAGAGGGATACAGTAAACCTGAAGTGAAGCATCGGAATCTATAACTAGTGTCACAGGAATGGTTCAAAAGATAGACAGTAGGAAGAGTCAGTCTTCTTGTACTTAAGTCGGCATTGTGCCTTTTGTATTTAATTCCGATGCAATTTCTGTGTTTCATCATCAATAAGAAGGTCAGAGGGATACAGAAAACCTGAAGTGAAGCATCGGAATCTATAACTAGTGTCACAGGAATGGTTCAAAACATAGTCAGTAGGAAGAGTCAGTCTTCTTGTACTTAAGTGGGCATTGTGCTTTTTCTATTTAATTCCGGTGCAATATCTGTGTTTCATCGTCAATAAGAAGGTCAGAGGGATACAGTGAACCTGAAGTGAAGCATCGGAATCTATAACTAGTGTCACAGGAATGGTTCAAAACATAGACAGTAAGAAGTGCCAGTCTTCTTGTACTTGAGTCGGCATGGTGCCTATGTATTTAATTCCGATGCAGTTTCTGTGTTACATCGGCAATAAGAAGGTCAGAGGGTTACAGTAAACCTGAAGTGAAGCATCGGAATCTATAACTAGTTTCACGTGAATGGTTCAAAGCATAGACAGTAAGAAGAGCCAGTCTTCTAGTACTAGAGTCGGCTTTGTACCTATGTATTTAATTCCGATGCAATTTCTGTGTTACATCGTCAATAAGAAGATCAGAGGGATACAGTAAACCTGAAGTGAAGCATCGGAATCTATAACTAGTGTCAGGGGAATGGTTCAAAGCATAGACAGTAAGAAGAGCCAGTCTTCTTGTACTAGAGTCGGCATTGTGCCTTTGTATTTAAATCTGATGCAATTTCTGTGTTTCATCGTCAATAAGAAGGTCAGAGGGTTACAGTAAACCTGAAGTGAAGCATCGTAATCTATAACTAGTGTCACATTAATGGTTCAAAACGTAGACAGTAAGAAGAGTCAGTTTTCTTGTACCTAATTAGGCATTGTGCCTTTTGTATTTAATTCCGATGCAATATCTGTGTTTCGTCGTCAATATGAAGGTCCCAGGGATACAGTAAACCTGAAGTGAAGCATCGAAATCTAAAACCGGTCTCACAGGAAAGGTTCAAAGCATAGACAGTGAGAAGAGCCAGTCTTCTTGAACTTGATTCGGCTTTGTGCCTTTTGTAATTAATTCCGATGCAATTTCTGTGTATCATCGTCAATAAGAAGGTCAGAGGGATACAGTAAACGTGAAGTGAAGCATCGGAATCTATAACTAGTGTCAAAGGAATAATACAAAACATAGACAGTAAGAAGAGTCAGTCTTCTTGTACTTGAGTCGGCATTGTGCTTTTTCTATATAATTCTGATGCAATTACTGTGTTTCATCTGCAATAAGAAGGTCAGAGGGATACAGTATACCTGACGTGAAGCATCGGATCTATAACTAGTGTCACAGGAATGGTTCAAAACATACTCAGTAAGAAGAGTCAGTTTTCTTGTACTTAAGTCGGCATTGTGCCTTTTGTAATTAATTCCGATGCAATTTCTGTGTTTCATCGTCAATAAGAAGGTCAGAGGGATACAGTAAACCTGAAGTGAAGCATCGGAATCTATAACTAGTGTCACTGGAATGGTCCATAACAGTCAGTAAGAAGATTCAATCTTCTTGTACTTAAGTCGGCATTGTGCCTTTTGCATTTAATTCCGATGCATTTTCTGTGTTTCATCGTCAAAAAGAAGGTCCAAGGGATACAGTAAACCTGAAGTGATGCATCGGAATCTATAACTAGTGTCACAGGAATTGTTCAAAACATAGACAGTGGGAAGATTCACTCTACATGTACTTAAGTCGGCATTGTGCCATTTGTATTTAAATCCGATGCAATTTCCGTGTTTCATCGTCAATAAGATAGTCAGAGGGATACAGTAAACCTGAAGTGAAGCATCGGAATCTATAACTAGTGTCACAGGAATGGTTCAAAAGATAGACAGTAAGAAGAGTCAGTCTTCTTGTACTTAAGTCGGCATTGTGCCTTTTGTATTTAATTCCGATGCAATTTCTGTGTTTCATCGTCAATAAGAAGGTTCAAGGGATACAGTAAACCTGAAGTGAAGCATCGGAATCTGTTACTAGCGTCACAGGAATGGTTCAAAACATAGACTCTAAGAAGAGTCAGTCTCCTTGTACTTAAGACGGCATTCTGCCTTTTCTATTTAATTCCGATGCCATTTCTGTTTTTCATCTTCAATAAGAAGGTCAGAGGGATACAGTGAACCTGAGGTGAAGCATCGGAATCTATAACTAGTGCCACAGGAATGGTTCAAAACATAGACAGAAGGAAGAGTCAGTCTTCGTGTACTTAAGTCGGCATTGTGCCTTTTCTATTTAATTCCGATGCAATTTCTGTGTTTCATCATCAATAAGAAGGTCAGAGGGATACAGTAAGCCTGAAGTGAAGCATCGGAATCTATAACTAGTGTCACAGGAATGGTTCCAAACATAGTCAGTAAGAAGAGTCAGTCTTCTTGTACTTAAGTGGTCATTGTGCTTTTTCTATTTAATTCCGGTGCAATATCTGTGTTTCATCGTCAATAAGAAGGTCAGAGGGATACAGTAAACCTGAAGTGAAGCATCGGAATCTATAACTAGTGTCACAGGAATGTTTCAAAACATAGTCAGTAAGAAGAGTCAGTCTTCTTGTACTTAAGACGGCATTGAGCCGTTTCTATATTATTCCGATACAATTTCTGTGTATCATCGTCAATAAGAAGGTCAGAGGGATACAGTAAACCTGAAGTGAAGCATCGGAATCTATAACTAGTGTCACAGGAATGGTTCAAAACATAGACAGTATTAAGAGTCAGTCTTCTTGTACTTAAGTCGGCATTGTGCTTTTTCTATTTAATTCCGATGCAATTTCTGTTTTTCATCGTCAATTAGAAGGTCCAAGGGATACAGTAAACCTGAAGTGAAGCATCGGAATCTATAACTAGTGTCACAGGAATGGTTCAAAACATAGACAGTAAGAAGTGCCAGTCTCCTTGTACTTGAGTCGGCATGGTGCCTATGTATTTAATTGCGATGCAGTTTCTGTGTTACATCGTCAATAAGAAGGTCTGAGGGTTACAGTAAACCTGAAGTGAAGCATCGGAATCTATAACTAGTGTCACAGGAATGATTCAAAGCATAGACAGTAAGAAGAGCCAGTCTTCTAGTACTAGAGTCGGCTTTGTACCTATGTATTTAATTCCGATGCAATTTCTGTGTTACATCGTCAATAAGAAGATCAGAGGGATACAGTAAACCTGAAGTGAAGCATCTTAATCTATAATTACTCTCACATTAATGGTTCAAAACATAGACAGTAAGAAGAGTCAGTTTTCTTGTACTTAAGTCGGCATTGTGCCTTTTGCATTTAATTCCGATGCATTTTCTGTGTTTCATCGTCAATAAGAAGGTCCAAGGGATACAGTAAACCTGAAGTGAAGCATCGAAATCTAAAACCGGTCTCACAGGAAAGGTTCAAAGCATAGACAGTGAGAAGAGCCAGTCTTCTTGAACTTGATTCGGCTTTGTGCCTTTTGTAATTAATTCCGATGCAATTTCTGTGTTTCATCGTCAATAAGAAGGTCAGAGGGATACAGTAAACGTGAAGTGAAGCATCGGAATCTATAACTAGTGTCACAGGAATGGTTCAAAACATAGACAGTGGGAAGATTCACTCTACATTTACTTAAGTCGGCATTGTGCCATTTGTATTTAAATCCGATGCAATTTCCGTGTTTCATCGTCAATAAGATAGTCAGAGGGATACAGTAAACCTGAAGTGAAGCATCGGAATCTATAACTAGTGTCACAGGAATGGTTCAAAAGATAGACAGTAGGAAGAGTCAGTCTTCTTGTACTTAAGTCGGCATTGTGCCTTTTGTATTTAATTCCGATGCAATTTCTGTGTTTCATCGTCAATAAGAAGGTCCAAGGGATACAGTAAACCTGAAGTGAAGCATCGGAATCTGTTACTAGCGTCACAGGAATGGTTCAAAACATAGACTCTAAGAAGAGTCAGTCTCCTTGTACTTAAGACGGCATTTTGCCTTTTCTATTTAATTCCGATGCCATTTCTGTTTTTCATCTTCAATAAGAAGGTCAGAGGGATACAGTGAACCTGAGGTGAAGCATCGGAATCTATAACTAGTGCCACAGGAATGGTTCAAAACATAGACAGAAGGAAGAGTCAGTCTTCTTGTACTTAAGTCGGCATTGTGCCTTTTCTATTTAATTCCGATGCAATTTCTGTGTTTCATCATCAATAAGAAGGTCAGAGGGATACAGAAAACCTGAAGTGAAGCATCGGAATCTATAACTAGTGTCACAGGAATGGTTCAAAACATAGTCAGTAGGAAGAGTCAGTCTTCTTGTACTTAAGTGGGCATTGTGCTTTTTCTATTTAATTCCGGTGCAATATCTGTGTTTCATCGTCAATAAGAAGGTCAGAGGGATACAGTAAACCTGAAGTGAAGCATCGGAATCTATAACTAGTGTCACAGGAATGGTTCAAAACATAGACAGTAAGAAGTGCCAGTCTTCTTGTACTTGAGTCGGCATGGTGCCTATGTATTTAATTCCGATGCAGTTTCTGTGTTACATCGGCAATAAGAAGGTCAGAGGGTTACAGTAAACCTGAAGTGAAGCATCGGAATCTATAACTAGTTTCACGTGAATGGTTCAAAGCATAGACAGTAAGAAGAGCCAGTCTTCTAGTACTAGAGTCGGCTTTGTACCTATGTATTTAATTCCGATGCAATTTCTGTGTTACATCGTCAATAAGAAGATCAGAGGGATACAGTAAACCTGAAGTGAAGCATCGGAATCTATAACTAGTGTCAGGGGAATGGTTCAAAGCATAGACAGTAAGAAGAGCCAGTCTTCTTGTACTAGAGTCGGCATTGTGCCTTTGTATTTAAATCTGATGCAATTTCTGTGTTTCATCGTCAATAAGAAGGTCAGAGGGTTACAGTAAACCTGAAGTGAAGCATCGTAATCTATAACTAGTGTCACATTAATGGTTCAAAACATAGACAGTAAGAAGAGTCAGTTTTCTTGTACATAATTGGGCATTGTGCCTTTTGTATTTAATTCCGATGCAATATCTGTGTTTCGTCGTCAATAAGAAGGTCCCAGGGATATAGTAAACCTGAAGTGAAGCATCGAAATCTAAAACCGGTCTCACAGGAAAGGTTCAAAGCATAGACAGTTAGAAGAGCCAGTCTTCTTGAACTTGATTCGGCTTTGTGCCTTTTGTAATTAATACCGATGCAATTTCTGTGTTTCATCGTCAATAAGAAGGTCAGAGGGATACAGTAAACGTGAAGTGAAGCATCGGAATCTATAACTAGTGTCAAAGGAATGGTACAAAACATAGACAGTAAGAAGAGTCAGTCTTCTTGTACTTGAGTCGGCATTGTGCCTTTTCTTTTTAATTCCGATGCAATTTCTGTGTTTCATCGGCAATAAGAAGGTCAGAGGGATACAGTAAACCTGAAGTGAAGCATCGGAATCTATAACTAGTGTCACAGGAATGGTTCAAAACATAGACAGTAGGAAGATTCAGTCTTCTTGTACTTAAGTCTTCATTGTGCCTTTTCTATTTAATTCCGATGCAATTTCTATGTTTCATCGTCAATAAGAAGGTCAGAGGGATACAGTAAACCTGAAGTGAAGCATCGGAATCTATAACTAGTGTCACTGGAACGGTCCATAACAGTCAGTAAGAAGATTCAATCTTCTTGTACTTAAGTCGGCATTGAGACTTTTGCATTTAATTCCGATGCATTTTCTGTGTTTCATCGTCAATAAGAAGGTCCAAGGGATACAGTAAACCTGAAGTGAAGCATCGGAATCTATAACTAGTGTCACAGGAATGGTTCAAAACATAGACAGTGGGAAGATTCACTCTACATGTACTTAAGTCGGCATTGTGCCATTTGTATTTAAATCCGATGCAATTTCCGTGTTTCATCGTCAATAAGATAGTCAGAGGGATACAGTAAACCTGAAGTGAAGCATCGGAATCTATAACTAGTGTCACAGGAATGGTTCAAAAGATAGACAGTAAGAAGAGTCAGTCTTCTTGTACTTAAGTCGGCATTGTGCCTTTTGTATTTAATTCCGATGCAATTTCTGTGTTTCATCGTGAATAAGAAGGTTCAAGGGATACAGTAAACCTGAAGTGAAGCATCGGAATCTGTTACTAGCGTCACAGGAATGGTTCAAAACATAGACTCTAAGAAGAGTCAGTCTCCTTGTACTTAAGACGGCATTCTGCCTTTTCTATTTAATTCCGATGCCATTTCTGTTTTTCATCTTCAATAAGAAGGTCAGAGGGATACAGTGAACCTGAGGTGAAGCATCGGAATCTATAACTAGTGCCACAGGAATGGTTCAAAACATAGACAGAAGGAAGAGTCAGTCTTCGTGTACTTAAGTCGGCATTGTGCCTTTTCTATTTAATTCCGATGCAATTTCTGTGTTTCATCATCAATAAGAAGGTCAGAGGGATACAGTAAGCCTGAAGTGAAGCATCGGAATCTATAACTAGTGTCACAGGAATGGTTCCAAACATAGTCAGTAAGAAGAGTCAGTCTTCTTGTACTTAAGACGGCATTGAGCCGTTTCTATATTATTCCGATACAATTTCTGTGTATCATCGTCAATAAGAAGGTCAGAGGGATACAGTAAACCTGAAGTGAAGCATCGGAATCTATAACTAGTGTCACAGGAATGGTTCAAAACGTAGACAGTATTAAGAGTCAGTCTTCTTGTACTTAAGTCGGCATTGTGCTTTTTCTATTTAATTCCGATGCAATTTCTGTGTTTCATCGTCAATTAGAAGGTCCAAGGGATACAGTAAACCTGAAGTGAAGCATCGGAATCTATAACTAGTGTCACAGGAATGGTTCAAAACATAGACAGTAAGAAGTGCCAGTCTCCTTGTACTTGAGTCGGCATGGTGCCTATGTATTTAATTGCGATGCAGTTTCTGTGTTACATCGTCAATAAGAAGGTCTGAGGGTTACAGTAAACCTGAAGTGAAGCATCGGAATCTATAACTAGTGTCACAGGAATGATTCAAAGCATAGACAGTAAGAAGAGCCAGTCTTCTAGTACTAGAGTCGGCTTTGTACCTATGTATTTAATTCCGATGCAATTTCTGTGTTACATCGTCAATAAGAAGATCAGAGGGATACAGTAAACCTGAAGTGAAGCATCTTAATCTATAATTAGTCTCACATTAATGGTTCAAAACATAGACAGTAAGAAGAGTCAGTTTTCTTGTACTTAAGTCGGCATTGTGCCTTTTGCATTTAATTCCGATGCATTTTCTGTGTTTCATCGTCAATAAGAAGGTCCAAGGGATACAGTAAACCTGAAGTGAAGCATCGGAATCTATAACTAGTGTCACAGGAATGGTTCAAAACATAGACAGTGGGAAGATTCACTCTACATTTACTTAAGTCGGCATTGTGCCATTTGTATTTAAATCCGATGCAATTTCCGTGTTTCATCGTCAATAAGATAGTCAGAGGGATACAGTAAACCTGAAGTGAAGCATCGGAATCTATAACTAGTGTCACAGGAATGGTTCAAAAGATAGACAGTAGGAAGAGTCAGTCTTCTTGTACTTAAGTCGGCATTGTGCCTTTTGTATTTAATTCCGATGCAATTTCTGTGTTTCATCGTCAATAAGAAGGTCCAAGGGATACAGTAAACCTGAAGTGAAGCATCGGAATCTGTTACTAGCGTCACAGGAATGGTTCAAAACATAGACTCTAAGAAGAGTCAGTCTCCTTGTACTTAAGACGGCATTCTGCCTTTTCTATTTAATTCCGATGCCATTTCTGTTTTTCATCTTCAATAAGAAGGTCAGAGGGATACAGTGAACCTGAGGTGAAGCATCGGAATCTATAACTAGTGCCACAGGAATGGTTCAAAACATAGACAGAAGGAAGAGTCAGTCTTCTTGTACTTAAGTCGGCATTGTGCCTTTTCTATTTAATTCCGATGCAATTTCTGTGTTTCATCATCAATAAGAAGGTCAGAGGGATACAGAAAACCTGAAGTGAAGCATCGGAATCTATAACTAGTGTCACAGGAATGGTTCAAAACATAGTCAGTAGGAAGAGTCAGTCTTCTTGTACTTAAGTGGGCATTGTGCTTTTTCTATTTAATTCCGGTGCAATATCTGTGTTTCATCGTCAATAAGAAGGTCAGAGGGATACAGTAAACCTGAAGTGAAGCATCGGAATCTATAACTAGTGTCACAGGAATGGTTCAAAACATAGACAGTAAGAAGTGCCAGTCTTCTTGTACTTGAGTCGGCATGGTGCCTATGTATTTAATTCCGATGCAGTTTCTGTGTTACATCGGCAATAAGAAGGTCAGAGGGTTACAGTAAACCTGAAGTGAAGCATCGGAATCTATAACTAGTTTCACGTGAATGGTTCAAAGCATAGACAGTAAGAAGAGCCAGTCTTCTAGTACTAGAGTCGGCTTTGTACCTATGTATTTAATTCCGATGCAATTTCTGTGTTACATCGTCAATAAGAAGATCAGAGGGATACAGTAAACCTGAAGTGAAGCATCGGAATCTATAACTAGTGTCAGGGGAATGGTTCAAAGCATAGACAGTAAGAAGAGCCAGTCTTCTTGTACTAGAGTCGGCATTGTGCCTTTGTATTTAAATCTGATGCAATTTCTGTGTTTCATCGTCAATAAGAAGGTCAGAGGGTTACAGTAAACCTGAAGTGAAGCATCGTAATCGATAACTAGTGTCACATTAATGGTTCAAAACATAGACAGTAAGAAGAGTCAGTTTTCTTGTACATAATTGGGCATTGTGCCTTTTGTATTTAATTCCGATGCAATATCTGTGTTTCGTCGTCAATAAGAAGGTCCCAGGGATATAGTAAACCTGAAGTGAAGCATCGAAATCTAAAACCGGTCTCACAGGAAAGGTTCAAAGCATAGACAGTTAGAAGAGCCAGTCTTCTTGAACTTGATTCGGCTTTGTGCCTTTTGTAATTAATACCGATGCAATTTCTGTGTTTCATCGTCAATAAGAAGGTCAGAGGGATACAGTAAACGTGAAGTGAAGCATCGGAATCTATAACTAGTGTCAAAGGAATGGTACAAAACATAGACAGTAAGAAGAGTCAGTCTTCTTGTACTTGAGTCGGCATTGTGCCTTTTCTTTTTAATTCCGATGCAATTTCTGTGTTTCATCGGCAATAAGAAGGTCAGAGGGATACAGTAAACCTGAAGTGAAGCATCGGAATCTATAACTAGTGTCACAGGAATGGTTCAAAACATAGACAGTAGGAAGATTCAGTCTTCTTGTACTTAAGTCTTCATTGTGCCTTTTCTATTTAATTCCGATGCAATTTCTATGTTTCATCGTCAATAAGAAGGTCAGAGGGATACAGTAAACCTGAAGTGAAGCATCGGAATCTATAACTAGTGTCACTGGAACGGTCCATAACAGTCAGTAAGAAGATTCAATCTTCTTGTACTTAAGTCGGCATTGAGACTTTTGCATTTAATTCCGATGCATTTTCTGTGTTTCATCGTCAATAAGAAGGTCCAAGGGATACAGTAAACCTGAAGTGAAGCATCGGAATCTATAACTAGTGTCACAGGAATGGTTCAAAACATAGACAGTGGGAAGATTCACTCTACATGTACTTAAGTCGGCATTGTGCCATTTGTATTTAAATCCGATGCAATTTCCGTGTTTCATCGTCAATAAGATAGTCAGAGGGATACAGTAAACCTGAAGTGAAGCATCGGAATCTATAACTTGTGTCACAGGAATGGTTCAAAAGATAGACAGTAAGAAGAGTCAGTCTTCTTGTACTTAAGTCGGCATTGTGCCTTTTGTATTTAATTCCGATGCAATTTCTGTGTTTTATCGTCAATAAGAAGGTCCAAGGGATACAGTAAACCGTAAGTGAAGCATCGGAATCTGTTACTAGCGTCACAGGAATGGTTCAAAACATAGACTCTAAGAAGAGTCAGTGTCCTTGTACATAAGACGGCATTCTGCCTTTTCTATATAATTCCGATGCCATTTCTGTTTTTCATCTTCAATAAGAAGGTCAGAGGGATACAGTGAACCTGAGATGAAGCATCGGAATCTATAACTAGTGCCACAGGAATGGTTCAAAACATAGACAGAAGGAAGAGTCAGTCTTCTTGTACTTAAGTCGGCATTGTGCCTTTTCTATTTAATTCCGATGCAATTTCTGTGTTTCATCATCAATAAGAAGGTCAGAGGGATACAGTAAACCTGAAGTGAAGCATCGGAATCTATAACTAGTGTCAGGGGAATGGTTCAAAGCATAGACAGTAAGAAGAGCCAGTCTTCTAGTACTAGAGTCGGCTTTGTACCTATGTATTTAATTCCGATGCAATATCTGTGTTACATCGTCAATAAGAAGATCCAAGGGATACAGTAAACCTGAAGTGAAGCATCGGAATCTATAACTAGTGTCACAGGAACGGTTTCAAACATAGTCAGTAAGAAGAGTCAGCCTTCTTGTACTTAAGTCGGCATTGTGCCTTTTCTATTTAATTCCGATGCAATTTCTGTGTTTCATCGTCAATAAGAAGATCCAAGGGATACAGTAAACCTGAAGTGAAGCATCGGAATCTATAACTAGTGTCACAGGAATGGTTCAAAACATAGTCAGTAAGAAGAGTCAGTCTTCTTGTACTTAAGTGGGCATTGTGCTTTTTCTATTTAATTCCGGTGCAATATCTGTGTTTCATCGTCAATAAGAAGGTCAGAGGGATACAGTAAACCTGAAGTGAAGCATCGGAATCTATTACTAGTGTCACAGGAATGGTTCAAAGCATAGTCAGTAAGAATGGTCAGCCTTCTTGTACTTAAGTCGGCATTGTGCCTTTTCTATTTAATTCCGATGCAATTTCTGTGTTTCATCGTCAATAAGAACATCCAAGGGATACAGTAAACCTGAAGTGAATCATCGTAATCTATAACTAGTGTCACAGGAATGGTTCTAAACATAGTCAGTACGAAGAGTCAGTCTTCTTGTACTTAAGTCGGCATTGTGCCTTATGTATTGAATTCCGATGCAATTTCTGTGTTTCATTGTCAATAAGAAGGTCAGAGGGATACTGAAAAACTGAAGTCAAGCATCGGAATGTATAACTAGTGTCACAGGATGGTTCAAAACATAGACAGTAAGAAGGGTCAGTCTTCTTGTACTTAAGTCGGCATTGTGCCTTTTGTATTTAATTCCACTGCAATATCTGTGTCTCTTCGTTAATAAGAAGGTGCAAGGGATACAGTAAACCTGAAGTGAAGCATCGGAATCTATAACTAGTGTCACAGGAATGGTTCAAAACATAGTCAGTTCGAAGAGTCAGTCTTCTTGTACCTAAGTCGGCATTGTGCCTTTTCTCTTTAATTCCGATGCAATATCTGTGTTTCATCGTCAATAAGAAGGTCAGAGGGATACAGTAAACCTGAAGTGAAGCATCGGAAGCTATAACTAGTGTCACAGGAATGGTTTCAAACATAGTCAGTAAGAAGAGTCAGCCTTCTTGTACTTAAGTCGGCATTGTGCCTTTTCAATTTAATTCCGCTGCAATTTCTGTGTTTCATCGTCAATAAGAAGATCCAAGGGATACAGTAAACCTGAAGTGAAGCATCGGAATCTATAACTAGTGTCAGGGGAATGGTTCAAAGCATAGACAGTAAGAAGAGCCAGTCTTCTAGTACTAGAGTCGGCTTTGTACCTATGTATTTAATTCCGATGCAATATCTGTGTTACATCGTCAATAAGAAGATCCAAGGGATACAGTAAACCTGAAGTGAAGCATCGGAATCTATAACTAGTGTCACAGGAACGGTTTCAAACATAGTCAGTAAGAAGAGTCAGCCTTCTTGTACTTAAGTCGGCATTGTGCCTTTTCTATTTAATTCCGATGCAATTTCTGTGTTTCATCGTCAATAAGAAGATCCAAGGGATACAGTAAACCTGAAGTGAAGCATCGGTATCTATAACTAGTGTCACAGGAATGGTTCAAAACATAGTCAGTAAGAAGAGTCAGTCTTCTTGTACTTAAGTGGGCATTGTGCTTTTTCTATTTAATTCCGGTGCAATATCTGTGTTTCATCGTCAATAAGAAGGTCAGAGGGATACAGTAAACCTGAAGTGAAGCATCGGAATCTATTACTAGTGTCACAGGAATGGTTCAAAGCATAGTCAGTAAGAATGGTCAGCCTTCTTGTACTTAAGTCGGCATTGTGCCTTTTCTATTTAATTCCGATGCAATTTCTGTGTTTCATCGTCAATAAGAAGATCCAAGGGATACAGTAAACCTGAAGTGAATCATCGTAATCTATAACTAGTGTCACAGGAATGGTTCTAAACATAGTCAGTACGAAGAGTCAGTCTTCTTGTACTTAAGTCGGCATTGTGCCTTATGTATTTAATTCCGATGCTATTTCTGTGTTTCATTGTCAATAAGAAGGTCAGAGGGATACTGAAAAACTGAAGTCAAGCATCGGAATGTATAACTAGTGTCACAGGATGGTTCAAAACATAGACAGTAAGAAGGGTCAGTCTTCTTGTACTTAAGTCGGCATTGTGCCTTTTGTATTTAATTCCGATGCAATATCTGTGTTTCTTTGTCAATAAGAAGGTGCAAGGGATACAGTAAACCTGAAGTGAAGCGTCGGAATCTATAACTAGTGTCACAGGAATGGTTCAAAACATAGACAGTGGGAAGATTCACTCTACATGTACTTAAGTCGGCATTGTGCCATTTGTATAAAAATCCGATGCAATTTCTGTGTTTCATCTTCAATAAGATAATCAGAGGGATACAGTAAACCTGAGGTGAAGCATCGGAATCTATAACTAGTGTCACAGGAATGGTTCAAAACATAGACAGTAAGAAGAGTCAGTCTTCTTGTACTTAAGTCGGCATTGTGCCTTTTGTATTTAATTCCGATGCAATTTCTGTGTTTCATCGTCAATAAGAAGGTTCAAGGGATACAGTAAACCTGAAGTGAAGCATCGGAATCTATAACTAGTGTCAAAGGAATGGTACAAAACATAGACAGTAAGAAGAGTCAGTCTTCTTGTACTTGAGTCGGCATTGTGCCTTTTCTTTTTAATTCCGATGCAATTTCTGTGTTTCATCGGCAATAAGAAGGTCAGAGGGATACAGTAAACCTGAAGTGAAGCATCGGAATCTATAACTAGTGTCACAGGAATGGTTCAAAACATAGACAGTAGGAAGATTCAGTCTTCTTGTACTTAAGTCTTCATTGTGCCTTTTCTATTTAATTCCGATGCAATTTCTATGTTTCATCGTCAATAAGAAGGTCAGAGGGATACAGTAAACCTTAAGTGAAGCATCGGAATCTATAACTAGTGTCACTGGAACGGTCCATAACAGTCAGTAAGAAGATTCAATCTTCTTGTACTTAAGTCGGCATTGAGACTTTTGCATTTAATTCCGATGCATTTTCTGTGTTTCATCGTCAATAAGAAGGTCCAAGGGATACAGTAAACCTGAAGTGAAGCATCGGAATCTATAACTAGTATCACAGGAATGGTTCAAAACATAGACAGTGGGAAGATTCACTCTACATGTACTTAAGTCGGCATTGTGCCATTTGTATTTAAATCCGATGCAATTTCCGTGTTTCATCGTCAATAAGATAGTCAGAGGGATACAGTAAACCTGAAGTGAAGCATCGGAATCTATAACTTGTGTCACAGGAATGGTTCAAAAGATAGACAGTAAGAAGAGTCAGTCTTCTTGTACTTAAGTCGGCATTGTGCATTTTGTATTTAATTCCGATGCAATTTCTGTGTTTTATCGTCAATAAGAAGGTCCAAGGGATACAGTAAACCGTAAGTGAAGCATCGGAATCTGTTACTAGCGTCACAGGAATGGTTCAAAACATAGACTCTAAGAAGAGTCAGTGTCCTTGTACATAAGACGGCATTCTGCCTTTTCTATATAATTCCGATGCCATTTCTGTTTTTCATCTTCAATAAGAAGGTCAGAGGGATACAGTGAACCTGAGATGAAGCATCGGAATCTATAACTAGTGCCACAGGAATGGTTCAAAACATAGACAGAAGGAAGAGTCAGTCTTCTTGTACTTAAGTCGGCATTGTGCCTTTTCTATTTAATTCCGATGCAATTTCTGTGTTTCATCATCAATAAGAAGGTCAGAGGGATACAGTAAACCTGAAGTGAAGCATCGGAATCTATAACTAGTGTCACAGGAATGGTTCAAAACATAGTCAGTAAGAAGAGTCAGTCTTCTTGTACTTAAGTGGGCATTGTGCTTTTTCTATTTAATTCCGGTGCAATATCTGTGTTTCATCGTCAATAAGAAGGTCAGAGGGATACAGTAAACCTGACGTGAAGCATCGGATCCATAACTAGTGTCACAGGAATGGTTCAAAACATACTCAGTAAGAAGAGTCAGTTTTCTTGTACTTAAGTCGGCATTGTGCCTTTTGTAATTAATTCCGATGCAATTTCTTTGTTTCAACGTCAATAAGAAGGTCAGAGGGATACAGAAAACGTGAAGTGAAGCATCGGAATTTATAACTAGTGTCACAGAATGGTTCAAAACATAGACAGTAACAAGGGTCAGTCTTCTTGTACTTAAGTCGGCATTGTGCCTTTTGTATTTAATTCCACTGCAATATCTGTGTCTCTTCGTTAATAAGAAGGTGCAAGGGATACAGTAAACCTGAAGTGAAGCATCGGAATCTATAACTAGTGTCACAGGAATGTTTCAAAACACAGTCAGTTCGAAGAGTCAGTCTTCTTGTACCTAAGTCGGCATTGTGCCTTTTCTCTTTAATTCCGATGCAATATCTGTGTTTCATCGTCAATAGGAAGGTCAGAGGGATACAGTAAACCTGAAGTGAAGCATCGGAAGCTATAACTAGTGTCACAGGAATGGTTTCAAACATAGTCAGTAAGAAGAGTCAGCCTTCTTGTACTTAAGTCGGCATTGTGCCTTTTCAATTTAATTCCGCTGCAATTTCTGTGTTTCATCGTCAATAAGAAGATCCAAGGGATACAGTAAACCTGAAGTGAAGCATCGGAATCTATAACTAGTGTCAGGGGAATGGTTCAAAGCATAGACAGTAAGAAGAGCCAGTCTTCTAGTACTAGAGTCGGCTTTGTACCTATGTATTTAATTCCGATGCAATATCTGTGTTACATCGTCAATAAGAAGATCCAAGGGATACAGTAAACCTGAAGTGAAGCATCGGAATCTATAACTAGTGTCACAGGAACGGTTTCAAACATAGTCAGTAAGAAGAGTCAGCCTTCTTGTACTTAAGTCGGCATTGTGCCTTTTCTATTTAATTCCGATGCAATTTCTGTGTTTCATCGTCAATAAGAAGATCCAAGGGATACAGTAAACCTGAAGTGAAGCATCGGAATCTATAACTAGTGTCACAGGAATGGTTCAAAACATAGTCAGTAAGGAGAGTCAGTCTTCTTGTACTTAAGTGGGCATTGTGCTTTTTCTATTTAATTCCGGTGCAATATCTGTGTTTCATCGTCAATAAGAAGGTCAGAGGGATACAGTAAACCTGAAGTGAAGCATCGGAATCTATTACTAGTGTCACAGGAATGGTTCAAAGCATAGTCAGTAAGAATGGTCAGCCTTCTTGTACTTAAGTCGGCATTGTGCCTTTTCTATTTAATTCCGATGCAATTTCTGTGTTTCATCGTCAATAAGAAGATCCAAGGGATACAGTAAACCTGAAGTGAATCATCGTAATCTATAACTAGTGTCACAGGAATGGTTCTAAACATAGTCAGTACGAAGAGTCAGTCTTCTTGTACTTAAGTCGGCATTGTGCCTTATGTATTTAATTCCGATGCAATTTCTGTGTTTCATTGTCAATAAGAAGGTCAGAGGGATACTGAAAAACTGAAGTCAAGCATCGGAATGTATAACTAGTGTCACAGGATGGTTCAAAACATAGACAGTAAGAAGGGTCAGTCTTCTTGTACTTAAGTCGGCATTGTGCCTTTTGTATTTAATTCCGATGCAATATCTGTGTTTCTTTGTCAATAAGAAGGTGCAAGGGATACAGTAAACCTGAAGTGAAGCGTCGGAATCTATAACTAGTGTCACAGGAATGGTTCAAAACATAGACAGTGGGAAGATTCACTCTACATGTACTTAAGTCGGCATTGTGCCATTTGTATAAAAATCCGATGCAATTTCTGTGTTTCATCTTCAATAAGATAATCAGAGGGATACAGTAAACCTGAGGTGAAGCATCGGAATCTATAACTAGTGTCACAGGAATGGTTCAAAACATAGACAGTAAGAAGAGTCAGTCTTCTTGTACTTAAGTCGGCATTGTGCCTTTTGTATTTAATTCCGATGCAATTTCTGTGTTTCATCGTCAATAAGAAGGTTCAAGGGATACAGTAAACCTGAAGTGAAGCATCGGAATCTGTAACTAGAGTCAGAGTAATGGTTCAAAACATAGACTCTAAGAAGAGTCAGTCTGTTTGTACTTAAGACGGCATTCTGCCTTTTCTATTTTATTCCGATGCCATTTCTGTTTTTCGTCTTCAATAAGAAGGTCAGCGGGATACAGTGAACCTGAGGTGAAGCATCGGAATCTATAACTAGTATCACAGGAATGGTTGAAAACATAGACATTAGGAAGAGTCAGTCTTCTTTTACTTAAGTCGGCATTGTGCCTTTTCTATTTAATTCCGATGCAATTTCTGTGCTTCATCGTCAATAAGAACGTCCAAGGGATACAGTAAACCTGAAGTGAAGCATTGGAATCTATAACTAGTTTCACAGGAATGGTTCAAAACATAGACAGTAGGAAGAGTCAGTCTTCTTGTACTTATGTCGGCATTGTGCCTTTTCTATTTAATTCCGATGCAATTTCTGTGTTTCTTCGTCAATAAGAAGGTGAGAGGGATACAGTAGACCTGAAGTGTAGCATCGGAATCTGTAACTAGTGTAACAGGAATGGTTCAAACATAGACAGTAAGAAGAGTCAGTCTTTTTGTACTTAAGTCGGCATTGTATCTTTTCGATTTAATTCAGATGCTATTCCTGTGTTTCATCGTCAAAAAGAAGGTCAGAGGGATAGAGTAAACCGTAAGTGAATAATCGGAAGCTATAACTAGTGTCACAGGAATAGTTCAAAACATAGACAGAAGGAGGAGTCAGCTCTCTTGTACTTAAGTCAGCATTTTGCCTTCTCTATTTAATACCGATGCAAATTCTGTGTTTCAACGTCAACAAGAAGGTCCAAGGGATACAGTAATCCTGAAGTGGAGCATCGGAATCTGTAACTAGTGTCAAAGGAATGGTTCAAATCATAGACAGTAAGAATAGTCAGTCTTCTTGTACTTAAGTCGGCATTGTGCCTTTTCTATTTAATTCCGATGCAATTTCTGTGTTTCTACGGCAATAAGAAGGTCAGAGGGATACAGTAAACCAGAAGTGAAGCATTGGAATCTATAACTAGTGTCACAGGAATGGTTCAAAACATAGACAGTATTAAGAGTCAGTCTTCTTGTACTTAAGTCGGCATTGTGCCTTTTCTATTTAATTCCGATGCAATTTCTGTGTTTCTACGGCAATAAGAAGGTCAGAGGGATACAGTAAACCAGAAGTGAAGCATTGGAATCTATAACTAGTGTCACAGGAATGGTTCAAAACATAGACAGTATTAAGAGTCAGTCTTCTTGTACTTAAGTCGGCATTGTGCCTTTTCTATTTAATTCCGATGCAATATCTGTGTTTCGTCGTCAATAAGAAGGTCCCAGGGATACAGTAAACCTGAAGTGAAGCATCGAAATCTAAAAACGGTCTCACAGGAAAGGTTCAAAGCATAGACAGTGAGAAGAGCCAGTCTTCTTGAACTTGATTCGGCATTGTGCTTTTTGTAATTAATTCCGATGCAATTTCTGTGTTTGATCGTCAATAAGAAGGTCAGAGGGATACAGTAAACGTGAAGTGAAGCATCGGAATCTATAACTAGTGTCAAAGGAATGGTACAAAACATAGACAGTAAGAAGAGTCAGTCTTCTTGTACTTGAGTCGGCATTGTGCCTTTTCTATTTAATTCCGATGCAATTTCTGTGTTTCATCGGCAATAAGAAGGTCAGAGGGATACAGTAAACCTGAAGTGAAGCATCGGAATCTATAACTAGTGTCACAGGAATGGTTCAAAACATAGACAGTAGGAAGATTCAGTCTTCTTGTACTTAAGTCGGCATTGTGCCTTTTCTATTTAATTCCGATGCAATTTCTATGTTTCATCGTCAATAAGAAGGTCAGAGGGATACAGTATACCTGACGTGAAGCATCGGAATCTATAACTAGTGCCACAGGAATGGTTCAAAACATACTCAGTAAGAAGAGTCAGTTTTCTTGTACTTAAGTCGGCATTGTGCTTTTTGTAATTAATTCCGATGCAATTTCTGTGTTTCATCGTCAATAAGAAGGTCAGAGGGATACAGTAAACCTGAAGTGAAGCATCGGAATCTATAACTAGGGTCACTGGAATGGTCCATAACAGTCAGTAAGAAGATTCAATTTTCTTGTACTTAAGTCGGCATTGTGCCTTTTGCATTTAATTCCGGTGCATTTTCTGTGTTTCATCGTCAATAAGAAGGTCCAAGGGATACAGTAAACCTGAAGTGAAGCATCGGAATCTATAACTAGTTTCACAGGAATGGTTCAAAACATAGACAGTGGGAGGAATCACTCTACATGTACTTAAGTCGGCATTGTGCCATTTGTATTTAAATCCGATGCAATTTCTGTGTTTCATCGTCAATAAGATAGTCAGAGGGATACAGTAAACCTGAAGTGAAGCATCGGAATCTATAACTAGTGTCACAGGAATGGTTCAAAAGATAGACAGTAAGAAGAGTCAGTCTTCTTGTACTTAAGTCGGCATTGTGCCTTTTGTATTTAATTCCGATGCAATTTCTGTGTTTCATCGTCAATAAGAAAGTCCAAGGGATACAGTAAACCTGAAGTGAAGCATCGGAATCTGTTACTAGCGTCACAGGAATGGTTCAAAACATAGACTCTAAGAAGAGTCAGTCTCCTTGTACTTAAGACGGCATTCTGCCTTTTCTATTTAAATCCGATGCCATTTCTGTTTTTCATCTTCAATAAGAAGGTCAGAGGGATACAGTGAACCTGAGGTGAAGCATCGGAATCTATAACTAGTGTCACAGGAATGGTTAAAAACATAGACAGAAGGAAGAGTCAGTCTTCTTGTACTTAAGTCGGCATTGTGCCTTTTCTATTTAATTCCGATGCAATTTCTGTGTTTCATCATCAATAAGAAGGTCAGAGGGATACAGTAAACCTGAAGTGAAGCATCGGAATCTATAACTAGTGTCACAGGAATGGTTCAAAACATAGTCAGTAAGAAGAGTCAGTCTTCTTGTACTTAAGTCGGCATTGAGCTTTTTCTATTTAATTCCGATGCAATATCTGTGTTTCATCGTCAATAAGAAGGTCAGAGAGATACAGTAAACCTGAAGTGAAGCATCGGAATCTATAACTAGTGTCACAGGAATGGTTCCAAACATAGTCAGTAAGAAGAGTCAGTCTTCTTGGACTTAAGTCGGCATTGTGCCTTTTCTATTTAATTCCGATGCAATTTCTGTGTTTCATCGTCAATAAGAAGGTCCAAGGGATA
The DNA here is from genome assembly GCF_023864345.2 of Schistocerca serialis cubense. Lineage (NCBI taxonomy): Eukaryota > Metazoa > Arthropoda > Insecta > Orthoptera > Acrididae > Schistocerca > Schistocerca serialis. The sequence continues at coordinate 67,095,029 of NC_064647.1, forward strand.
CAGTAAACCTGAAGTGAATCATCGTAATCTATAACTAGTGTCACAGGAATGGTTCAAAACATAGTCAGTACGAAGAGTCAGTCTTCTTGTACTTAAGTCGGCATTGTGCCTTTTCTATTTAATTCCGATGCAATTTCTGTGTTTCATCGTCAATAAGGTCTGAGGGATACAGTAAACCTGAAGTGAAGAATCGGAATCTATAACTAGTGTCACAGGATGGTTCAAAACATGACAGTAAGAAGGGTCAGTCTTCTTGTATTTAAGTCGGCATTGTGCCTTTTGTATTTAATTCCGATGCAATTTCTGTGTTTCATCGTCAATAAGAAGGTGCAAGGGATACAGTAAACTTGAAGTGAAGCATCGGAATCTATAACTAGTGTCAAAGGAATGGTTCAAAAGATAGACAGTAAGAAGAGTCAGTCTTCTTGTACTTAAGTCGGCATTGTACCTTTTGTATTTAATTCCGATGCAATTTCTGTGTTTCATCGTCAATAAGAAGGTCAGAGGGATACAGTAAACCTGAAGTGAAGCATCGGAATCTATAACTAGTGTCGCAGGAATGGTTCAAAACATAGACAGAAGGAAGAGTCAGTCTTCTTGTACTTAAGTCGGCATTGAGCCGTTTCTATATAATTCCGATGCAATTTCTGTGTATCATCGTCAATTAGAAGGTCCAAGGGATACAGTAAACCTGAAGTGAAGCATCGGAATCTGTAACTAGTGTAACAGGAATGGTTCCAAACATAGTCAGTACGAAGAGTCAGTCTTCTTGTACTTAAGTTGGCATTGTGCCTTTTGTATTTAATTCCGATGCAATTTCTGTGTTTCATCGTCAATAAGAAGGTCAGAGGGATACAGAAAACGTGAAGTGAAGCATCGGAATCTATAACTAGTGTCACAGGATGGTTCAAAACATAGACAGTAACAAGGGTCAGTCTTCTTGTACTTAAGTCGGCATTGTGCCTTTTGTATTTAATTCCGATGCAATATCTGTGTCTCTTCGTTAATAAGAAGGTGCAAGGGATACAGTAAACCTGAAGTGAAGCGTCGGAATCTATAACTAGTGTCACAGGAATGGTTCAAAAGATAGA